>NC_044030.1:49549182-49852417 GCF_900496995.4 Aquila chrysaetos chrysaetos
GCGGAGGGGAGGGGAGGGCGGCAGCCTGCCCCGCTGCACGCCGCTGGCTCGCCCTCTCCTCGCTCGGCGTCGGCCGAGAAGACCGCCACCCCGCTTCTCTTTTGTTCGCAGCTGTTCTTGCTGCGTTTCCATTCCCGCTTCGGTGCGGCGGCGGCGGCGGCGCCGAGCTCCGCCCAGCCCGGGGAACCCTCCCCGTCCCGTCCCCTCGCAACCTGTTACTTTAAGGGTCGGCGGGGCGAGGCGGGGCGGGGCCGGGCGGAGGGGCTCGCGGCCGCGCCGCCGCGCGCCATTGGCTGACCGCGCCGCCCGGGTGCCCGCCCCCCCCCCCGCCGCACACTGTTATGGCTGTGTCTCGGTGTCACTCCGGCGGGCGGTGCGCATGCGCGGCGGGGGCTCGGCCAGCCGGCAGGGGCTCGGCGTGCTGCGAGGGAGGGGAGGAGGGAGGCGGAGGCAGACAGCGGGAGCGGCGAGGCAGAGGATGTCCGTCGGCCGCCCGCCCGCCGCTCCTCTGCACGCCCGCTGCTGCCGCCGCCGCTGCCGCCGCCCCCTCCACGTCTTCATGAATTAGCGCTGCGGGGCGGGGGACGGGCGCGAGCGCCCCAGCAGAACCGGCGCCCCAGGCATGGCCAGCTCGGTGAGTGCCGCGGACCCCCGCCTCGCGCTGCCCGGCGCCGCCGGGTGCTCGTCGCCGGGAAGGGGCTTGGCGCGACGGGGACTTTCTCTTCGCGTGCGGCTTTCATCGCCTCTCGCTGCGTCCCCGCCGCTCCCGGCAGCGGCACGGAGCGGGCACGCACCCGGAGGGAGGCGGCGGGTGTCGCCTCAGTCGTGTTCCTGCCGCCGCACCGGGGGCACCGAGCGCGGAGGCGCCGGGCCGGGGGGGGGGGGGGGCGGACGACGGTGCGTCCCTGACAGCGGCCCCCCGCTGCCCGCGCCCGCAGGACGGCACCGCGGGCCGGCGGCCGCGCCTCCCCGCGCCCTCCCGGTGGCAGCGAGGGCTCTTTCACGCCCTCGCCCGCGGGGCCGGTTTTCTCGTTGCAGGGCTTGCGGTACCGTTTTGTTCGTGTGCGTCCCCTCCGCCTGCGGTGGGGCCGGTTCCCCCTCGGCCGCTCGCCCAGCCCGCGTCCTCGGGCGCTCACGGGCCGCTCCCCGCGTCTCCCCCCCAGCAGTGCGCCGTCCAGGTGAAGCTGGAGCTGGGGCACCGAGCCCAGGTGAGGAAGAAACCCACGGTGGAGGGCTTCACCCACGACTGGATGGTGTTTGTCAGAGGGCCCGAGCACAGCAACATTCAGCACTTTGTGGAGAAAGTCGTCTTCCACCTGCACGAGAGCTTCCCCAGGCCGAAAAGAGGTAGGTAGGGCCCGCCGCGGACCGTCCCGACGGGACCGGCTTCCTGCCCCCGCCGGCGGCGGCCTCCCCGGCGCCGGGCGGCCGGGAGCGGGGTCTGCCCCCCCGGACGAGCGCATCCCAGCCGCCTCCGAGCGGGCGCAGCTGACGGGTCCGTGCCGTTCTCGGTAGAGAACAAAAGCCGCCGTCGGTGCGGTGGTGGGCTGCCGGTGGCCCTTCTCCCGCCCCGCTTGGGGCTGCCCGGGGTCGTGGGGGGGGAAGTGGGAGGCGGGGAGGGGGCTCGGCTCCTTTCTGCCCCTGCCGCTCTCCCGCACTTGCTGCCGCCGGGGATCTCCGCTCGGCTGCCCGCGGTCGCGGCTCCCGGGCGGGTGGTGGGTGCGGGTCCCGGCTCTTCCCGGTCTCTCGCTTGCCGGTGGCACGGGGCTGGCCTCTGTCTCGGGGTAGGTCTGCACTGGAGGCTTTTGCCCACGTGTTGCTTTCTTCTGGTTGGCGTTGCTTTCTCCTCGTGTACTAAATATCTGACTGGGACAGGGATGCCTGGAAACTTATTTCTGCTCTGATCTTGGTACTTGGCGTTTGGACGCCCCCAACACTTTGCTTTCTGGTTAGTTCTCTAGTTCACCGTCAGGGCTTCAACCTTGCCTTAGTAGGTGAAAAATTCTCGAAAGGTGCATATGTGTGGTGCATAGGTACCTGCATAAGTTGGGCAGGGAGAGGTGTAAGAAGCCTTTTGTTTTCACATCCCGTTCCTCAGCCCTTACTGTCCTGATTATTGTAGTTGGATTAGTAGAGGTAACAGTACAAATAAAAAAAGCGAGCAGGTTTATTTGTCTATGCAGGCACAATGGTTAGGAGTTACCTTTCATTTGATCTGTAATCTTTATTGGCATCTGGAACTCCTGCAGTTTCTTAGAACAACATCATCATAAATCCTGTCTGCTTAGATCTAGGTAGGGAAAAATTGAACATTCAGGGAGCAAAGGACAGGAAATTTTTCAGTGTTGAGATAAAAAACCTTTTTTTGAGGTAAGGTAAAAACATGTAGTTTGATTTAGTGTTTCTCTATTCGAAGATACTAAACTGTGACTTTTTTTACTTCAATTATTGTTTCTTCAGTGTATTTTCCTTCCCTTAAGCAATGGAGTATAAGAATTGCAGTATTTTAGCTGCTGAGATTATGTTCTGAAGTATAAGCTATTAATTCCCTTTGTTATATAGAGTAGATAAATTTTTAAATTACTATAAACCAGCGCAGTACTGCACAAACAGTTTTCAGTGGATCATGTGTACTACTGCAGTATTTCTGATGAGTTAAACTGCCCAGATTGCACTGTGGAGTCTTCCTCCTGTTTTCTTCTATTTCTTGTACAGGAAGAACATGACTTTAAGTCAATCTAAATAGTTTGGCAGAGAAACTCCTGAGAACACATCTGAGTAGTCTAAATAGGTGAGTTAGCATTATCCGTATTCAGTGAATTGGATGATGTATTGAAATCAGTGGTAGGAAGTACATTTAGTAGTTCAAAGCTTTGTCTGCATACGGGGTGTTTGTGATGCTCTCTGCTTTTATTATCCATGCTTTATTTATTTATTTACTTGTCTGGCCTGAGGGAACATGGCTCTAGCCCAGACTTAGGGGTTGATTGCTAGGTGTGGTGTGGAGCTTGCTAATAAGAATATATTTTAGGACTTTTGCAAGTGAAAGATTCATGGTTTGCTGCTGGGAGTGCTTTGTGTCTCCAGCTGCTGAGTTTAGTTATGCAGTCATTTAAGCCATTGTTTTAAAGTGTTTATTTTGGGGTTTTATTTGTATGCATCATTTTCATGATGTGGCAACTGCTGGGAAAGATGCCAGCTTCTATAGCCTGGGAAGGGACTTGTCATACTGTGATTGCATATGACTTGGATTGTAGGAGAACACCGCAGCCGCTCTCATCCAGCAGAGTGTAAGCTCAGATGGCGAGCACTCCATTCACTTCTGGGCTTTGCTTAACCTCCTAAAACTACATCAATGAAGAAAAAATAGATGCTGAAGAAATTTCAGGCCCCTGAAATCACAGTGGGAAAGATGAGCATTGTGCTGCGGAGAGTGATCTGTGTATGAATTGCCTAGCACGTTTTCTGCTGTTCAAAAGCACTTAAGTGTGGTGGTGATGTATGCCTTGTAAATGGGAGCATTTTGTTTGTCTTTCTAATTTTCAAATACAGTTAAAATTTTTGGCAAAAGTGTTCTAGGTTTTTTTGGCTCTGTAAATCAGTGCTGCTAGTTTGATTTGACTTCAGATGACTTTCAGGGTGGTATCTTAAGTGTTGCATATTTAATGGGAATGATATGCTTGCTTGTGGTGTTAGTCAAAATACCTGTTTTCCATCACTGCTTCTAAAGTTATATACTTTATTATTTTAATATAAGATAACTTACCGCTTGGAGATACTTGGTAGGTTCTCAAACTAATCCTGAGCCATGGGTTTAGCAAGCTGAAGTAGGTTTATAATATTAATCAAAACAAGTACTAGTATGCTGACTAGCCATAATAACGGTTCTCTAGTAAGTGGTCTTTTTATCTCTGGATTCATGCTGTGAATGGCTGCTGTAACATGTATGCATGCTAGGAAAAGTTTTAATTCATTAAGTCTATCTGTAGAGCTCGTGGATCAATTTGAAAATAATAAATGAATAGGCTATCATAGGTGTTATTAGCTCATAATGTGTTTCTTTTGTTAGATCCCTTTTTATTAGGGGCATAGTCGTCCCAAACACCAAGGGGGGCAAGGGACATGAATTATTTTCAGTGCCTTTGCTATGCGTGTTTGAGAATAGCTGGATAAACTCGGTTTCTGTCTACAGCTCTGGCTTTGCTTATCTGTTCTGGCTATACTAGGGATTTTGAAAATACTAGAGGTTGGTGGTGACTTTGCAAAGGTGTGTGTGTCCAAGTGTTTGTTCTACGAATAGTTGCTGCAGAGCGAGCAGGGTCCTGCACCCTGAAGTTTTAAGGTGGAAACATAGCTAGGAACAGTGTTCAGTTGTTGGAGTGCAGAGCAGATTGGTTTGTGTGTGTAGATAGGATGGGAAGGTGATGGTGACTAACAGTGAACAGCGTGTGGATAAGCTAGAGTGACCTAAAAATAGTTTCCTTTGTCTTTTGCTGTGTGTCACCTTAAACTTGAGCTTGGCACCGGTTTTGTTGTTTTTTGTTTGCCTTATGGTGACTGAGTGCTTCAGCTTATCCTTGCATGGTGGAGTATAGAGGCATTTGCAGTGACTGGTTCCATGTACTTCCTCCCATTTAATGGCCTGCTCCAGCCACCTGACTCCCATGAGTAGTTTCATGGTGGATGGCTACAGGACGACTTTTCGCATTAAAGAAAAGTAGGCTCATGCCCAGACTCGGTTTTGAGTAGAGTTTGCAAGACAAAAGCTCTCTAAAATCATCATGCAACCATCGTGATGCTGATGTAAGTTGGTTAAGAGAAGACACGGAGAATTCCTAAGATTCTAGCTTTGTTTCAAAGCATATATTGCTTACCTGTTATTATTCATGTGAAGAAAATAGTGCTGCATGTAGAAGTGCAGTATTTTAAATCATGTCTGTGGAACAAGATTTGTCACCAGGTTATGGTTAGTTTTGATCCGCTGTGATACTGCCTCCAAAAGAGGAGCTGTTGCTCTCATCTTGTAATGTGTCTCATTATTTCTTCGGATGCTAAGCAATGTAGAAGTATTTTCTTCCTCTTCTTACCTAAGGAGTGCTCGTGCTCTACAACAGCAGACTGACTTACTATTTGTCTTACAGTATTTCAGTTGGATAAGGAAACACATCCCTTGAGTTTCAATGACTCATAAGTATGTGTCAGCTACATTGGAACTAGTGTGGCCTGAGTAGTTAAGTTTCTATTAATCAGTGGTGTGTTTTGACAAGCTAAATTTTTCTTATTAAAAACCAGATGGGCTAATATTTCTGTGCTAATAATTTAGTCAATATGAAAATGGTGGTTTGGACACTGGAATGTTGTAACGTAAAAAGTGGGAGGTGTTGCTTTCCTCTGAGGAGCCAAGGAGAACAATGCTTACTGCATCTCATAGTTCAAGAAGTTTTACAATGGTATGGCGAAGTTATGGAAGTGGAGCTGCTTGTTGTTCTGCTATAGGATGGACCAAACTGTAACTTTCTAGAAAAAAGTCCATATTTCCAGTATTGGTTGTTTTTGTTAAGGTTGTCTGTTAGTGCAGAATGAGACTTTAGTGGACCATAACATTCTGAAGTAGGCTTAGCTACTGTAAAAGGTGCTGATGATTTCTTCCCAGTAAACACATTCTTTCTCTTCTCATACAAAAGCTTTTCTGGTTTTGTTACCGCAATTCAACTAGGCGATTTTTCTGAACAGCCTTCCTTAGAAAAGTTACAAAATTTCCTCTTCTGAATTCATTGTGTCGCAGGAGTCCAGTAAGGAGGAAGAAACTCTTAATGCAGTCCCTATTATCACTGGCAATTTTATTGTTTATTTGTTTTTGAAGATAACTTTGTCCCAGAGGCCATGGTATTTTGGGCCATAGCAAGGTAAGAATCTTTTGGCACGGGAAGCGTGGCGTGAAGGTCGGCGGTGGTGTGGGGTGTGCCCTTCCTGGTGGAAGGGGCTGCCCTGTGAGCCCCCACAAACCCATGAGCTGACTTCAGTTCTGATGTGTCACAGTGTGTGGTGACACACGCTGTGTGAGTAACACCTGGTTCTGTCTCTTCCACCCTCGGTGTGCAGCAGTGTAGTTGCAGAGTAGAAACTGCATTAAGAGCACCCTCCAGTTTGCTTGTAAGCTCTTCTTGGGAAAACATATTTGTAGATAAAGCCTAATATAGTATGCCAGATTTTATTTACAAAGGGGAAACGTCTTTCTGATTTTTAAAAAAATAAATCTCCTGGCTTTTTTGTGCCCTATACGCTACTTCAAAATGAGAAAATGCCAATCGTATTCTGCTTCTGTGCATTTGGATTCATTGTACAAAAACTGAACTAAGCTGACTGCATCAGTTGCTCAACTTCTGATGGACAGATTGGTGCAGTTGCAAGATGTAGATAGGCTCCTCCATGGAGATGTTTTGGTCTGCTGCTTTAAAGGAGTGTTTAAATTTAGACAAAAATTTTTACAGTGACAGTTAATCCTCTTGTCAAAGCACATCTCATGTTATATTTTAAAACAGTCTCTAGTGATCTGTATTTTGGCTGTGCAAATGCTTCATGAACCTCCTTAAAAGTATTTATGGATAATATGCTCGCCATGAAAATCAATGAAATGTCTTAGAATGAACTTTGATTAGGAAAAATGATGCAGTTCT
Organism: Aquila chrysaetos chrysaetos; assembly: GCF_900496995.4. Taxonomy (NCBI): domain Eukaryota; kingdom Metazoa; phylum Chordata; class Aves; order Accipitriformes; family Accipitridae; genus Aquila; species Aquila chrysaetos. Next base: position 49,555,860 of record NC_044030.1, read on the forward strand.
CCCCCGGTTACTTTGTGATTTTCTTTAGTTTTTTTTTTTTTTTAATTTGCTTTCCAAATATTTGCTATGTTAGGAGGCACATTAGTGGAAGGGAAGGTAAAGAAGATCCCTAATCTTTACTTTCCTAGCCCCATTTTATTAATGTGTTGACCACAATGCAAATGTTGCTGCTTTTAGTAGCTTGCATGCTGTCGTGTAAAATTTTGATTTTGAAGAAAATGGCCAAGCAATATTATCTCACTCGCTGTTCTTGATTAATTTTTTTCTTTTGCCAATTTTTAATTCCTAAGTGTTTAAAAAAAAACAAAAAACAAACACCCCCCCCCCCCCCCAAACCCCAACCCAACCAAAAACCAGTCTCTCCCTGCTCCTTTTAAACTCAGTGAGAGACTTAGCTGTCTATTAATTTTACTAAATTGAGTGGTGTGAGGATAGGGACTCACAAGCAGATTCTTACCATATGACTTGAATTTTCCCTTTGTACCAACTAGCACAGGCAGATGGTCAAGATCAATAAACAGGCAGTCAGTTTTCTGCTTGATATTTTAGTAGGATATTTAGCTATACTTTTAAGATCTTAAGTTAATTGTAGGTCTGTTTTGTTTGGGGTTTTTTTCCCCTCTTAAATTTTGCCTAAGCCTAACCCTCTAGATATGATAGGCATGTGGGAATTTTTTTCCATCAGTCTTAGTTACATGTTTGATACTGCACCTTTTAGGGCAGGTGTTGTTATTTTAGTTGCAAAATGGTGGTGTTATTGGGTGTGGATTTGCTCATCAGTGGATTTCAACTGTGGCCACATGAAACTTCTGATGTCTAGTGAAGAATTTCATTTGTTGAACAGGAAATCCTTGAGACTTACGTTGCTACTACTTTAATAAGAGGCTGAATAGCTGAAGAGTAGCTACTTGAATAAGAGGCTGAGAGTACATATGTGTGTTCAAGTGCACTTTCTAATTTAGCCCAATGCAAATCACAAGGGCATTTCACAGTTTTCTTTTTCAAAGAGAGAGAGAAGAGTTTGAGTATAGGGAAACTATCAAGTTTCATCTTTACATGAATGCCATCAGTAAATAACTGGTGGCTTTGATGGTCAGATGCTACCTGTATAGGAAAACCTGTTTCTAATAAAGAATTTCTGATCCCTGATAAGTCTCTAAAAATTATCACATTCAATGTCAATGCCTATGCTTTATTTAGAAGCATACAGTGTAATAAGGACTTGATTCCTAGATTGGGCGTTATGCACCTGTTTTATGAGTATACAAATCTGATGATCCCTTTAAATCAGAAGTGATTTGCTGTCTGTGAAGACTTGCATTGCATTCAACTGAAATGAACTTAAATGAGGACTGAAGTGTGACAAAGGGCTCTCGCATTTGCTCAAGATATGTAGTGACTGTACAGTAGTAGTACCTCAGTGTCACAAGGCATGTGAATAGCAAGACTGCTACACCCCCCTCCAGTGTCACAAACTTACAGTTCTTAAAGTTTACTTGCACATTTTTATGTGGTTTATGTGTTCAGTGCATGCTTTTTTCACTCTCCTGCATGGGATGTCTAGTTTCAGCTAGATTTCCTCCTCCTGCCAGCGTTGTTTCTACAATGGCAAATGCTGATTTCTGTCAGAACTGCCAGTCAGTTCTGGCTCTCATTTCTTAACTCTTAAAAGATGAACCCAGGTTATTTATTTCACATTAAGTTAACGTTGAATAGCATTTAATTGCTAATACAGTATTTTTAGTTTTAAGAAGCTATGGTTACATCTTTCTAAAGCTGCAATATTAATACTCTGTGATTGTAAGTCTTCTGGACTTTAGATGGTAGGAAAGGAAATGTAGTTTCAGGGCTATCGTACACAAGATTTTTTGGATAGCTGTAGAATAATATTCACTTGAAGTACAGAAAACCAGATTGTTGTATGTAGTATCAGCTCTATCACTTCTTTAGTGAGATGAGGGGGAAGATACCTCAAAATGTTTAAATTGGTAGACAGTTGAATTTGAGAAAGTGAAAACAGCTGGGTTTGATTGGTGTTTATTGTTGTTGCTCTATTTACTTCTGTGCAGTTTTTGTCCTTAGAAAAATAGATATGTAAGAAATCTTTAAACTGTGTATTTACTATTACAGGTTAGACAATCTGAACTGCAGGTATAATTATGTGTGTTAAGATTTTTCAGTGCTGTATTAGTAAGCTGTAAAATGTTGGAAATTTGATTTGTGTTAATTTTTGTGGTACTGTTGAAGGTATGAAGGCTGTTCTTGTAACAATACTGTGCAGTATGGTTAGGGTTGTTTTTTGGTGTGTTGTTTTTTTTTTTTTTTCAATTCAGGTTTTGGGGAAAAATGTTGGAGAGGATTATTCTGTCAGTCTTTTCCACAGATTCTACCAGAATAAAGGACAACTTGGTAGTTGCAACCTGTAAAGCCTGTTGATAATGCTTGCAATAGGTGGGGAAAGCACAGATTAATTTATAAAGGTTTGATCCAGGATTAAGTCTGTAGGCTTCTGCAGTTTGACTACATTAATTTTTGTGAGGTTCTTATGATGGACAGCTGCACTTTTAAACCAGTAGAATTTCGTTCATGTATGATCATTCTGTTTCCCTTCCCAGCAGTGATTGATATGAAAACAAAGGAACAGTCAAATTCTAGCACTTCTATATGTTCGCATGAAAATTATGGTTTCTCATCTTGTCACAAAACATGTATCTTCTAATTGAAAATGTTGTTTGCTTTTTGTATGACTCTTGGCTTTTTGCTGTACTTTCTAGTACATAAAGGGGGAACAGACTGGTATTTAAAATATTTGTGTGCTTACTTAAATCTTTGTGTGGGAATTCATTTTAAAATGAAGTGCATTGTACTGCCTATTATTAAAGGATACAGCTAAAATACTGATTCTTTGCAATGTAGAAAATAATTTAAACTGTACACTGCTGGGTAAAACCTGTTGTTCAGTACCTGTTAAAAAAATTGAAATCGTTAACTACTTCCTGGGGTGCCATCTATTTAAACAACATTAGTGGACAAGACTTTGTTACCACCAGGCAGTGAGTTGTCAGAGTTCATCTCATCAGTATCCTTGTGATGGTGCTCTTAAGGCAGAGGAGCAGTGCTTAACTCTCTCCCTTACGTGCCAGCTATGGGCTGCGTCATGCTGTTAATACTGCGCCAAGCTCCTGCACTGGCTCTGGCTCTCTTGAGGAGTTCAGGCTTGTTTCTTTGAGCTCCCTGGATAAGCCCAGTGGTGTTGGATGAGTTTGATTTTAAAATCTGTGGCACAGTATGGTGACAGAGGTCTCAACAGCTGTAGCATCATGTAAATGATAGATCAGATCTAATTTCTTTTACATACAGTTCAGACCTATTCTCAGCACTTGTTGCATATGAATTGCGTTTGTATGGCTTCAGAAACTTGTCCATAATTCTTTGTAAAAAAGCATATGCCTATACAGCAGGATGTGTTTATTTTTCATATGGAATATTGCTCAGGAAGGTAAATACCAGGATAGGTATATCTGTTTTCAGATGGTTATGATGGCAGAGATTATAGTGCAAAATGCATTATTACACATAACAAAAAAAAAAAGCAGAGCTGAACAAGAAATGGGTGGGTTGATTTCACTCATTCTTAGGATACAGAGTGGGTCTAAATTAGTAGGTCTAAATTTACTATTTGTGCCTGCTGTTCTAAAGCTTGTACAGAAAAACTCCACCCGACTCAATGAGACACTGATAATTTTGCTCGTTCTAGATAGGAGTGTGAACATAACATATCTTGAAACAAGGGTTGACAGACAAGGTGTTCTGCATTTGTAGGCTTGTAAGGGAAATTGAGGACTTCCTTTGTATACTTAGAGGGAGACATTATTTTGCCTTTCATATGCCAACTTTAGAGGGCAAGTGATCCAGAAAGGTATAAAGGTGAGAATCAATTGAGACAGAACTACCTGATATTGTGGGCTGGAGGCCAGCAACAGTGGTGTTCTCCATCATGTGCGTGTGGAAAAAGGACAGGTCCAAAGATGTTTGCTGTTACTCAGAGCATCCTTTCTGGTAGTGGAGGGCAGAAGTTTTCTTGAGGAATTTTCTTTGATAAGTATTAAATGGGTAAATAGCATTTGAATTCCTCTTGTGATCCAGTACCAGGCTCTATAATTAACTGAAAAAAATATTTGCACCTTTCATCTTATATAATGTAAATTCAAGAGAATATTTTATTGAAGTATTTGGTAAAACCATTTACAGAATGGCTGTTTATAAGTCATCACAGCACTAACATCGTGCTTTACTGAAAAGCAGGAGAGAGGTAGGTTGAACTTGAAATCTTGTATGCTCTCTGAACATGGAGATGTACAGATCTCAGGCATAATAATTCAAGGGCAGTTTTTTTTTTTTAACTAGGATTCTGCCTGATGATTTTTTTCTGTGGAGTTTTTTGTTTCTTTCATTGGTTTGTTTTTTTCTTTCTTTTGGTTGCCCAACCTGGGGGCACACCATACTTCTGGACATGCTTGGTGTCTTAAAACAATTTAATATTACTTCAAGGAAAGACAAAAGTGTGTGAAAAAGTATATTGAATATGTGTACGGTCATATTACTGGGACAGAAATCAGTCTCTAATATGTTTCTATAAAAAGATCTTAATGAAAATGACTGTTAGAACTATTCCAAAGTATTTCTTTAAATACCCCTAAACATAAGAAGCTGAAGAGCTTTCACTTTTAAAAGAACAGCATGGCCTTGCAATATTTTTTGAGCCAGTGTTGTAGTGTTTTGCCTCTGAGGAGGTAAACTTCTTCTTGGGGAAATAAGTGGACACTAATAAGCACAGATTTATTTGTTCTTTTTAGCCAGATCCAATGCCCAGCCTTTTCCAGCTATCCAGTTGCTGTCTTTCATTAGAGGACCACTTAGAAACTGGAGGTACTGCTCAGGGTCCAGGACCTGCACACAGTGTGCGTGCTCACTTGCCACGGTCTGTGCTTTCCCAGGGCTTGGGGGTTTTGTTCCGATGACCACTGATGGAGCATGCGCTGTGCTCCGGAGCCCGGCTCCTGTGCGCTGCAGGCAGCGTGCGAGGGAGCATCCAGTGACCTGCTCTCCAGTGGATGAGATGACAGAGGTGGATGTCTACCACCAGTGGAGAACCATGCATGAGATCTGTGTTGGAGTTTTTAGGAAACAAGGAGGAAGGCTGTGGAAGGGCCTTTGATGCATTTGAAGGCTGAACACCTAAAGTACTTGTACAAATGTCGTGGTTTAACCCCAGCCAGCAACTAAGCACCACGCAGCCGCTCACTTACTCCCCCCCCCACCCAGTGGGATGGGGGAGAAAATCGGGAAAAAGAAGCAAAACCCACGGGTTGAGGTAAGAACAGTTTAATAGAACAGAAAAGAAGAAACGGATAATGATAATGATAACACTAATAAAATGACAACAGCAATAATGAAAGGATTGGAATGTACAAATGATGCGCAGTGCAATTGTTCACCACCCGCCGACCGGCACCCAGCTAGTCCCCCGAGCGGTGATTCCCCGCCCCCACTTCCCAGTTCCTATACTAGATGGGATGTCATATGGTATGGAATACCCTGTTGGCCAGTTTGGGTCAGGTGCCCTGGCTGTGTCCTGTGCCAACTTCTTGTGCCCCTCCAGCTTTCTCGCTGGCTGGGCATGAGAAGCTGAAAAATCCTTGACTTTAGTCTAAACACTACTTAGCAGCAACTGAAAACATCAGTGTTATCAACATTCTTCTCATACTGAACTCAAAACATAGCACCGTACCAGCTACTAGGAAGACAGTTAACTCTATCCCAGCTGAAACTAGGACAACAAATTGTTCCCTAAATTTAGTAGCTGACTAGAGGATGGAAGTACAGTTGTACCAGTATAGTTAACTGGCCTTGCACAAAACAAAACAAAAAACCCCAACAGGTAAACTTTAGTCATCTCAAAAATAATGAGCCATGGCAAGGAATAAAGACAGAATCTAATGATGAGAGTACTGTCTAGAAAGCATATACATAAGTTTTGAGAGGAAAAAAACCCCAAAAGGTGTGTTTTGTAGCCATACTGTTTTGCTTAGCCTTTTGTTTAAAATACAGTCTTAAAAGAAGTTTCTTTGTAGGCTACACTGGAGTCAGAAAATATCATTCTTGTGAATTTCTCTGTAATATGTGAAGGTTCTTTACCTGTTTTGATGCTGCTTCTGTTAAGTTTATGCTTCTTAGAGCTGCAAAGGTCTCCTGTCATCTGTGATGTAATTCCTGTACTGTGAAGACTTCAAAGCATTTTGACACTCAAGTCATTATTTCTTTGCCTGGCTGTCACTGATTTGTCTAAAGTGTCTTTTAAGTGTGTGGTGTCTGTGAGTATTTTAAATGCTCCCATTTGTATCTAGCAAATATTCTGTAACAAAAAAGTCCAACTTTTTAAATTTGATGAGGCTTTTTTGCCCCTTTCAGTTGAGCCAGGTTTTAGCCCAATTCTGCAGAATATTGCTGTGATGTCTTCTCAGCAAAAAGTATTTTACCCATAACATATAGTCTACTCAGTAATTCATTACAGTTAGGTTAATAGAAGCAACAATGTAGTAATAATACAATTGCACATCCTTTTTATCTGAAGAATAAGGATACTTTAGGAAGTTTGACTTCTCAGACTATAAATAACTTTTTAAATTTTTTTTTTTTTGAGATTGGTCTTAGTGTGAGAACCAGTACACTCCCTTGCTTAATAAAAAGGTAACTAGAGCGCATAAATGTATTCTCTATTGTGTGGTCTTAGCCTCTTCTCTCTCCTCTGTGTAAGTATGGGGAAGTAGCAGCCTTTCAACCAGTCTCTGTATTTACCTAGCATCCTTTCTTATAAGGATATTGGCTTTTATTGTTCTTCAGTGCTATCCTCTCCATGATGCTTCCCTAGATATATATTTTTTTTCTTTTTTAATAAAGGAAACAACTTAGAGCTGACTGTTAAAAATGCTGTAGGGTATTTGCGTGCAAATTACTCTGAAGCAACTCTATCCGAGTCCTGTGGGTGCCCTTGGCAGCCTTGTCCAAACACACCAAGACCAGCCCTTGAATGTAAATCAAATAAGGTAGCCCAGCAACAGTAAAAACACTTCAGTTTGCTTCTGCAGGCACTGCTGTGCTGTCCTAGCACCCCTTTTCCAGTGGGTGGCTGGAAACACTGCGAGTTGCCCCGTCTCCTTAACGCGGTAGAGGCGATAATGAGAGGGGCTCTACTGTACAGCGGTGCCCCGAAGTAGAACCTGTTTTACTGCTGGGGTGAGTCGGAGATAAGTCCAGTGCTCTGTGGTCTTCAAGCTGGACCCGAGCAGGCAAGTTGTTCTGTGTGAATCCAGTTACAGCACTTCTGTAGCTCTAACCCAGTAAGAGCAAAGACCAAATGATTTTAATGAGAGGATAAACTTCAGAAAGCTACCACAAAACCATGTATGTGCATGTGTGCACATACATGCATGTTTTTTACAAATACTGTTTTGTAGACATGGAACAGTGTTTTTGTGAGGATTCTGTAGCTGTCCAATGTTTTAAGTTGGGATGATACGTTGCACCTACTGTGTTTGCATGCCTGTGCTTTAGAAAACTGAAAGTATCTGTTGGATGTTGTACATAATCAAAGGCTGTTCTTAAAATGATAGTTATCAATTATTTTATTATTTGCTTCAGGCTTTATTTGTTAAATGTTGACTCATCCCACACGGGAAAGCTTATTTTTCACCTACAAAATTCTTTCCAAACAAACTGAATGTCTCCGTTGAGTGTACATGAGAATAAAAGTTAATATTTAACAAAAATAAGGTTGTCAAATAAACTGTGAATGATTTTTTTGTTTTCATTATCCTTTCTATTGCCTGGAAACTAAATAGAAACAAACTGGTTTCTATGAAGCAGATCTACATTAGGTTACTTCCTTGAATTTTGATACAATAAATGCCAAGTTAAACAACCACTACAGACCTTGCAGGTTATGTAACAAAACTTTAATTGTATTAGTCTACTAATCTTAGTCTGCAGGGATATTTCCTTACACTTCTGTCTTAATGCCTGAGCTGCAGTTTTACAGGAGTTGAAATACTAAAACACTATCTGTAGACTGACATTTTAAGTGTACAGTCAAAATTAGGTGGAATATTTAAATGGTTTTGGTTTCTTTTTTTGTGTTTATGAGTAGCTTAAGTCTGGGAAGTTGTCAATTTGTGTGTCTAGACAATGGAAAATTTTGCATTTGGGGTTTAGTTTCTTCCTTCATGGTCTGTCCTGAAGTCTAGATATTAGTAACTTCTTGATTAAAATCTAAACTACCCTCTGTTTTTGAATGCATTTTTAATGATGCATTTGACATGTAAATACTAAGTTAAGCTATATAGCTAGCAGGTAGTCTGTAAATGTGTTTATATGTATTGTAGTTTTAGAGGCATAACAACCTTTTACTTTAACAATAAGTGATTTTGGAATCTAATGCAGTGATTAGATCAGAGTGTTTGCCTTGAGGCTTCAGTCACTTAATCTAAACTCAGAAAATTTCTGGAACATTCTTTATTTGAAAATAAACTACTCAGTGAAAGAAGACTTTCTTTGTATGAAAAACACTGAAGCAAATTAAGGGTGGTTAAGGCTGACATGCAATCAGGCACTGAAGATAAGGCTTCTTGGTCCTCTTCCTCCGGCTCTCCCTAGGGCGTTGTTTTCTTTCATACATTTTATGCAGCCTGTTGTACTGTACATTAATCTTACATAACTGGTCTCTAAACCATTTCTGTAACAGTTTTCACAAAGCCAGTGTGGGGGCGCAACGGTTTAACTGCAAGTTAGGGATACAGTAAGTACAAAATGCCTTCCAGCCATGGCCAGGTATGGGATTAAAAGGGTATTTGCAACTTTGCCTTGCCTAGGTTAAGAATAGTGGACTTCATAAAAATCATGCAAACTTCTAAATGATAATGAAAAGTGTGTTCCTTCAAAAGTGCCACAAAAGAATGGGGGGGGGGAATCACGAAAAGGCATGGATTAAATGTTAATCTTCCTTTTTTGATTTTTCACTTTATTGACTGATTATTTTCCTTGCTAGAGATCACCAGGTTGCTGCCTATTTTTAAAAGGAAGAACTTAAAATGAAATTACAGATTTATCTTTAGGATGATGCTAATTTTATGCAGCACCTCTAGACCCTGTGAACTCATTCTGTGAGAAGAAAAAGTATGACGTGTGGGCATGTGCCTCATATATACAAATTGTAACTCTAGAATAGAGAGTCCATAATTCTAATTTAATATTGACTCTGTGTGTATGTGTATTTGTGTGTGCCTGCTCACAGTAGGAATTACTGGCAACATTTTTTTTAGCCTTCCACCGAAAAACAGCAGGCACTTAACATAAGCAAAGAGTTTAAAGGTGCTTTGGATTTTTTGTGTCTTTCAAGCAATGTGAATTATATTACTCTGATAATGTTTTCCTTGGCCAACATGGAAGTTTCTCTCATGCAAAGAAATATAGTCATCAGTTTTCAAGTTGTTCAGTTTCATCTCTCTTAAATTCAATTCCAGGTCACTTAATGCCACCAATACTTTTGCCTCTTATTTAAAGGGGTTATAGTGTTGCCCCTTTGCCTCTCTTGGAGATATTTCATGGATATCAAAAAATGTACCATGTTGGTACAGCAAGAACTAGCTCCCCCTGCTTACATGAGGGGAGGACCCTTTCATAATATAAATAATAATGCAAAGATAAAAATATAGGTATATAAATCCTCAGGTACCTGTGATAGTTGACTTTCAATATATTTGTCATTTCTTACTGGCAATATCGATACCTTAAAGGGGAAGGATAATATCTTTGCTTCTGCTGCATGCTTAGGCAGTTTCACCATTTCCCTCTACCATTTATGATTATTTCCCACCCCTTTCTTTGCCATCCACACAAAAAGGGGTGAGAGCTGAGTGCTTAAGCAGGAAAATGTGCTTCCTAACTTGCAGTAAGTATTGGGGAACCAGAGGCAGGTGTAGTATGCTCCATGCCCGGCTTTCTCAAGTTGTCTGTATCTCTGCCTTCAGTGAGGTAGTGTTGATTTAAACTGTTGCTGTATCTTACCTGTTCATGTTTGTTCTAAGTCACTTTCCTTTCAAACATAATCATCCCAGTGCTAAGATTTTGGTGTGTTCATGTTTGAACATGTGGGAATTGAAATGCTTTATTTTCCCTCTATGTCTTCTAGAAATTAGATTTTTAGCATTGCCCTAAGATGGGTTTAAAGCCCTACAGGCAAGCTGGAATATCAAAGGGCTACAGGAATTCAGCCATAATTGCTTTATGGCTTGGCAGAAATCGGACCTATTTGTATAGGTAGCATAGAAAATAGCTGTGATTTGACAATTTGGTGCCATTTATATCCACCATAAAAATAATAAAAAAGTTAAAGGGGTATTTTGGAAGCAGGAACTAAGCTGTAAATGCAAATTGCTTCTCTATTTTCTCAAAGGAACAAAAAGGAAACAGGGTTTAGGAAGCTTTTTATTGAAGCAAAGTTAACAAGGACCCTGTCTACTTTAAGGCTATTTAATATTGTACTTGCACTGTGAAATTGGACATTTGCTTATTCCTCTAGTACAAGATGACATTGTCCAAAATGTACAGATTAAAAAGCACTTAATTACTAATAAGTTAGAAGGAAAATTCATGCAAACTTATGCAGCGATGTGAGTAAGTAGTCCAAGTGACCTCACTTCTGGAAAATTTGAAATAGTTCTTTTTTCTGTTGTGAGTATAAGGATGATGCCCTTGCTGTTTTCTGGAAGTCTTATTCCAAACTGAACAGTTAAGTGTGCAGACCTGAAACTCTAGCAGGATACTTTCTCACTTGCTTGGAGAAGTCATCTTGGAAATGTGTTGGCCATCTTATTTGAAAAATAGGGGTTAGGAAGCACTAGATCCCCACAAGGGAGTTTTTGGGTGTTCTACTGCTTTCCAACGTGTTGATAAGCATCTGGTGACCGTAACTTACTTACAGTTGCCTTGTTTTTCTCTTGGCTGTTCAGAGTACTCTGAACATGTGAGTATGTTTGTGGGGTTATCCCAGTGCTTTGTGTAGGGGAGTGAGGTAGGGAAGAAGTGTTCTCCGAGATATCGTTCAGTGACTTGTGGTAATAGCAAGTGCTGGAAGCAGCACTTAATGAGATGTGACTTGGCATAGGCAAAATATCAGGTAGGAGAACCTGTCACTGTGTCTGCTTACATGTCTAAAGAGATGTGGAACCGCTAGTCAGTTGGGACAGTAGCAAAACCAGTTGCTAGCTGATAAAAATTCCAGTACTTTACAGCTACAGGTGCATCAAGGAATTAGTATTGCTCAAAGCGAGGACTGTTGAGGTGGTTAGTATTTAGCTAGTGATAGTCTCTACTGTGTAAATAAAGCAGAGCATGTTCAAGGTGGTGAAAGGAAGAAGTGCTCCACCTTAAAAATGGAAATTTGAGGCCCAGAAAAATGAGTGACCCAGTATACCACACTGAGCACAGCAGAGGCTAGCAATTCTGCTCCAGCAGTCTTCCTTTTCTTGATCTAGGTGAGCATGCTCATATCGAAGCTATTCTTACAAGATTGGGCACACCTGATTTCTTTGTCCCTGAGCTCCTTCTGGTTCTTGAAAGTGCTGATGTTTGCTGGAACGTTAATATCATCTAACAAGCAATGAAGCTTCTGTTTGCTGTTGGCCTTCACTTAATGTATGAACAAGGTTTGGCACCTCTAATACTGGCCTGCCCTATGTAAATCTCACAGTATACCTGTTAACTCTTACTCTGAGAAGGAAGGAGATTTTTATCTCAAGAATTAATGCCATTCTTCCTGCTACCAGTGGCACTCCTGTCACTAAAAAGCCTGGTTTCTTTATAATAATCTCAGCTGTCTGTCTTTTGGTATCTGGAGATGATTGAACATTTTAATAAGCTGTGGGATTTGTCTTACATTCATTACTTCTAGATGTATTGATTTAAAGCTGTTTGCTTTCAATGGCTTTTAGCTTGTCTGGTTATACCCTTAGCTGGTTTCCAGCTTTCACGTTCACCAGTGAAAGATGGAAGAAACACTTGAGCTCATCATATAGATCGTGTTTTTTTCCAATAACTAAATTTTGCTTTGAAGACAAAGCTATTTCTTTTCAGTTTATGATGTTTGTTTGAATGTTGCCTCCTGATTTGAGTAGTCCTGCGAATATCTGTAATTTGGCCTGGCGGGTAAATATCTTCCCTCATTTAGAGCAGTACTTAAGTTTCAATTCTTGGGCTTCTCTCTGAGCTAACAGTGTCCTTGCTGGGATGGAATTATTCAAAAGTAGCTGGTGAGGATTTGGATTTCGTGAACTTTGTATGGTATTGAATGCTAATCCTGTTTCCTTTTTGAAAAGCTTTGCTGCAAATGGAAATCATACAGCTGATCCAAGATGAAGGCCAAATAGCTGGTGACTTCTATGCAATGAAATGTGAGCAATTGCAAAACGTACTATATAGATTGAATCGTAATGTGATTGCCATTCAAACTGTTTCTTCAGAGGGTTAGCACTTCAAGTAACTTGGGTGCAACTTGGCAATGAGGTTGATTGTATGAGCATTGTGTAGCTTAAGTTCTTGTTTCTCATCTCATTTACACTCTAAATTGATAACAAGTCTTTCAGTTGTGGAGCAGCAAAGAGTGGAGTCTTTGGATTTTTCTCAAGAAGCTTTCAAACACTGAAGTCAACGGGCACATGAAGGGGGACTCTACAGCTGTCTATTCTAACAGCATGACTATAGCCATTTGACTTTCAACAAGTTCCTACTAATAAGTATGTTTGAGATCTTATTTGGGTCACATCCTGAAATAGAATTGTTAAAAGATGATGTAGTTCATTGTGATTTGTGGGCATCTCTGACCTGTAGCAAGTCCACTGGAGAAGAGGAGGTGCGTCTGCTGCATATCTTCTGCTCTATGTGCTTGTGTGGTCTCGTGGTTGCAGTTTTCCCCTCTCCTCTTTGTGTAAAGAGTGGCCAATGATCTGTGCACAGCATGTGGTAGTTGAAGTGCCTTTGAATTTTCCATTCCATACTGTCCCCATTCTCAGCTTCTAAACCAGCAATAATGTGGCATTTCTGTTTATCTTCGTCTCTGTGCACTAGTTGAGGCACCCAGAAGAGTTTATTTTCCATTTGCTAGTATGTGTTATCCTGCAGTTGCACACGCAGTGTGGTTCTTGGGGAAGAATGTGAAGTGCATCTGTTCTTATTGTGAGCTCTCAGAGTGCCTGAGAAGCTTTAAATGGTAATGGATCCTTACAAGAGGTCTTGTTTATACCATTCCTTTTAACATGCCGCTGCTATGTCATTATTTCCTGTGTAAAGTTTATAGCAAAAAGGAACACGATCCCTTTTAAACATCTATAAAACAAGATCTCTAGCTGCAGAAAGTGGATTTGCAGCTTGTGAGTGTAGCTACCAAGCTGAACTCCCGTAAGGCTAATCTTACTGTGCCTTAGTTAAGGCTGAAGGTAAGCTCTTCTGGAGTGCTCAGCACCTCACTTAAATAGTTCGTTCTCCTCTTTCTCTTTCTCAAGAACTGTTATCCCAGTTGCTAGATAACTTTTAAATCTCAGAGCTTTGGTGAATACAATTAGATTCATACAGACAACAAGTAACTTACTAGAGTGCAGTTACACGGTATGGCTGAATAGACCTGGGTGCAGCCTGCTGCCAAAATGGATGGCTCATCTCTCTTCCTGTCTGTGTGCTGCCACAGTTTTCCATGTGACATTGTTGTGAGCTGCGCCAGCGCCCTGATTCAACAGAAAACTTCCAAGCCTCTCCTAGCACTACAGATTCTGAACTCGGGAAAGTTAATTTTCTGTTAGATCCCTGGACTGAACTGACTGGCTCTAGAGCTACAGTGTTGTTCAGAGCAAGCAGGAGACAACGGAATGCATGATGAAGAGTGCAAAGAAAAGTAAGATTTTTCTCTTTCAGTGGCAGCTTGCAGTCACATAAGATGAGATACCATGTTAAAACAAAACACATCCTTAGAGTTCTTGAATACATAAGTATTGCTTTGACACTGCTGCTGATGTATTGTCGTCTTGACTCTAACACTTGTGCCTTTGTACAAGAATCTTGATCTCACTGTAGAACTGTACTTATTCTTAGTGAATTTCACTTATTTGTAAGTGCTGCAGACTTTGCAGCATGTTTGGGAGGTACAGGGCACTGCAGTATTAATTTTTAAGATCCAAAGAAAATTGCAGAGCTTGGGGAAAAGTTTGCATTCTGTCTGCCACAAGCTTATCTACCAGCTAGGAACCATACAGATCTGTAACAAGGAAAGATAATGGAATGCTTTGCTTTCCACTTAAAAAGAAAAATGTAATATTTTAAAAACCTTTTTTCTTTGGTTTTCCAATGATACATCTTGTTTTCCTTGAAGTGGCCTATGATACGTTGTTTACTCAGTGGATAAGGAAGGCCAGAAAAGTGAGCTGTCTGTCTTGTATTTCTAGGGTTTGTACAATTCTGAAGAGCAGTGAATTCCCTCTTTTGAATGCTCACAAGGTTACCAGTATGCAAGGCATGCGGTAGTACTCCAGGGAACCTTACTGCCCAGCTAAGTGAGGGTTTTGAAGAGAAACTGTTTACAGTGGTCATGCCAAAGCTAGGCTTACTCCTTCATATATCTGTGATATCTGTGCAACTCTGTTCCTGCTTTTTATGTTCTAAGTACATCCTTGAATTTTTGCTTTTGTTTTTGTTGGTTTGTTTTTGTAGTAGAGCATTTAAACTGTCAAATTGGTTTCTTGACTGGTAATCTTGAATCCCCAAATAAATTAATCAGACTGCTTCTTGGGTTTGGTATTTGCAGGGGAAGAGGAAAAATGACAATGTCTTTTATGCTACAGTATTTGACCAAAATGAGCAAGCATTTTTATCTCCTGTCTCCAGAAACAAAACTCTGATGCCAGAGGTGAAGATTACTGCAGTGATACTTGAAGATATGCTGCTTACTTTGATGCACTTTTTTAAGAGCCTCCACATGGCACAGTGACAAGTGTTCATCAACTGAATGGCTTACTGGTGATGGAGAGTATGCCGCAGTCTGTCAGTGATGCGGGAGCTGAGCTCTTCCTGCTCAACTCCAAGGATTCTGTCTACTACAGGCTTATAACTCAGTAGGCTTTTACCACATTTTGGTTGAAGGCAGACCTGTAATTAAAATGTGACAGCACTGTTGATTTGGTATGTCTGTAATAGATTTAACTGGACGTAAACTGTTAAATTTTTCTTTAAACGTTGGTCTCTAAGGATAAACAGGAGAGGCCAGCACTGACTCAGGCTGCTTCTCATGGTTTTGACATTTGTATACCAAAACTGCTACTTTGACACTCTCTACAGAGGAACTGATCCATACTGAAGCTGAACTAACTGTTCATTTTCCCACAGAAATTCATAACTTGGAAACAGTCCTGACTTCATAAAAGCAGTGCAAACTTCTAAATTTCTAATAGTGAGTATTTTTATTGATAACTTATCACTTCTTAACTCATTCAGTCAGCCTGAGTTTGGTGGAAATCTGAAGTTGAGAAGTTCTTAGTTGTTGTCAAGTCTTTAAAAAAAAAAAAAAAATTGCTTGCTTTTTTCTACTGCAGAAGAGTATCTTCATATCCAAGAAAGTAAACCAAATTTTTGGTCCTGAATCTGCTTCCAGTGCTGCTCCTGGCACTTGTTACACTGTGCCAGAGACTTCTGATGACTGTTCCACAGCATTCTAGCCAAGGAGCAGCATTGTTGGGAATCAGAAGGTGTTTTTCAGGTTGCTGGCAATGGTAGGACTTCGGTGGGCTAGAGTACTGCAAACACTGTTGCTTCACATAAAGCTGAAGACTTGTGCCAATTGCTTGGCAACAGCTAAATACTTTGTCAAATTGCAGAGCAGCAGCTGGTTACTATGTTTGCTTCTGTATCTACCAGTCCAGAGGCCTCTCTGATGTTTCTACCTGCCTCAGAATGCTCATAGAAAATATTTTTTTTTGGAAAAAGATGTGGCCTTTTCTTAGTTGCTGTGATCTTCTAGATTACAAATTTTGTTGCCTCACTAGCAATGGAAGAAAAGTCTTGACTTCTGTTGTTGAGGGTAGGCACAAGTACTCGGGATGTTTTCTGTTTAGTAAGGGCAGCTGTTATCTTCAATAAGTATTTGAACAGGTAGAATAGCCTGCTGCTTTCTCCCCTTGCTTGCTCCCAGGCTATTAGTGTTCAAAAGATAATAATGTGTGACATGAGGACAGAGTTGAGCAATGGAGATTTCTGGTGACATCAGAATAGGGTTAATGTGTAAATGTGGAATACCAGAGGTGTTTCATTTAAGCAAGGTGAGGGGGGAGAAAGCTTTTGAAATCACATGTCTAAAAATTTCTTTGTCAGAGTAGTAAATTTGCTTATCTGGCATTCATAGTGATATGAATGGGGCCAGATGCAAAAATTTTCTGATAATTTTTCAAAAGGCCTCTTCAAAGTGGTTTTATTTAGAGAACAATTGAACTCAATAGTAAAAAGTGGTTTTATTCAGAGAACAATTGAACTCAATGGTACTGTGCTGCATGTAATCCCTCTCAGTTTACAGCAAAGTAATTTGAAGTTTTGAAATTCCATCATACAAGCCCTTGGAATCCACCTGTCCATAAGGCATTTTACCAAAAAGCTTAATACTGTATCTGACTTTCTCTGTTGGAATTGTAATTATTCCTTTTCAGTGTAGCATATAGTTGGAAACAAATTGATTGGACTGTTCAGAAATTAAATATGTGGAGTGTCAGTACAAATGAACCCCCTTACCAAACTCTTGAATGGGTTAACTTGAGAAGGCATGGCCTTGGAATTGACACGAGTACAAACAAAAAAGGTAGACTGTGTCTTCATTGTCCAAAACATGGATACTCTGCAGTGGTTAGCTCATGTTTATCTTCCAGTTTTCAAATTTTAAATGCTTTTTGCAGAAATTTGCTGGCTTTTAGAATTGTCTTAGATAAGGTGAGGGAAGTGATGGGCATTTTTTTGAAAGCGTGTATGGTAAATGGTTGGGCCTTCTGTATTTCCCCCTTCATTCTCTGTGGGCATTTGACAAGAGCCGAATGTCAAGGGAAGTGTGTGTGGGAAAAGTGGTAAGCACAGACTCATCACTAAAGCAGGCAGACAAGGAGCTTTAGGGTTAGCATTTTCCTTTGTTCAGTGTTAAGTAAAGCAGTCTTAATTGTTTAAGGACTGTATCCTTTGATGCAGCTCTGTATCAACTCTCCTGTGACAAGCAGAAATTACCATGGCTGTCTACACTCGTTGCTGTGGTTGTGAACTCTGTTCTCCTGTAATGTTCCAGTTTGGGGAGAGAGAAATTTCTGCAGAATTTCAGAAATTTGAAACCTTGATGAAGAAGCGATTGTAGAAGACAATGAGTGAAAAACTAAAATGGAGATTTCCTTTATTAGATCCAACCAGTTGTTAGCTACCCCATACCTTTACCTGCTGTAAAAATATCTGACATAATGATGAGAGAACGTGTTCCTAGGATTGAGGGGATAAAACCATTTCACAGCAAAATCAGGTGATGGACTTGCTCTTCTTAAGCAGATTTGAGTTGTCATGAGGAAATCCTCTTGCAAAAAAAATGTTTGAACAGGATTTTGTTCGTCATTTTATATGCTTTGAGTAATTCAAGCAGATTCTTCCTTCACTTGCTTTGTTCTAGATAGGTGTTGTAATTTCAGATTTTTGACGTTTTTTTCTCATGCTAAAAAGCTTCATACTTGTTATGTTATTTTGGTTTTTGACCTGCTTTGGAAAAGGTCAAAGCTGTTAACATCTGTGTGTGATGTCAGTGACAACACTGTCTCGTACATAAAATTGGCAAGCACATGGTTCATGCTGTGTATGTGACTAATCCTGCTTTCTGATACTTCAGCTTCTGTAAAATGGGAGTCTGAATTGCTTTTATTGAGGTTATGAGCTGTTGTGGACAGCAGTTTGAGTTCAGTGAGAATTGTACCTTAACACCTGAATGTTATTTTGAAAAAATTAGCAACGCCCTCCTCCCCTCTACCCCCCCCAGCAATCTTAAAAGGCTAACACAGTGGGCCTGTTTTGACAAATTTGTCAAAAATGTATTAATATTTTCGAAGATTATTAGCTTATTGAATACTTGTGTGTCTTTATTCACATAGTTTGCTTTGAAACATCAGGTTTCTTTTAACTTAAACCCAACAAAAATCCCAACACCTTAGGTCTTGAAAGTACAAATTCTTGAACACAGCAGTAAAACCCTCCAAGGCACATGCATGAAGCTGCATACTTGCTTAAGTGTTTGCAGGCTGTCCTAGTTTCAGCTGGGATAGAGTTAACTGTCTTCCTAGTAGCTGGTACGGTGCTATGTTTTGAGTTCAGTATGAGAAGAATGTTGATAACACTGATGTTTTCAGTTGCTGCTAGTAGTGTTTAGACTAATGTCAAGGATTTTTCAGCTTCTCATGCCCAGCCAGCGAGAAAGCTGGAGGGGCACAAGAAGTTGGCACAGGACACAGCCAGGGCACCTGACCCAAACTGGCCAACAGGGTATTCCATACCATATGACGTCCCATTTAGTATAGGAACTGGGAAGTGGGGGCGGGGAATCACCGCTCGGGGGACTAGCTGGGTGCCGGTCGGCGGGTGGTGAGCAATTGCACTGCGCATCATTTGTACATTCCAATCCTTTCATTATTGCTGTTGTCATTTTATTAGTGTTATCATTATCATTATCCGTTTCTTCTTTTCTGTTCTATTAAACTGTTCTTATCTCAACCCGTGGGTTTTGCTTCTTTTTCCCGATTTTCTCCCCCATCCCACTGGGTGGGGGGGGGAGTGAGTGAGCGGCTGCGTGGTGCTTAGTTGCTGGCTGGGGTTAAACCACGAAACAGGCCTAAAGCCTTTGTTTTAGAAGTTCTGTCATTCTCTCTTCTCCCCTTGCCTTGCCTTAGAAAAGAGATTCTACCAATAATGGCACTTAACTTTCCTTTTCACAATACACTATTTGGGAATTTACTGTATTGTTTACTTTCTGTAAAATATGTGAAATAGTGTTGATTACTGTGATTTAAAGCAGTATGTTCTTAATATAATACTCAAATAGTTTAGCTTTTTTTTCTTAGCCCTTTTTCACTACCAAAAAAAACCCCCTTTAACCTCTTTATGAAATCTGTTTTTTGGGGGGTTATTGTCTTTCTTCCCCTTCCTTCCCCCCCCAGTAGTCTGATGTTAATAGGAGAAAAATAATGTATTATTGCTGATTTTTCATAGAGGAAAAACTCTGCATCACATTTAATTTTGTACTTAACAGGCAACTTTGGACTGCCTGACTTGCTAGAAGTTGCTTGGGGATGATTATCATACAAATGTATTTTTTATTGCTGAACTATTTAGAGTTTACATTGTTGATTTAGTTCATGGCATGGTTCATTTATTCATGAAGGCTTTTCCCAAAACAGATAGCCATTTAGTTACTATTATGATATTGATTTAAGCTTTGCCATTATAATACTGTAACACAAAGAAAAAATCCATGTGTATTGTCATGGGTATGTTTGTATAAATCTTACAAAGAACTGGACTTCATGGGAGGTAACTCTGCCCCAAAAGTTGGAGTATCTGGATGTTAAGCTTTAGTTTGTGGTTTTGATGGCTGAAGGTGTTAGCATTAGCTTAATGTATTTAAAACATAGTTGTTGACATACCAGTGTATGTATTGTAACTTAACAACATACAGCACTCAATGTATTTTAAATTTAATTACAGAAAATGTAGTAAAGGTAAGGCAAAGTAACACATGGTTAACACAGAGAAATACTTAGGAATAGCTTATTTTAATGGTAAGATCAGCACTGAGTTTTGATGAGTTTTCCGATTTTGTTACCTTAGGTAACAAACAGGTGCAAGGAAGATGGAACCAGGCTTTCCTCAGTAGTGCCCATTGATGGGACAAGAGGGAATGGGCACACGTTGAAATATAGGAAATTCAATCTGAACAGACAAAAGCTTTTTTCTTTCTAAACTGTGCAGATGGGCAAATGCTGGACTAGGTTGCTCAGAGAGGTTATGGCGTCTCCGTCCTATGAGACACTCAAAGCTCAACTGCCCAAGTCCTTCAGAAACCTGCTCTGTTTTGGGGTAGGAGG
The DNA here is from genome assembly GCF_900496995.4 of Aquila chrysaetos chrysaetos. Lineage (NCBI taxonomy): Eukaryota > Metazoa > Chordata > Aves > Accipitriformes > Accipitridae > Aquila > Aquila chrysaetos. The sequence goes on from NC_044030.1 coordinate 49,576,100, forward strand.
TGTTGAGGGGAAGGGATACTGAAGCTGACTAGAATTCAGGATGAAAGAGGGAACCCAGAGGTGCCCTCCAACCTCGACTGCTCTGTGATTCTGTGAAGTAGCAGAAGATGTAGATGGAAGCCTGACATTCACATAAAAATGATACATGCCATCCAAAGCTGTCTTCCTGATTCACACACTGCCAGAAACTGTACTGTGAAACTGATGGCTGCAGTACGCTGTGAATTTACAAGCTTGCTTGTTTTCAGAAAGGGATGAAAGAAGTTGGTATCAGGAAAGGTGACCAAGGCGTTATAGCATAGCAGTTACTGTTTGTGATAAATGATTAAATGCTCAAATGTTTCCTGTTAAAATTTCATTGTCATTTTCAGTGATGCTTGATTTCAAATTGAGACAATGTATGTATGAAGCCTTACCATGTGCTTCCTTGTTTGTACAGTTTTCTCCTGACATCCATGTTTGGCTACTGCCAGAGAAGGGATAATGAGTTCTATGGCCATTTGGTTTGTATGCGGTGTTCCACTGCATCAACAGAGATCACAAGAGAAGTCTCATTTTTCCTTTTTTGTGATTTTGCAGATTTGCTTAGGCTGTTTTGACTTCTAAGCCACACAGTGTTTATGGGTTATGGCTCTGAATCTGGAAGTACTGACATTTCCTGTTACAACTTACAAAAAGAAACTCTTCCACTTGGCACAGAAAAATCTGGGGTCTGTAAAAGGAGCAGAGGATAAATCTGTTGCTAGAGAACTAAAGGCTTTTTGGAAGGTTTTATAAAGAAAAGAAAGATAGGAAGAAGTTAAATAAAAACATGAAGAAGCTGGAATGTGCTGAGATTTCACATCTTAAAGATATGAATTAAGAGGCACTGCTGTCCCAGGAAATCCTTGGGAAATAGATGCAGATGTGACAGCATCTTAATGATATTCAAGACAAATTTCCATTTTTCTTTCTTTTTTTTCCTTCCTTATAGGTCAGTTGATTTCAGCCCTGGATTGTTTCTATCCTGTACTTGATGCTGAAATTCACTTTCTAGGGAATGAAAGTATTTCTTCTCTGAAAAGGAGTTTTCCAACTATTTAAAAAAAAACAAATTCAAACCCTTAACATCCTCTTTTCTTGTATTATTAATCCTAATTTATGTTTTTTCTTCCTGCCTGTCATGTTGAAGTGATTAACTGTATATGAAAGGCTGCCCTTGAGATTTGCAGAGATTTGAGATTGATCCCTGAAGAAGGCAAATGATGCTGAATGTTGAGAGTCCTTTTACATTAAAGAAAGATTGAAGAATTGGAGGGAGTAACATGGAGCTGTATAGGAATACAAATTTGTCCTTGTAAGGTATAATTCCATGTATTTGGGAGTGAAGGTAAATCTGCCCCCAGTCTTTGATTTTGTGTTTTTGTGTTAGGTAACACAAGAATCCCTGCAATAAATTAAGAGTTGCCTGTTCGAGAGTCTTTTGTCTGTTGTTGCTTCTCAGCTGGCTCAGTCAGTTTCTTGCTGAAATGAGATTTCGGCTAAATTTGGGGTAAGAAAGGTGGGAGCATAGTACAAGTGACTTATAAGGGAGTGCCTCAATGCTGTGCTTATAAAAATAGAATCTTTAAATAGATGCTTAAATTGTCAGAAGGTTAAGTTATGCCTTACCCACTTGGTGTGAGAAATAATTTTTTAATGTTCTGGGAATGAGATTAAATTTATGCAGGACAGATGAAGAAAACAAAAAAACAAATGATGTAGAACTTGGATGAATATAGTATTGGAAAATTTGATTTAATGTACAAGGCAAAAATTGTTGTATGATTCTACATGCACAAAGAAATTGAATGTTTATTCTCAGAGTTTTTCAGTAAAAAGCCACATGTGTGGCAGCCTTTATAGAGGAGCATATTCTGTGAAAAATTTTAGGCTGTTTCGTATCATTTATTGTTTTTCTTAGACAACTGGGAGCTACAGCATTTTGGTTACAAGTCTTCCAGATGTTTGTTAATGGTAATGCTGTACGGTGAAATATAGTGGTGATGTTGGCTTCTTTCAGATTGATAGGATCTTTAGGTTTAGTATTTGACATCTTAAACTTCACTTTTTATGAAAGGTTTACAAATTTATCAATTTTTCACCTGTCCATTGATGTTTAGCCTGACTGGTTTGGGTCTTTATTAAAGTCTCCTTTACTTCTTTTGATGTGACTATCATTTGCAGCTATGTCCATCTATATTATTAAAAAAAAAAAAAAAATTGGCCTGCCCTGTCCCCCTCTCCCCCCTGTTGGAAACTGGCAAGACAGATGGACTTAAAACATACAGGCACGTGATGAAACTTGGCTTTGTTTCAGGCACATGTGCTTAGTAAGGGGCTGATATTTTTGCTGGGCTTTGTTTTTAGTTGCTTCTGAAATATGAGGTGTCCTTATTCCTTGGCTTCCCATGTGTCCTGGGTTCAGCTGGGATAGAGTTAATTTTTACAGGAACCTGGGAGGTGGGGGGGCATAGCCGGGGCAGCTGACCCGAACTAGCCAAGGAGCTATTCCATACCATGTGACATCATGCTCAGTATATACATGGGGAGTGGGCCGGGGGGAGGGCTCTCCTGCTCTCGACTTTCGGTGGGGGAAGTGGCGGAGCGTCGGGTCCCGGGTGGTGAGCAGTTGCACTGTGCATCACTCTTTTCTGTATACTCTTTCATTAGTACCGTCGTTGTTGTTGTAACTTTTTTTGCGTTGTCCCAGTAAACTGCCCTTATCCCAACCCTCGAGGTTCCAGTTTTTTTTTTCTTTTCTCTCCTCCGTCTCCCCCGTATCCCACCGGAGGGGGCGGGAGGAGTGAGCGAGCGGCTGCGTGGTCCTTTGTTACCGGCTGGGCTGAAACCACGACACCATGTTAACATTGTTGCAGGATACTTTAGTTTAAAACACACACAAGAGTAAGAGAAGGTGCAGAGAGACTCTTTCCCTCACCCCTTTTTATACTGCTTTTCTTCATCCCTCAGTAATCCAGCTGGGGAGATAAAGTTGTGAAACTCAACTGAGGCAGGTGAATCCTTCTCCCATTGAGATCAAATGTCACTTCCACAGTCAACTGCGGAGCCAGAGTTTGGCCTTGTAAAATGGAGAATCTTCATGCTGAAGAGAAAATTTCTTAGTGGAATAGGTATGGCCATAGGAATTATAAAACTTAAAAATAACTTGTGCAAAAATGCTTTGTGGCAAAGCCGGTGTCGCAAAGGCATGAAGAACCCTTTCCAATGACATCCTTTGAATTGGTGGCATAAGTATATCAGAAATTCTAGAGACTTAATGATATCCCATTGTTACAATCCACTACTCAGGAAATTACTGCACAAAAAGTGGGAGTGTGTACAGTGTTTAAACTTGTGAGTTCAAATTTGTTAATCAAGAAAATAATGGTTCTTTTCAAAACTCTGTGCTATTGTGTAGCCTATGTGTTAGGGAAAATACTGAAACTTTTTCTGGAAGTCAGGGAGTTGGTATAGGATATGGCTTGTCTTCAGGTAGTGCTGTTAGTTGGGACAAGCAAATGGAAGAAAGTGTGGGCAGCTTCAGTCTCCAAGTTGTGAGTAGATTTGGTAGTTAAGCTGAGAGGAGCAAGTAAAACTTGCATGTAGATAGGACATAACATGCAAGGAGCCTGCCAAGCAGTGTTGTCTTCCCTCCTTATGGTTGTCTTTGTGCACTGCAGATGTATGCTAGGGTCTGCTGCTAATATGTTTAGTAGATTGGCTCTTTGGTTTCTTCAGATGTCTCTTAATGTCTGTAGTGAATGTGTGTAAGAACAGTGGGGTGGCTTAGCCTGTGCAGAAATTCTATCCAAGACTGATTAGGCTCATACATATATACTTCAGCATTATGTATGTAAAAAGAAAAAGGCTGTGGTCCATTTTGCACTTAGTGATAAGTAGTATATTTACTAGCATAAGCATAGCTAGAGTTGAAAAAGATCTGATAATCTTCCCTTTTCTGGTTTGGTCTATATCCTGGAATTTATTTAATTGTAAAGCAAATCTAATCTTTTCACATTTTGTAGGGAAAATATACTTGGTACATTTAGAGGAATTATGGGGTTTATGAGTCAGTACCATATTTTTCTGTTAACTTTTGGGTACTATTGCTGAGGTTGAGGAAAATGGGAGGAATTTGCAGTATGCAAAGTTTTGTCTGGAAGGTTACAAAAGTAAAACAACAGAGTTAAGGAGATATCATCTACAATGGGGTAGAACATCTTTTCTGTGAAGAGGATTCTGCAATTCTGCCATCAGTACTACTTGGTACTGATGTTACAGATGTCATCTTGATTGTGAAATGACAGTCAAGTACACAAATCTGTAATCCTTGCTGGCAGCAATTCTTTACCTCTGCAGACTGGAGGTGTAAACAGGGCCCTAGCTGGAGGGGAGGTAAAACCACCAGCGGTGTTTTTGCCCTGGCAGAAGCTTGGAGATGGTGGGAAGTATTCAAGACAGGGAACTACAGACTTAGGGAATCAGTCCAGAGGAAACCTGAGTTCAGATGTGAGTTTATTAACAGCACTGCTGCATGCAGGCATGCTTTGTGGTCTGTATGGATCCTCCTTTGAGCTTCCAGAGGTGTTGGAAAATGTAGTAGCAATATTTTAGTGTTGCTCTCCTAGACTGCATTAATTAAATGGTAAAGCAGTATGGAATTTTACTGAAACAGAAGCAGAGATGCAGGCTAAGTTGCTGTGTGATCAGCAGGTTATTGACTTCAAGATTTGAAGAGACGAGGTTCTTCCTGGCAGTTCCTGTTTTCACTTTAATGGGTGGGGAAAACTGGAGTGTGAACTCCTTAGAACTATAATAGAGGCAAGGCATGTAAGTGCTCAGTAGTAGTTGAAATAAATCTACTGCATAGACTTAGGAGTTGATCTTGGGTTAAGAAAGGGAGGAATGAAATCCCAAAGAAACACAATCAGTAGCAAATGGGATTTGAGTAGAGCCTGTTAATGACACAGCGGATTTGCACTCTGAAATCCCGGCTGTACTTACACTTTCTGGTGTATGCAGTAACAGAGAGAGCTGGTAAAAGCTGGACAGCTGTTTAGAAATAAGACCAATATGTTCCCACTCATTCCTGAAACATGTCAACTTGCTGTCAGCAGTTTTCAGTACTGACTTGCTTGTTATTGTTCTACCTTCATTGCAGGACTGCTGGTCTTGCTATGTGGCTTTTGTCATGTAAGAGGGTATCCTGGGCTGCATAAAAAGAAACATGACTAGCAAGTCCAGGGAGGTGATTCTCCCTCTCTATACTGCTCTGGTGAGACCCCACCTGGAGTGCTGCTTTCAGCTCTGGGGCACCCAATATAAGAAGAACATGGATCTGTTGGAGTGGGTCCAGAGGAGGGCCGCAAAGATGATCAGGGGTCTGGAGCACCGCCCCTATGAGGACAGGCTGAGAGAGTTGGGGTTGTTCAGTCTGGAGAAGAGAAGGCTCCGGGGAGACCTTATAGCAGCCTTCCAGTACTTAAACAGGGCTTATAGGAAAGATGGGGATAGAATTTTTAGTAGGAACTGTAGTAATAGGACAAGGGGTAGTGGTTTTGAACTAAAAGAGGGTAGATTCAGACTAGATATAAGGAAGAAATTTTTTACGATGAGGGTTGTGAAACACAGGAACAGGTTGCCTGGAGAGGTGGTAGATGCCCCATCCCTGGAAATGTTCCAGGTCAGGTTGGATGGGGCTCTGAGCAACCTGATCTAGTTGAAGATGTCCCTGCTCATTGTGAGGGGGTTGGACTAGATGACCTTTAAAGGTCCTTTCCAACCCAAACTATTCTATGATTCTATGCTTCTATGATCTTTTTGCCTAGCTAAAAACTTAGGTTCATAAAATTTTTCTTTGGTGATCTGAAACATTTCATTTAAGTTTTGGATGAAAAAGAGTTGATGCATTATCTTAGAGAATAAAAGGAGAGAGTTTTAAGTTTGTGTTTTTCTTTTCTGATAGAATGAGAAAGTCAGGTAGACCACTACTCTTACAAATAACCTTTACACAGGTAAGTTTAAAAATCAAACTCTCAAGTGCATTTCATGTTGGTGTTGGCAATAAGTTATTAGTCTCAGCATAGGCAGTGGGAATAGAGTAGGCTCTGTCTGCCCCCCCCCCCAACCCCCCAAGAAAACTAAACCAAAAGAACCCCCCAAAAACCAACAACAATTTAGGGGGAGGGCTGGAAACGGAAGCTTTATTTGGTCCCTGTTACTGTTTTAAACGAAGGTAACCGTTTTTTTTTTTTTTTTTTTTAATTCAGTCTGAATGGGTAAGGAAGGGCTGTCACTTGCATATCTGTGTAATTGCATCTATTGAAGCATTGCCGTCCAACACTAGAGAGGAGTTTGTCACTTTTAGTTCTGACTTGACTTTCTCTAATTGTTTTCTGAGCGGACTATATGGCTATTCATGCAAATTGCAAAACAATGTCTGGAACTTTCTGACTTGATTTCATCCAGCAGCTTTGCCTGTCATATCGTAATCACACCTGGTAATACTGTAAATTTACTTTAGGTTTGACCTGCCCACAAATGCACACATGCACAAATCCATAGCCAGTAGCACTAAAGCTAATACATAGATAAGCTGTGCCATGCATAACCATAGTATGTCCTGATAAATATACAAGTTTGTCAGCTGTCAGACAAATTAAATATGGAGCATTTCAGAAAAGTGCCCATTTCCACAAAATCATTCACAAGACCATTCATATCATCTCCTTCACAGTACCTAACAGAGCAGTCTGTTTCTGTTTGTTTTGTTCCCTTTCCCCATTCATGTGTCTGGAGTCAATTGCATGTGGGCTGCTTTGTGTTCGAGTTTACTCTGCCTTCACAACCCTTCTCACTCTTACAGCAAGGAAGACCTACATGATTGTGCTGTGTGGTTAATAATGGACCAGAATGCCACTCCCCAGATTTATGTGGGATTGCTCACGCAGTGCATCCTCTTTTCTAAACCAACACATTGAGGGCTCCTTTGGCACATGTACAGCTTTACCAGGCAGCTCTCATCCAGCCTTTTGTATTCAGTGTGTTTAGCATGGTGAATACAGCTACTCTGCTGGCAGGTGATTACTGTTGGCTGTTGCTGGCTCTTGGGAGCAAAGAAGGGAAAGGGAGGAGTAGCAGGGTCTTGGTATATACCTTTCCTTTCTCATTCCTGGTCTTCATGGTTCTAAATGTTTCTGACTGATGTTCTGGAGAGAAGGTCTCAGTGAGGCTTGCTTTTAAGTTTAGGAACAAGAATTTTTTTTTTTAACTCATTTGTTTATCTGAGTGCAGTATGGGATAGTTAAAGCATGGGTAGCTATTTCAGTTTTCAGCTAAGATTCTGTGGGGTTCAGCCATGATAATATTTAGTTCATGAATTTTAACTGTAGAAGTCAAAGCATTTCACGGAGGAGAGATACCTATCTCTATTGACAGATATGGAGAGCCTGAGACACAGTGGAAAATTGTCCTGAGAGGGTGGTAGCAGAACGAGGAAGAGTCAACTCTGCTGGGCACTGAGTCCACGGGTTCCCCCCACCAGACCAGATGGGACGGAAGGTATCCAGCCCATTCCCCACTTCAGTTACATGCTGCTGTAGGGTAATAAAACTTGTGGTTGTGATTTGAAATTGTTCAAGGGAAGGGGTTGAACTGTTATAATAGCAAGCATGCAAATTTGTAGTCACAGGAGCTAAAAATCTTACTAGTTTCCTGGAGACAATCATACAGTTCCTTTGTGCATGAAGCTAAGTCCAGACCCCTTCATGGCCTATCCATGGGTAGTCCCTTATATTCCTTTTCCCTCCTTTTCAGCTAGGCCCCTTTGACCACACAATGATGACACTGAGTCATATTTGAAAAGGCCCTGCCCACTGTGTACCCCCAGTTCTCCTAAGCACAGTAAGGCTCTTCTGCATAGCAGTGTGTCTGTGATTGCACATCCACACAAAGGAGGGAGTGTAGAACTAGCACACTACCTATTTCTCTCCTGTCATCTCCTGTGAGAGATTTCCCTCCTACTGTTACTGTCCCCTTTCTGTCTTTTGATTCTTCTTCCAAAAGAAAGTTATTTAACTTTTTTTCAACAGTCCAGTAGACAGTTAAGGTACAACGTGTATTACTTTTGGCACATGAGCGGGCTCAGTGGGCTGCCATGGTAGCTGAGGTCAGCACGGTGATATGCTTGTGCAGTGAGACTGATGTGTTCTACCTTACTTACCAAGGGCTAAAAGCATGCACACAGTCCTTAGTTGTACCTCAGCTGATTTATATGGTACCCCAGTCATGTTTCTAGCCCCTCAGGTGACATTCATTTCTCCTCTTCTCCTTCCTCTTCATTCCTCCCACTCCCAACAGTGCTCTTCACAGTTGGACCTCAGCAAAATTTGCTCTGTTTCCTCAGGACATTGAAGACTACAGCATCTCATTGTAGGTCAGGTTCAGCAACTACAATATTTCCTCTCTGAGCTGCAAGTGCCATAAAAAAATTGGTGTTCTGTCATTTAGTATGCCTGTGCTACAGAGTGACTGATGTGAATTTACAGTGCAGCCTCCGCTTGGTCTGTAGTACCTTTTTTTTCAGTCCCAAAGAGACGGGGTGTACTGAGGGTGCTTGCCCAACTGAGGTTACTAAAGGGATGGTAGTAGTCTGCTTCCTATATGCAAACAAATCTGTAAACATCTTCAGGGATTGGCTGCATTTTCTGATCACATTGGTGGTGATCAGTGATCACCTGGTGGTGACCAGTTTGGATCGCTTTTTACCCAGTGCAAGGGGTAGTAGGCAGAGAGATTTTTCAAGTGCTCTTAGTTGTTCTTCAAACAGTGACTGCTTATCAACCTTGACTGTACCAGATCTGGCACTTTCCTTAGCACTGGTCTGATAATTCTAAACTGCTGCAGGAAGTTACTCCTCTAATGTGGATTTCTTTCCTGTTTTTATAGACGCATAGAAAGTTGCTAATGACCACAAGCTACTGTGTCTTTTCAGAATGCCTTCTTTTATGAAAACCTGACTGAAGTTGTTCTATAATAAATCTTAATTATGCAGAAGGTATTTGTGACCTAGCTATTAAATGCTTAGGGGTTAATTGTAGACTTCCTATCCAAGGAATCTGTTGATTTCAGTGGGTACTAGGAATGTATTAAAGCCGCAGGACTGAAGTAATAGTTGCTGACCATCAGGCAATTTGGTTTCTGTTTTGGAACCACTGAAATGCAAGTTCTAAAGACACATTCTTCCCCTGCTATATATTGCCTTCCTAAACCCTAATTAGAAGCTTGGACCACATTTCTAGTCCTTAGAAGAGACATTTGTTAACTTCATATACTGTGAATAGTCTTTGTCATTTCAGCAGTGTTATACAGAGTTCAAGCCCTTTCCTTGAAAAATTGAAACCCTACAGCAGCATGTGACTGAAATGGAGAAAGGGCCTTGGTCCATATTCGTTAATGAGCCTTGCACACTATGGGATGGAGAGGCAGGCTTTGCATTTCATGCTGCTTGGGAATCTTTCTTGATGTCTATGTACACACTGAGGGGTTAGGCACAGTATCTTGGTGGCAATCCTAGACTGACTGAAAGAAATGAGAAAAGAGCAACTCTTCAGTTCATAGGTGGTCAGCTGCTTACTGGCTGCCCAGACCATGGGGTTTTTCCAGCTGTAATGTTAATGTACAGCTTCACAGAAGTGGAGTCAGTGATTGGATGCTTTCCTTACAGTAGGGAAAGGGGGGAGCTTGACACAAGCCATCTATATCACTGAAAAGGTGCCTGTTTTAAGAATTCTTCTGTGGTCATGCTCAAGAAGCCAAATGCAAGCAAGTTGCACCACGTAACATTTATTCCCCCCATTCTCCCTTGTTTCTTGAAATTGGCATTTGTCTTAAATAATTGCAGCTAAGATATTTCTGGGAGTTGTGACATCTTCTTAAGATGGAGTACCTTTGCAGACACTGGCATAGAAGTAAAGTTTGTGAAGTAAAATGAGGAAGATTAAAAATAGAATCAGTGTCATTAATATGTTGAACATCCAAAACCTTGTTTCTGTCATTCATTTCCTTTTGTATGTGATATGTATGCCAGGTTTGTCCATCCTGTTCATGAGCAGTGCCAAAAATTAGTATTTTCTTCAGGTTATGCATCTTCCAGTGTAGGCATTTCATTTGAGATCCTCTAATTTTTTTTTTTTTGCTATGAGTGCTTCCCTTTGAAGTTGTTACTTTGCTCACTGCGGACTGATTGATGCAAGCCTGAACAACAAACATGATTGACTTGAGCATTTCTGCGGCTCTGTTTCAGCAGGGATATTCAGGAAGATGGTGAGTGACATAACTGGTTACAGCTGGCAGGCTGGCCGTGCACCAGCCATGAGAAGCTCTCTGTTGTTACAGGGAACAGAGGCCTGCTCTGCAGTCCTGGCTGAGGAGTCTTTCAAAGGTGAGCTGAAAGTTGTACTGTACAGGAAATTGGGCAGGGAAGTGGGGTTGGGCTGATTGCGGTCATTAATACCTTTGCAATGAGGGGCCTGTAAAAAGTGTTACTCAGCAGCTGTGATGTCCCTTGTGCAGTGCCAATTCAGTAATGTGGATGTGAAATTTCAAGCAGCTAGTACTTGGACTTAAGCAGAGGGGACGGGAGGTTTCTTATGAAGCAGGGATTAATTGCAATATCTGAGAGAATGTGGGATGGTTGAAGTCGTCCCTTGTGTAAATGGGTTCAATAATGTTGTCTTTAATAGAAACCTGGAGAATTTCATGTTTATTAAATCATTCTGCTGGAGAATTGAGTTCCAGTGACAGGCATTGTTGGGCCAGATAATTGTGTGGCAATTCAGCTTCTCAGCCCCCGTATTATTGTACCACTCTTTGGGTGTTGCCTTGGAACTGGTATATACTTCATTCCCTAGCATATTAGCAGTCTCTTTATTTAATTCCAAAATGTAAGATCAGATAATGACTGTTATAAATGCCAAATTTTGGATTGCAGGGGTGTGTGTGGATTTTTTTGTTTTGCTACGTTCCCTTTAGTACTTACTCATGTGTCCACAAACTCTAGTGATTATTAAATGACTGTGGTAGGGAAAATAAAACTTTTCCAGTGGACATAGGACTCAAGTGCCATAATGTCAGAAAATAGACAGTGCTGATTTCTGCCTCCCCCAACACCTCCCACCCGTAAGTTTTGAACTAAACCTTTTAAACCGATACCGTGTTAGTTCTCAAAACAAATGTCTATAAGCATTAAATTTTTAGATTAATAAAGACAACTTGGAGTAATCCTCACTTGACCTGAAACTGTTTACAAACCAATTGCAATTCCTATCCTAGTTAAACTTTCCTTCCTTTCTTTTGCTTTGGCGTTAAAATAATGGCATGCAAGTAAGATCTGTTCACATTCAGAACAAAAACTTAGTGATTTTTTTTTTACCTAATTCACATTTCTGAATGTTACTTTGCTCATATAGCATGGCTTTTTCATATTTGAATATAATAGGAGTGTTGCAAAAGGCGAGGATACTAGGGAGAAGTGCTGTTAACAATGTCATGAAATATTGCTAAGTTAGCATAGGAGATTCCCTGCTGCCCCCCCATGTCATTCTTGGTAAAGAAAGTGGAATTTGATAGTTCTGGAAGTGTGTGGTATATTTAAGGAACCACCTTCAGTGTCAAATGAACCTCTAGGTTCCCTTTCAGCAGTAGTGCCTTTGTGAAGGAATATGGTATCTTGCCACTGCTCCAGTGGGACCGTTTCCTTTCCCACACTGCTCTGCTTTGCCCCTGAGCACAGGGTTGGGAAAGGGGAGTTGCAGATGGGCTTGCCACCTAATGAGAAGTGGAATGAAGTAGTAAGTGTGTCTCTTTCTTACAGACTTTTTAGTCCTTAAAGAGAATGACTCTTCATTTTGTAGCCTGTTCACAGAAAGGTGGGTTTTGTACCTAAACTGCTGACTTGTTTTTAAAATCTGCTTACTAAAATCAGAGTATGTGTGTATCACATCACTGTGAATTGACTTGCAGATGAACTTGCACTATAGGTTAAAACACACTTTCTACCTGAGAATTTTAGTGTGCTGGTGTATTGAGGAAGGGCTATTTCTGGTTTTGTTTGCCTTTTTTGGTCAGTGGAAAGTTAGTTGAGAGAGACACTGTCCTGTTAGGCCAAAGTCTTTAGCAGAGAGGTGAAGGTACCATGAAATTCATATTAGAGGTGGGTGAAACTTTGAGAAAACCTTTTCTGTTCTAAACCTCTTTAAAACCTGTGGATTTTTTTATTAGGGCATTTCTTTTTCCACCTTTAGTCCTCTGAAAGAATTGAGTATAATCAAATTTACAGTGGATGTTTGGTGGTTTTCAAAACAGGGACCTTGAGTAATTGGAGAGCAAAATCTTTATTAAACAGGAGAAGGAAGTAATATGAACAGGAGTAGAAATGAGGTTCATTAAGAAGTGGAGGTAATCTGAAATAAAAAAAGGAGCTATCACTGTAAAGCGTCATGACTTGGCTGGTGTTGGATTGGGACAAGAGATGGTGTGAGAGGCTCCTAAGTAGCGAATTCAAAGGCTGAACAGCTTGCCATGTGAAGTCTGGTACATGGAAAGGGGGAGTTGGGGCATACATTTCTGTAGTGTTTCGGTTGTATGTTGTGGTTTTCCTCCTTGGAGTCAGAGGTAGCAACAGAGACATGAGTTGGCAGACCATAACTAGCTGCTCATCTCTTGGACAGGTCTGGTTGGAGGTGTGTTCTCATGCTTTGTGCCATTCAAAATACAACGCTAGCACTTTTTCCTACTTAGTTTTTCTAAGTGGCTGTGAACAAGCCTTTTCAAATAGCAATTTTGGAAGACAGCAGTTACACTGCAATAACAAAGGCCTACAAGGCCGTAATAAAGGCCAATAAAGGATTTAAAATAACAATTTGACATGGTGAAAAGCCTTATTGTTGCTTTAAGAAGACTGAAAAATCTTCCAATCAATGTACCAAAACTGATTTACAGAGAGAGGAGAAGTATGCGTTTGTAGTGACCTTGGGACTGAACACTTGCTTTGGGAATTTGACAGGAATGGTTTGCAGAACAGAGAAATAAAAAGCATATCTAATAAGTATACAGTTACATTTGGTGGCTGGAATGAAAAAACAAAGCTTTAGCTCTTATTTTAAGGTTCTCTGCATATTTTTTTTTTACTACAAAAATTGTGATTGTTGTTTGTTTTGCTAAAGTTGTTATCCTCTTCAGTGATGTGTGCTTTTAAGCATCTGAAAATACCTATGGAAGTCAGAGAACAGCCAGACATATACCATGTTCTACCTCTCTGTTGGTATCCTTACAGAGGTTTTTTCTTTTTTTTGTTAGTTTGTTTTAAGCCAAAATAATTTATGACTGTGCTAGTAAGCTTTTCATAGTGAACTGTATACCCCATAAAGGAAACAGGAGAGGCAGGAGAACAAGACTAGGTATATAGTGAGTAGTGAGGAAAGGTATTTTTCATTGGATTTGTTTAGTGGTTTATGTAGGCTGCGATAGTATTATTGTGGAAGAAACCACAGTGTGGTATTAAGTATAGTGTGGAAGAAACCAGCACTGCAGAAGCATGTGATTAGGCATTTCAGCACCCAGTGTGTAGTGTATGTTCTCAGCTGAACAGGGAGTAGGGTTCTTCAGATTTTGTCTCTGTTGCTTACTCATCACATGACTGTGAATAAGTTGCTTCATTTTCATATTCTTCCTGCATTCTATACACGCATATATCTTAAGTGCTATGATGTAGTTTTAGGAAAGGTGCTAATAGACCAAACTCTCTCCTTCCCTTCCACTTGTTCCCTCTCTTCCATTTGGAGTTTTGACCAGTCACAGCTGGAAATGGAGCTTTGCAGGCCAAGGTCTCAGTCTTGGTTGTGAACCTTTTTCCCTTTTCAGTTCACTGGTGTTTAAGTGCTCAGGTTATGTCTCCAACTTCTCAGCCAAAGAGAGCTGGCGTTTAAGGATGCCACGAGCCCCTCTGCTTGCTTACCATCCCAAGAACTGTTGGTAGCTCACATTCACCTTGTTGCTAGAAGCAGCCATGGATAGTAGAAAATACCTACTCATGAAAGGAGTGAGCAGGGATCTGTGTCCTGGTATGGACAGTGGGGAGAAAAACAGCCTATTCAATATGAAACTTGATAAATTTGTGAGGGAGTTTGGTTGTGTTATGTATTTCCCAGCAATCTCTGCTTAATAGGCTAGACTGTTTATTATGTTCCCAAATTAAAGTTTTGCAGCGTCTTGTGACATAATCGCATCAATAACTTAGAAAAAACTACTGGAAAATTTGCATTTTATTCAGAACTGAGGATCAGGTGGAAATGTTTTATCACCTTTTGCTAGTTGCTATAGTTTGAGCAATGTCTGTGTTAGAATATGAAAGCAGTTTCTACTTCTCTTCTGTCAAAGGCAAAGGTGGATTATAGAAGGCCTGATGTTCCTGGTTTAACTTTTGATCTTGGACTGGGGTGCTGATACCTTTTGCCAGAAAATCTCTGTCAGTAGAAAATTTTGTTTATTGCATCTGAGAGTAAGGTGGGTAGTTATAATTTTAAAAGCACATAAAACCAGCCAGTTCTAAAAAAGATGAGTTTTACCTTGTTCTTTAGTTAACTTCTGATTTCTGCTTAATAAAGTAATATGGAATATCTCACAGCATACTGTGAACTAGAATGTATTGTGAAGTCACTGAAAAAATCTTGTCAATAAGGAGAATTGGGAAATGAAGCGTCATGCCAGAGAGATGTAGAAACAATAGAGGGAGCTTGGAATGAATTCAAGTTGCAAAAACAAGGGGGAGACCAATTACATCATCCTCACCAATTACTGTAGTGCTGTGTGTGCATACACTCATACAGTATCCTGCTATGACTGTCTGCCAGATATCTGACCTTATCTGTGGGGGTGTCGGGTTCTCCTAGAGGTTGACCCACTAATTGCAGTGGGTGTGGGAGGGATGAGGGGAGGGAAAGTGTGTGTGTGTGCTATCTTGTCCACAGCATAAACAACCACCAGCAGATCTGTGTTAAACTCTTGTAGTGCTAAGACTGCACAATGACACTTACCAGCTTCTTGTGGTTGTAACTGAGAGCCGAGAGAAGCATTAACTCAAACAGGTACCTAATTTCTGACATAAAATAGATTGTACAACAAATAGTAAAATACTAACTAGGAAAAAACAATAGAAAATGTCACACAGATACAAGACCTCCTGCCTGCACACACACAAATTGAAAGTGCTATTAACATAGATATTTCTGTTTCCAATCTTTTTTTGTTGTGTTAGAGAAGCAAAGAAACTTATTTGAACTGAGTTAGTTACAGAGCTTGCAGGGGATAACCTCCTGTGGTGATGTTCCAATTAATTGTGGGGTTCTCTTGTATCTCTGAAAGGTTAGATTTTGTTCTTTATTTGGAGACATTGTGAATAGAAACCTTGTGTAGTGCCAGTTCAGATAGTTTGGACCAAATGCATGGTAAAGGAACAGTGCTTTCCTGAGCACCGGTGTTTTGTAGAAAGATATGATGCGAGCTAAATTCTGCATGAAGGTGAATGAGCAAAAAATTCTGGGCTTGTGAAAGCTATATGATAGGTGATTTTTAAATTTGTCCAGCAGTTATTGGTCGTGGTGGTTCTAATTAGTTATAAAACGGCTTGGAGTAAAATTATAACTGAATTGGCTTAAATTTTATGTCACTGGAGACTATGTGTCAAAATTTCATGGAAATTTCTGTTTGTATTATAAGCTCATCCAGTCAGGACCTGTATCTTCCCATGTTTTTGTAGAGTGCCTTGGACTGTACAGAGATGTTATGGGGCCTCCACAGGCTATCACTGCATAAATAATACAATTTGATATCAGTCTGACCTAACTTCTCACCATCACTGTGTCCTTTGCAAACTGACTTTCAATATAGTAGCTGATTACTGTCAGTATCGGTGTGAGTGCCTGGTGGTTTGTTGCTGTTTTGGTAGCACCATTCTGCCTTGGAAAGCATTTATCTCAAAACTGTGTTATAGCATCCAGTGGGGAAAACCTGTGGATAATGGTTCACAGAGTCAACTGATACTCTTAGGGAAAAATGGCTAAGATTTTGGGCAGTAGTGAGTGGCCACCCCTCATATTACTAATTGGTACACCAGCGCATATATCCAGTCATACCTGGAGAATACCAGCTGTGCTTTTGGCAGCGGTTAAGTTGGTAGGTGGTGAGGGAAAGGGGTGAGAAAAAGGAATGTTCTCCATCAGCATTAGTCATGAAGTGGAGAACGTGACTGAGATTTGGCATTTTTTGTTAAACATCCTGTGGAACAATGCGCAAGGTGCAGATGACGACCCTGGGAGTCTGCCTTCTGCAGTCTTCCCTAGAAATTGAAAATGGGTTGCTTTGGATGCTTATAAAGATGGTTGTCATTAGCACCTTTATGTAGGAGACAAGGGTTACATTGTATGTCAAATACAATCTTTTGAAGGTGGAAGAAAAATTGAGAAGCTGAAGCTGAATGCTTTTGGGTAGGCAAAACAAAATCTTCTATTGTTGAGATACCCCCAAGCTGTCATTGAATTTTTCTCTTCTTGCCTTTAAAGTTAGACTAGCATAATCATGAAATAATATCAAAGTTTGTATCAACTTGCTACTCCAGCATAAGTATGCTATTCATATGCCATGCCTTTAAGTTGTATGGCAGAGAGAGCATACACTTCCACAGCCATGAAGATGCAGACACCTTCCTTCTCTGTGCAGGCAGTAGCACATGCAGGTATGATTGCCAAAAATGAGAAAATATTGCAAAAAACATTCGAACAAAGTTTTTACTTTGAAGCTTAAGATGAGATAGTGAAAGTTTGGGGTATTTATGAGTGAGGGAAGAAAGGGTCAGGGATGCTTTAACAGAATCCCATTTTTACAAATGAGCCAGCAGTGAATTTGCAACAGTAGTATTTATGGTATATAAAGACTAGCCAATTTGCAACAGTAAAACTAAAGAATCAGAATTATGTAGGCAAAGCTGTAGGATGGAAAATGGGGAGGAAACTACTTCCTTTTTTAACCAACCTTTTACTGCAGGCTGGAACTGAGGGGAAGAAAACATCATATACCTTGACCCTACTGTGTTCTGCTGCAGCTCGTTCAATCCCTCTAGCAATGCTGATGTCTTGAAAAATGGATAATTTTTGAAAGTATGTTATAATTGTCTAAACTATGAAAGCTAGCAGTAATCCTAGCTGTTAGATAAGACAGTAAAGTGTGTGGTCCTTTCCTAAAGGAGATGCTTTTCAGTTTGTGACTGTGCTTGGCTTTTAGGATCAGTGCTCAGTTGTACTATATTCAGCACCTTGTAATACAGGCTATTAAAAGCAGTTACACTTCACTCACTTACTGTCTTTCATGTTGGGTGCGATATGTGGATATTGATGGCAAAATGTAAAACTTCTCACTTGTTGATCTGCCCTTGTGACAGATGATTGCTTTGTTGATATGCATTAACCCCCTCAAAGTATAAAACACTGAAAACAATACTTCCACAAATTGCACAGAATGACTTCTTTCAACAGAAAGAAAAGGCTTCTTGGGTGTGACTACTCTATAAAATAAGCAAAACTAGTAGAAAATTATTAACTGATACTTAAGCTTTCATTTAATGATTAGTTTTCTGCTTGCCGATCCAATTAAAGACTTCTTCCCAATATGTTTTTCCAATATGTTTTTCCTTCCATATCTCTTGACCATCTGTTAGTAAGAACCAATGTAGAGTAAGGTTGAGTCAGGATGACTTTATCCTGTGCAAATGCAGTGCACCCCAGCAAAGACAACTAGGCGAAATCCTGTTTCTCCCTTGAAAACCTTGAGCTCCCATCCCAGCCATGCAGTACTGTAGCTTCTTGAGAGTTGAAACAATTGCAGCAAGCTCTTGCTTCTGCACTGGGGTGATTTCCATTTTTTTAATGAAGTGTTTCATAGGAAAGGACATAACTGAAATATCTATTGCCTTTGCTTAGGATTCTGGCTTCCCTTGTAAGACTCGTATCAAAAGCTTGAAAGTTTCTTTACTTTTAGGAAAACATACTTTACCATATAAGAATATTTCAGCAAATAGCTTTTTAGGAAAACAGTTTACTAGTGTAAGACTTGCAATAAGTTTTACTTAGAAACAAAGTTGTCACTATATGATACATTGCTCAAACAAACCAGGTAGGAAGTCTGTTGGTAATCTCTAGGTCTGTCACATTTTGGAGAAAGCTACGTGCTCCCTGCCATTTAACCCCGTGTAATGTGTGTATAAACATACCTAACTAATATCTCTATTGAGTATGATCTCATTCCAATGCAGCTAATTGTCTGGTGGTAATTGCAGGTCTTGTGCTGTGATGTAAGCACATGTTGGATTTGCAGTGGACATTCATTGTTTTAGTAATGTGACAAATTGTGTGCTGTTCAGAGAACCCATATTCTAAATATTTTGTGATTTTTTTTTTTAAGTGCTCACCCTTAACTTTTTGGATTTAAAAAAGCAACCCTCATAGGTTTATTATCTTTTAGTTGAGAAAATTGTTTCATATAAATCTGCTATGTCCATAATTATTACAGTTTGTCACTGATGCTTAATAATGCTAAAACTGACAAAATGTATGCATGTGGTTGTGTGATACATCCCCAGGTGTTAGCTCAGAATTTTAAGCTTGCTTTGACAGGAGTGGTAGAAAATGTCAGGTAATTGCTGCCTAGAATGCATGTTATATTCAAAGCAGCTTAGGGGCAGATGTGTGTGAAAGATCTGTTTGGTTTTGTTGACTTACTTTGTGCCTTTTGGGAATATCGAATGTGAGGCCAGGTTCAGGTTCAGCTTAGTAAAGTCTAGCAAAATGGAAGCTTTTTATGGACAGAGGCATGTCTTAATGATAGTCAGCAGCCCTTGCATCTGTTCTTCACTCTGCCACTGATTTGGTGGATGACTTAGAACAAGGTGTTTCACCACCCACCCCTGAATCCTTTTTAAGTTGGTGCCAATAATACTAGCTTCCTTGGTCAAACACTTTGAGGTAAACTAAGTTATTACGATGTTTGTCTTGAAGTAGTTTAAAATTGCTTCTCATTTCCTGTTCAGTTGATTACAAATGTGATTAAATTCCACATTGATGTCATCCTTATAGTGAAACACTGCTCCTGCATACTTTTTTTAAAACTGATGCTCCTGTATGTATTGAAGGACCTTTTATCTTTTTAAAACAATGTTCCTCTCCAGTGATCCGCAAGCAACTTTTGTTGGGGTTTTTTTTGGTTGGGGTTTTTGAGTTTTGTTTAGTTTTTTCAGGTGGGTTGAAGGACTGTGGGTACTAACATGTGCCCGGCATGCAATAAACAAAATAGGATTTTACAAAATAGTCATGGGACTAATTATTAAACAGTAATTAATTTGAAACTTGATAATTCATGTAAAAGAAAATAGCAAGGCTGGACTATGCTTGCCTAAAGACACTAAAAGATGCTAATGACCTGTTCATTTGTACTGATGGGATGAAAATTAAGTGAAATCCAATGTTTCTTTGCAGTTTGTGGGTTCTCCTCAGTTTTAGTTCACTTGTAAGAGTGGAATTTCATGTGACTACAACCCTTTTTTTTTTTTTTTTTTCCTTTTTTTCAGAGCACTTTCTGGGGTCTTACACCACACGTTCAACAACAATTTTACAGAGTTGTTTAAGTTGATTCTTCACCATCTTTCCATGCTTTTCTCCCCAATATTAAGATGCTCGGTATATGCACCAGCTGTAGGTTGTATTGCAGAGCTGTTTTTCATAAGCAATGTTATGTAAACATGTAAAGGGAAAATTGTGCTGTTTAACTTGGGCATTAATTTTGGTGGCTTGACTCTAATATGAAGGAGGCAGAATTACACTTCTTCAGAAAACAGTTCAGAAAAACAAAATTAGTTACTTACCTCTCTTCATTTTATTTCAGAGATGCCTACAATAGATATCTGCAGCAGTATTTCAGAATAAATAAGGAACGTTAGTGCAAAGAAATTAGTTTGAATAAGCCACAGATACAAGTTCTCTGTATGTTGAGAAACTTACTGGGAGAGAGAGAGGCTACACTGTACTTTGGGATCCTATAAAACAGGACAATGATGACTCTGAACTCGATGGGATATCTGCAGATAAGGAGAAATAATGATGATTTATGTATAGTAGAGAAGAAGGGTAATATAGAGAGTAGCAAATACTGTCATGGAAAGTCCTCAAGCCGCACAGTGAGCTGTTCATAGTTTGCTCATGATCCAAATCCACAAAAATAAGTATTTGAGGTACTGTAGACTTAAGATGCTGTGTTAGGGAAAACAAAACACATGGAATTCAGTAGAGCAGCATATTTTGCCAGAGGAGGAAATAGTATCATAAAGTTTCCCAAAAGGAGTTTATTAATCTCTTCTAAACGATAGCTTCCGATTTCAAGCTTCTATTAGTTTGAGTTGGAAAGAAGCTTTCTTTTTACTGTTAGTTATGTTACTCATGAGAAGATAAATTAATAAACTTTTTAAAAGATCAGAATGGCTGTGGTTGGGGACAATACACTGAATAAGGCACATAACTTCTTTCATGTAATATGTCTTAATATCACTTTTGTTTCTGCAGCTACTCCTATGAAGTAGTAGTACAAGATATTAGCCAGCTACTGAAACTTTCACTTGGAGGATATTTGAGTAACAAAAATAATCAGTGCCCACATGCCTTTCTACAGAGGCATTTTTCTAGCTGTGGCCTAGCTTCAAGGTCCAAGGGGTTAAATGTATTCTTAATTTACTGCAACAGCTGGCTCAACCAAGGAAAAATGTGTAGGTGCCAAGGAAACTCTCACAAGTTGAATAAGCTACTAGCCTCTGGGAATTTTGTCCTGATACACATGGTACATATTAGGGGCTCTTGTGGGAAAATTGTATTTGATAGAATGTAAAGGAAAAAACAGTATAAATCACAAGACGATCGGAATACCAATGCTTTGTTAAAGGAACTTTTACTGTAAGCAAAGAGCAGACAAGTAGGGGATCAAATTCAGTGGGAACAGATGAATTAAAATTTAGGTTATACTACAAACAATGCATAAGTGTATCTCAACCAGCATGGCTGGCTAGAAGAAACATGTAAGCCTTACTGCTTTCCTTAAGGACCAAGGCTTTTTCTCATTTTTGCATATCTCCATGAAAGCCAGCCAGTTTCAGTAAAATTTGACAAAAGAGATGAGAGTCTTGAGGACATTAAGTTTTTCCATATTTTATGAAAACTGGTACCTGGTGGAAGGGATGACAGACCCATACTACTGCCACTGGTGAAGGACAGGCAACGCAGAGGTTGATACTGGTCTTTTCTGCTGGCCCTTTTCCTGACCTATCAGTCTGGATAAACATCAGCACTAGCTAATTCCTGCTCAGAAATGTGGGAGGCTGACTGGTTATCCTGCCTGGTGAGAAGCTGGAAGACATCCCTGGAGAGGAGCCTTGGGAATAGGTGATGATGTCCAAGGTACCTAGGTAACACGCCCATACTAAATCTGTACGAAGTAACTCTGCTGCTTTGAGAACTGCTTGTTGCAGTTGGTCAAAGCAGAGACCTTCCTTCTCCTTCATGTAAGGCACTTAAGCTTTAGTGGCTTTGATTCTTTTTTTCTCTTGTCCTCCTGTTGTGTAGCTGCAGTCTGACAATGTGATGGAAGAAAGAGTATTACAGGTCTGTTATATTGTGTGAAACTTTTGAGGCTAAGACACTGTATAGCTTTTTTCTGTAACTTCCAAAAAACCATGCTGCTTTCTTGTAATGACAGTTTTCTCAG
The DNA here is from genome assembly GCF_900496995.4 of Aquila chrysaetos chrysaetos. Classification (NCBI taxonomy): domain Eukaryota; kingdom Metazoa; phylum Chordata; class Aves; order Accipitriformes; family Accipitridae; genus Aquila; species Aquila chrysaetos. Next base: position 49,597,973 of record NC_044030.1, read on the forward strand.
AATGGGTCTCAGCAGATCTAGGGAAGGAGGAACAGACTATGCTTTCTCTGGAGTCCTTTCCCAAATGCCCTCAGAGGCAGGAGAGTAAATTTTGAATCCCTTTCTTCTGAATTTCTGCTCTCAGGGTGGAGAAAAGGAATGAGGAACGAAAGTGTGAGCACAGTTTTTCTATCTGTCTTTGCCTTCTGATGAAGCCAGTTAACTGCTGCTGGGAGTAAGAGGATAAATTATCCCTTTTTGTAGAGAATGTCAGCTAGAACACGTCACATGTTCAAAATATCAGTATTAGTAACATCCAGAGGGAAGCGAACAAAGCAAGAGCTTTTCTGAGGGTAACAATGATCACAGTCAAAGACAGAGGATGAGTGTGGGGAGGTAGAAAGAATTGTTGGTAACTCCATATCCACATGTTGCTCACAAGTGAAAAACTATCTAGAAGAATTAGAACCAAAAAACTCTGGGTGAATTTAATTTGGTAAGAGATTCCCAGTCATAACCCTTAATCTGAATTATTTCCCAGTAGTTTGATGGGTGCCAAACTATAACTGGCTCCACCATTTTTCTTTTATAGTAATCTTATTGAAAAGTGCGGTGAAAAAGATCCTTCTTTGTGCCTCCTGGGAGGAGACAACATGAAATTAATGACCTGTCTTAGTTCAATGCATTAAACTAAAAAATAAAGGGTTTGTTTAGAAATCTAATAAGTAACTCCTGCCTCCTTCAGTTATTAAACGAAATTGTTTCCAGAGGAAGAAGTAGGATATTAGTGAAGCTTTTACACTATGTTCCCAAAAGACAGTGTTTTCAGTCACTACCTCTGTTCTAGGAGAGACAACCAGAATCAAATCTATGCTGTGCCCCCTGAACTCCCAGCCACAAACTGAGGGACCAAGGATGTTGAAAACAAGATTTGTATAAAACAATTGTTTCAGGGATTTGGGGGACCCTGGAAGAAGATAGGAGAGACAGTCCAAAGGTTGTTTAGCCTCAGATTGGGGATCCTAATGCAGGTTTAGCATCCTGGATGAGTTGGATGGATAGACTTGGATTCCAGACATCACATTTCCTACACAATTGTGTATGCTTTCAGAGGATAAAACGTACTGGTGGCTGTGAAGTGCTCAGTGTGGCATGGTGAAGGTTATCTGAACACCTAGAAGGGTCATAGCTATATTTTTTGGGCTGTTCCTGCAAGAAACAGCAGTGACAGAGGCAGAATTATGGATTCTTGTACATACTTGTGTACTTTTCTGGGAGGAGAGTTGGCTGAGTGATGAGAGAAGACAAGAGCAGTACAGCTACAGGTCAATATATGAGTGTAAGGTTGTTTTTTCTGTAGCTCCTTGGAAATTATCAATTTAATTAACTGCGTCGAAGCCAGACCCCAAAGTCTCTGCCAAATGCTTACATCACTGGCAGACAAAGCTTGGGGGTTTTCTGGGAGACTGTACTGTGAAAGCAGTCAGTAAGGATACAAAGGTGAAAATTGCACAGTTCAATAGTTATGATATTTACATTAACACAACAAAGGAGACCTATCACTTTATCTTAACAAGCATATTTATTTTCTACAAGTAAGGAATAGGCTTGAACATAAACACTTTCACAAACTGTTTTTTGTAGGTTCACAGGCAAAATGAAGATATTAAATACAGAAATATATTGGGCTTGGGCTGTTGTTCAACAGAAGTATCAAGGGGTTTTGTGTTGAGTAGCATTTTATTTAAAACACCTTCCTTAACCAAGTTGCAGGTGTGAGCAGGTTGCTAATGAAATAGCAAATGTTGCTATGTAGGGAGGCATTATTAGCAGAATAAATAACATTAAGGGGATGTGAAGTTTAAGGGAGGAAGAAAAGATGAAAACAACAAAATAAGGCTTACCTTGAATTAATATGAGCTAATAACTAAACTTAAAGTGGCAAGATCTAGTTGTAGGGAGGTGCCTAGAAAATAGATCCGAGAAGGAGTGGGGCAAGCTGAGAAGCTTGTAGTGAACAGCAAATATATTGGTTTCTGTTGGATATATATAGAAATAGAAACAGTTTCTGCAGTTTCTTTAGGAAAAGGGAGTGCAGAATACAGTGAGAAAAGTCACTCCAGCCTTGCTGCAAGGGGATGCGGACAGTTGTCCTCCTTCAGGGCTCTGCTGTGTGAGACCGTGGGAGGAAACTCATAGAAGAGCAAGGAATTGCCTCGTGGAGAGGGACTACAGCTTTAAAAGTTTGGTCTGAGACCATTATTAAAATGAAACAGTTTGCCTTGAGGAAACTGGTGCTTTTAGAAGGACTCATCTAGTGAGACCTGGTTTCATTATTCCACATTAGAGATTACCTGAATATATTCAGAGCTTTCTGTTCTTGCTTTACTTTGTAGCCAGAGATTGTTGCTCAAGAAGATTAAGGTTATTAGTCTTTTCCAAAACAAAACATATAGCTTTATGGTATATGTTGGTTTCCAGCATTAAAATTGAGGCAAGGTAACAAGACTCTGTTCATGATAGCCCCATACAAACTATTGTGAAGAAATTTAACTCTATCCCAGCCAAAACCAGTACAGAAGTGCTATACATCTGTTGTCTAGAAGCTTTAAGGTTATCCTGTGAAGAACGCTTCTACTGCTGTTGTATGTTCAAATCTGTAAGTCCATTCTGGGATGTCATAAGTCTGAAGCGCAGTGTGTTTAGTGCCACAGACAACTAGTTTTGCAGGACTACTGCTGTGAAGCATCTCACAAAGATGGGATTAAAATTGGAAAGATGCTGAAGCTGATAACATGCTGCTTTCTGAAAGTGGCATAATTCCAGTGGCTTTAAATTATCTTTGTCGTATTCTTGCACTTCTATATAAGTTTCCTATAGCTACTGTATGTATTTGTGGGGGCTTTGTCTCTGAAAGTAATTACAGGCTTGAAATACTCAAGTGCTCTGTGCTTCTGCACAGCTATGGTACGTAGAGCTTAAATGGATTAGGTGGTTTAAAGGATTGACAGTTGCAAGGCAATATTTACCAGCATGTACTGCTCAGTGTCCTCTTAAGGTAGCTGCTGTGTTCTGAATTCACAGTAATTGGTACTTATTGGGAACTGTTGTAGGAATCTTCTTCTGAGAGAGAGTTCAGACTAAAAATTGAGAGAAATTATTCTTATCTGTTGCTGTAAGGTTTCATCTAGGGCATTGTAAAAGGGCATGCATGTTTGGGGTTGTCTTAAATGGCTAGTTTTTGCATGTATGTTGAAGCTGTGTCAGTGGCATTTATGAGCACATGATTGGGTACCCTATTTATGTTATCTAAATAAAGTGTGTCACAGATTTATTTTAACTCTTCTCAGTGGTGTTGCATTTCTTGCTTTTTAACAGTCCTTCAAGGTTTCTCAGCTTTTCCTGATTCTTCTGTTCTATTTTTTTAAGAGAAGGGGAGGAGAAAATAAAACCTCAGGAGTATTACAGCAATTCAGTTACCCAGAGTAACTATATTAAACTGCAGAAGAGCAGATATATAATTAACTGAAATAGCCAGTCATACAGTTTACAGGATTCATATTGAGATTGCCTTGGCTCCTTGTGTTTGTAAGTAGGTTATAGTACTAAGTGATAGGTACTTAAAATGGAATTGCAGTTTAAATGGTGTCCTTTTAAAATTCACGTTGTATGTTTCCTTCTACATTGATTTCCATTTGTTATTACCTTGTGAAGTTTAGGAAGTTATGTAAAGTCACCTGGCTTTCTTCATTATGCTCAGTTGGAGCATCTTGATGAAGATGTTTTCTTGCCAGTAGGCTAACTGTCTTGCATCCAGTCATTAATAAATGTTGTGAATACAATTCCTATATTGAAAAATATCTCATTAAAATTCATTAAAGTCAAAATAATCTGCCCGTTTAATAAAGAAGATTGCTGTCTGGTTTGGGTGTTCTGTATTCAGTTTCATGGAATTTTTTTTTTCCTGCAGTATATCATGTCTCTCTTTGTACTACTTCTCCAGCCCACCCTGATATTTTGCTTGGTTCTGAAGTCTACAAGTAAGAGTTGGTTGTGCCATCATTCTGCATTTGAGTTTTAGATTTGTTTTTAGACTGACTTTGCCATGTATTTTCCGTATTACTGGGCAGTTCTCCCAGTGTGTACCTCATATTTTCCTATGTACCTCATTTCTCTTCCTGTAAAGTGGGCATCCCTACTATCCTTCACTCTTGTCTCTGGTGTCTTAAATACATAAGCTTGCTCTATCTGTGGGAAAGCTTAAGAGTGTTTCATGGTCATGATTGTTCTTGAAGAAAAATTCATTTAGATAGGGCACTCTTTGCTCAGAGTGTTATTTTCAGTCTGTCTGTCTTTACTTTTGCTCTTAACTAAAGCAAATGTTTCCTGTAAGGAAAAGATACTGTTAATTTCTCCTTTCCCCAAAGTCTACCCTGGCATAGAAGGGGTTTGATCTTTTGTGCTGTCCTAAGAGGAATGTAAACAGTTGGGGAGAATCAGGAATGTTCTGTTTCTGCCTTTGTGTGGACTATAATACAGCTTGCTTGTTTTTTATCATGCTGTCTTTTGTGTACATAAGTAAATATTTTTCATAAAGTAACTTCAGGACACTTCAGAAGGTAGTAGTGAGTTGTAAAAATAGGGGGTTTTGCTATGTATGTTTTCGATGTGTCCTTTCATTGCTTCTCTTAGTCCTCCTTTTAATTATGTTAACTAGGTTTTGCTTGGAGGACTCTCAAAAGTGAATCATTATTAAATAGCAGAGATCTGAGTGCGTGTCTCGTATCTCAAAACCCACAGAAAGCCTATTTATCCATTCCTAGAGCTAACAACTGTGTGTCTGATCTGTTTCATCTCCTTCAGTGTTTCCTGTAATCTCAGTCTGTCTAAATGGCACCACATATTGACATGCAGTATCCTGGCAAACAGCCATGGAAGCTTTTTTTGGTTTCTGAAGAACATGGCTGAAGTTCTGCTACTGACAGCAATTGGTTCCTGAAGACAGAGGTTGAAGTTTAGTGCTGGAACAGAAGCCTTCTTGCCCCACTTCACCTAATGGTTGTCTGAACCTTGCAGCTGCAGGGCTGATACTGGCACCTGTTACTGCTTCACATCAGATTTTTGTACTTAGGCACACTGAGAGTCTTCACAGCTTCAATTTTATTATTGTTAGTGTTTTCTGTGTAGTATATTGGATTCCACATGTGGCTCATTCAATGCTTCAATGCTCATTCAGCATGAGACCATGGATGGGCACATTTCTGACACTGACCTTGCTACTGAAAAGGGGTTTTTTTTGTGTTAATTTGTCTCAGATGACAGAGTAATTAGAAGTAGCCCTTAATAGGGCTGGCAGCAGGGAAGTGATGGGGAATGCATGAGTGCTTCTGGGTGGCATGGAGCAAGAAGGCAGACTTGGGTGCAGGCCCAGGCCAGGTGGAGGCTGTGTTATTTCTGCTGCTGCAGGAGAGGATGTGGGATGACAGAGGTTCAGCCCTCACTTGCTATAAGCCCTGCCTTAGATGAGAAGATGAGGGTGTATCCAGGTTTACAGCAGATAGAGTGCTCCCTGAAGGGCATGGGCAGGGCAGAGAAGCACCTGCATGGGGGAACCCCCTTCCAGTGCCTGTGTCCCCAAACCCAGAGCCTGCAGCTTTTGATGCTGCTTGGCCAACTTTTTGGCCAAATAAGGCTTTTCTGCCATTGTCTGTTCCATCTTCCTCTTCTGTTTGCCCTGAATAAGGACGTGTGCTTTTTAGCCACAAGTTGTAGCTTCCTTACCACTCATGTGAAGAGGCAGAGGTCTTGACTTGATGACTGCACTTACGGGTTGCCATCCTTGTGTCTAGGTGCTCACTGATGGCTGCCATCCGTTACAAGTCTCCAAAAGTGCCCAAAGGCTCCTGTGTAACCTACCTGTAGTGGAGCTGTGGTAAATGGCAGCTGAACACCATGTTAAAGGAAGAACAAAAAAAGGGTGGAAGGGAGGTGTTTGGGGAGGCAATTTTCCTGATATGATGTCTAGCTTGGGAGTTCTAGCTCAGGTTGAAAGGCAATTTTAAAGAAAGTTGACAAGCAGATGCTGTAAAAATGAGGCAGTCAAACTTGCACCTGCTGTTTTGCCCTGTTTCATGCTTACCTGTTTGAAATTAAATTAATAGGACCATCTTGAGTTTAAAAACAAACATCACTTGTCTTTGATATAGCATGGTACTTTTTAAAACACCTGATTGGTGGAAAGACTTGTCCTTCTGAAAACATACAGAAAAATGGGTGGGGAAGTTTGCTTAGAGTTTTGCCCTGATTTGTCTACATTTCTCTAAGTGCTTCCCTTTCTCTTTTTGTTTCTTAATTTAACAGTGGATTGCATGCACACTGTGCTTAGGGGTGTTCTTTCTTCAAACCTATGAAGATCAGACTGGGAATAAAATCTAAGATGTATCTATTCAAACCATTTCCTGGGGCAATTGCTAGTTTAAGAAAACAAAACAAAAACAACCAACAAATCAAAAAGTAGAAAGCTAAGGACCCCCTGGAATTAAACATACCAGATTTTGAAAGCCACTCTTGTGCAGTTATTGTCAATCAAATCTACTCTGGGAAATAATGTTTTGGGTAAATTATGTCCAAGCAAGGAGGTCTGCTTTGATATAGAAAAGATGTAAGCGTGACTCCTTTTGAAAGCACCTGATATGCTAGTAAGAAACACTGATTTCTATTTTGATTAATTTAATGTTCTCTAGACAATGTGTACTCTGCTTCCAGAAAGAATTATAAATGAGTGTCAGCTGGGGGATATTTTGTTAGATTGAAGCAAATTGTCAGGCATACATAATTTTGCAGGTTTTAATTGCTTCACTTCACCCAAAATAAATCATTACATTCCCTTCCTTGAAACTGAAGTGTGAAGTTTTCTGTTCCTCTGCAGTCTTTGAGTCATGACCACTAATGAAACAATGGTAGGTGAAAGATTAGTGGTTTCCTGCATGTCTAGCTGCTGTCATGCACTTTAATTTTTGTTCAAGATGTTTACACTGAATTATTTGTTTTCTGCTTTTCAAGCTGTTATTTAATCAAACATGTGCCAGAGGAATATCAAGAGAAGAGAAATACATTGCAATGAGCAAAAGAAAAGATTAGAGTAAAAGTGATCCAGAGTTCAGATCCAGAAGGTCAAGTGATGAATTGCAAAAGGTGTTCTGAAGTCTTTTGTCCAAGCTGTTCACTGTGTTCATATTTTCTTTGGCTGGTTAGGCTTTGTCTGAATGTGTAATTATATTGTTAAGTAGGTTTGAAGTCTAACTGGATTGCTATGAGTGAGAACACAGAGTTCAGTACAAACCAATATCTCATTAATTCAGTGTTTCCTTATGTTAATTTCAGTTTAAAACTGGCAAGGAATAACCTGTGTTGGAATTGAGAAGAATTTTCATGTTTTGCTTAGTCCTGGGTTATTTAAAGTTCATAATCACAACTTAGCTGTTTTAGTGCAACCGTAATAAAGTAAACAAGACCTCACTGGTTTTGAGGGAACAAAATCTGATCTAGAAAATTTGTCAAAGGTAATTTTAATTGTCATTTTACCATGCAATGTCTAAGCAACCACTTCATGTTTGGCCATTTTCTTATTTCAAATTGACACATTTAATGAGATGAATTAAAGAGCTGTTGAAGGAATATAGGGAGGCATGCATTTTCTCCTGGAAGTATTTTAAATACCTGTGGTATAGGCAACGTCCTAGTCCAAGTCCAAAGACACGGAGTTTGTTCTTCAAACATACCATCAAACTTCAGAGATACTCAGCAGTTCTTTAATACTGGTACAGTGTGACTGAATTCCTGTTTGATCAACTTGAAGGTGGAATGACAACCAAAGTTTAAATCATTTGTGTTGGGAAGATTGACAGAGTAAAATAAGATCATTCAGTCATGAAAATTAAGCAATAAAAAACCTTCAGTACCTTGGTAATGAATGCTAACAAGAGAAGAGATGAAAAACAAAGTTGCGAGGAATGAGGTACAAAACCCTCTCAGAGACTATAGATTTTTTTTTTAAAAGTGCAGTAAGTGCCACCTCTTAAGCTTTTGAGGATTAATTCAAATGTTTTTATTAATACAACTCATTTGTCTGTGCATAGCTTTAAACATACTAGCATAGTATAGTCATACAAATTCTATCTATTATGCAGCTTAATTACCCTTTAGTTTTCAGCTTTGCAAATACAGTTTTCCACAGGATAACTTTGTAATGACATTTTTGTCACTTTGAAACACTTTTGAAACACTTTTTTGTTTCATTGGTGTATTGTTTGAAGTTCTTTTAAAACAGTGTTGTAGAAGCAGAACACATTATAGGTTAGGAGTACAGCATAATTCTTCACAAAACCAAACTTGCCTTTACCAGTGATTCTGAAAATATTTTTCATGTGATAATGCTGTCTAAACACTGAGGCAAAAGTTTGGCATATTTGGTAGCAAAAATGAATGTTAGCAGTTTGCATATGTTAAGGTCTATTAGGAAGCACTTCACTTTTCCAGATCTGCAGAACTAAAACAGTTAAGAGCCCCAAAAATGTTCCTCCAGAATTATCAACAAAATTATTTACTTATTACCCAGTGCTTGCAACTCAACAATGGATTTATAAAGATGTCACTCTTAGGAAAACTGGAAGCAATGCTCTATGTTTCTTCCCTCAAACAACTACAGGCTAGGGATTACAGATGAAGTGTTTTTATTCTATAACATATTGTCCTGGTTTTGGCTGGGACAGAGTTAATTTTCTTCCTAGTATTGGTGTATTGTATTGGTGAGACTTGGTGGAATGAGTCCCAGGACTGGAGTGCTGGGATGGAGGGATACAGGCTGTTCAGGAGGGATAAGCAGGGCAGGCGAGGTGGAGGTGTTGCACTATGCATAAGGGAGAGGTTTGACTGTACACCCCTTACAGTTAGGGATGATGTGGTTGAGAGCCTTTGGGTGAGGATTAGGAGGATGGAAAACAAAGCTGGTGTTGTTGTGGGTGTCTACTATTGTTCACTGAGCCAGGATGATAGCACTGATGATTTATTCTATGGGCAATTAGGAGAAATCTCTGGATCAGTAGCCTTTGCCCTATGGGAGTTTGAAACTTCCCAGACATCAACTTGGAATACCAGACCACTGTGAAGAGCAGGTCTTGGAAATTCCAGAAGTTTGTAGGGGATAACTTTGTGTCACAGGTGCTCAGTGAGCCAGCTAGGAAGGATACCTTACTACACTTGCTATTTGTGAATAGACTAGTGGGGGATGTGATGGTAGGTGGCTGTCTTGGCTACAGTGATCATGAAATGATTGAGTTTAAAATTTTCAGTGTAATAGGAAAGGAGGACAGCAGAGTTGCTACCCTGCACTTGAGGAGAGCAAACTTAAAGCTGCTCAGGGACCTAGTTAGTAGAGTACCCTGGGAGTCTCTTTTGAGGGCCTAGGAGTCCACGAGTGCTGGTCAGTCTTTAAGAATGACCTTTTAGAAGCACAGGGGCAGGCAATTCCACTGTGTCATAAGTCAGGCAAGCAGGGCAGAAGACCAGCTTGGCTGAACAGTGAGTTCCTTTGGAGCTCATGAGGAAAAAGAAAACGTGTAATCTCTGGAGGCAAGGTCAGGCTTCACAGGAAGAGTACAGAGCTGTGGTTCGTTTATGCAGGGAGAAGACACGAAAGGCCAAAGCTCAATTAGAGTTGAAACTAGCCAGTGCTGTTTCAGATAACAAGGAGGGCTTTTTTAAGTATGTTAATAGTAAGAGGAGGTCTAAAGAAAACATTGGACCAATACTTGTTGAAGATGGTCATCTGACTAATAGGCATGAAGAAAAAGCAGAGGCATTCAGTGTGTTTTTTGCCTCAGTCTTTAGAAAAACTGATAGACCTTAGGCTGCCCTGTCTCCTGAGTCAGAGGACGAGTGTGGGAATGGTGACTTACATTTGTGGACACCGAAACTGTTAAGGGACCAGCTGTATCAGCTGAATGTTCACAAGTCCATGGGCCCTGATGGGGTTCATCCCGGAGTACTGAAGGAGTGTTTTGAGTTTGAAGCTGCTAGAAGCTTCCCTGGCTCCAGGTCAGGCCCACCTCTGGCACAGGCTGAGCCCATCAGCGACGGTGGCAGCACCTCTGGGAGAACAGATTTAAGAAAGGGAACTGCAGTGGGTAGGGGATCGGAATGTGAGAGGAACCCCTCTGCAGACACCAAGGTCAGTGCAGAAGGAGGGGAGGAGGAGCGCCGGAGGAGGGGATGCCCCTGCAGCCCGTGGTGAGATGGCAGGCTGTCCCCCCCTAGCCTGTGGAGGGGAGTGGGGGAGCAGATGCCCACCTGCAGCTCGGGGAGAGAGAAGCCCACGCCAGAGCGGGGGGATGCCCCTGAAGATGGTTGTGACTCCATGGGAAAGCCCACGCTGGAGCAGTGTGTGACTGAAGATTGGCCCATGGAAAGGACCCATGCCAGGGAAGTTTGTGAAGCTCATGGGAAGGACTCATATTGGAGAAGTTTGTGGAGGACTGTCTCCCGTGGGAGGGACCCCACGCTGGAGCAGGGGAAGAGTGAGGAGTCCTCCCTGTGAGTAGGAAGGAGCGGCAGAGACAACATGTGATGAACTGACCCCAAACCCCATTCCCTGTCCCCCTGCGCTGCTGGGGGGAGGAGGGAGAGAGAACTGGGAGTGGAGTTGAGCCAGGAAGGAGGGAAGGGTGGGGGGAAGGTGTTCCAAGACTTGGTTTTTACTTCTCATTATCCTTGTTTTGATTTGATTGGTAGTAAATTAAGTGATTTTGTTTTTTCCCCAAGTTTAGTCTGGTTTTTTTTGCCTGTGACCATAATTGGTGAGTGATCCCTCCCTCTCCTTGTCTCAACCCATGAGTTTTGGTTTTTTTTTCTCCTTATCACACTGGGGGTGGCGGGGAGGAGTGAATGAGGAGCTTCATGGTGCTTTGTTACCTGCTATGCTTAAACCATGACAAGAAGCTAGTGGATGTTATGGCAGGACCCCACTTGATCATCTACTAAAGGTCTTGGGAGTCTGGGGAGGTCCCTGCTGAGTGGAAGCTAGCCAACATTATTCCAATCTACAAAAAGGGAGAGGGGGAAGACCCAGGAAACTACAGACCTCTTAGTCTAACCTCAGTTACTGGAAAAACGATGGAGAAGATTATACTGGGTACTATTGCAAGGCATTTAAAGAAGAACGCAATCATCAGGCACAGTCAACGTGGGTTCACGAAGGGAAAGTCCTGTTTAACTAACCTGATATCCTTCTATGGTAAGGTCACCCACCTAGGGGGTGAAGGGAAGGCGGTGGATGTAGTTTTTTCTGGATTTTAGTACGGCTTTTGATACTGTCCCTCACAGCATCCTTCTGGACAAGTTGTCCAACTGTGGGATGAGCGGGTTCACGGTGTGCTGGGTGAAAAACTGGCTGAAAGGCACAGCTCAAAAGAGTTGTAGGGAATTGGGCTACATCTGGCTGGTGACTGGTCACCAGCAGTGCTCCTCAGGGTTCAATTCTAGGGCCTGAATAGGATTCAATGTATTTATCAATGATCTGGATGCAGGAGTTGAATGCCCCATTAGCAAGTTTGCTGATGATACCAAACCGGGAGGTGCTGCTGACCCTCTCGAGGGACAAGAGGACTTGCAGAGGGATCTGGATAAGATCAGAGCATTGGACTATGATTAAGGAGATGAAATTTAGCAAGTCAAAATGCTGGATTCTGCATCTAGGACGAAGTAAGGCCAGGCACAAGTATAAATTGGGAGAGGAGTGGCTGGAGAGCAGCCCTGCAGAACGGGATCTGGGCGTGCTGGTTGACAACAGGCTCAATATGAGGCAGCACTGTGCCCTGGCAGCCAGGAGGGCAAACCGCATCCTTAGTTGCCTCAAACACAGTATAAGCAGATGGTCAAAAGAGGTGATTATCACGCTGTATTTAGCATTGTTGTGGCCTCACCTCGAGTACTGTCTGCAGTTCTGAGCCCCACAATTTAAGAAGGATGTGAAGGTCCTTGAATGCATCCAGAGGAGGGCAACAAAGCTGGTGGAAGGGCCAGAAGGCATGTCCTGTGTGGAGTGGCTGAGGGCTTCGGGCTTGTCTAGTTTGGAGAAAAGGAGGCTGAGGGGCGACCTCATTGCTCTCTGCAGCTTCCTGAGGAGGGGACATGGAGTGGGAGGTGCTCATCTCTTCCTATCACTGGATGCCAGGGAGATGTGTGGGACTGGTTCAAAGCTGCATCAGGGGAGGTTTAGGCTGGACATTAGGAAGCATTTCTTTACCAAGAAGGGTGGTCAAACACTGGAACAGGCTTCCTAGAGAGGTGGTGATGCCCCGAGGCTGTCAGTGTTGGACATTTGGACAATGCCTTTAATAATATGCTTTAACGTGGTCAGCCCTGGAGTGGTAAGGAAGTCAGACTAGATGATCGTTGTAGGTCCCTTACAACTGAAATACTTTATTCTATTCTATCTCTCTTAAGCAGAAGGATAAAACTGTAGGTGTGCTATAGTGGTCAGAAACAGCATTGCAATTTTAATTATTTATGTTTGAAGAAGATCTTACTTTTCTATGCCTCTTCTTTGAGTCACTCATCATTAGCCTCACATGGCTTCCTGTTCTCTTTCCTCAAAATGTCAAACAGCTGCATAGTATAACTATTGTGATCATTACCTGCATGCCAGCATATACAACATCTGCATTACCTGCATGGAAAGACAGCTCTTAAGCTATGCTTATGCCTGCAGCATACATATACATCATAGTCATTATAAATGTGTTTGCACACAGACTTCAAATCTCTGTACTTCAGGGTGATTTTGGTTGTAGAGCTTTATATTGGTCTGTTACAGAAGTAATGCTAAGTGAAAGCCAGAAAAAGCAGGCACATTCATGTAAACACACTATGTAAATAATTGTTCCAGCCTTAGTGGTGCCCTTCTATAGTTTTAAGATCATACCATATTAAGTCAATGTTTTGCTTAAATTAGGATAGCATACTTTATTGTATTTTCCCTTTTATTAATTAATGGTATTAATAAAATGTGTTTGAAGAGGTATTTTTCTTTTCCTTCTTTTAGTTCCACTGTCCAGTTGCTAAAATAGCTATGAAATGTAGACAAGCATTGATGATCTTATATGCAGCTGCCCTTAACAGCATCAGGAAAACTTACCAGGTAGACGATAGATGCAAAATCGATTATGTTTTCCAGTATATTAAATATGAAGAAAGAAACATTGCAATAACATTGTAATACTTTTGTAAGAAGCAGTTTCCTGCTGACCTAAGTTAAAATATATACCAGTCTGTCTGTAGGCTTCAGAAGGTAATAATGGTATATAATCGGTATTGTTCCTCCAAGTGCAAAATGCTATTGCAACACATAAATAATGAAGATATGCTAACACCATCAAATTACTGCCTTGCTCTTAGGTACTAGTTAATATTATTTCAAATACAAGCTCTGTATTCATTGTAAACAGTAACTGAATTATGCTAATTTCATGGAGATGTGCCCTAATCTTCTATCTTGTTTTCTTAGTTTTAAATACTTCATTTTGTCTTCTGTGAAGAAAAGTTCTCTGTTACTTGGCTTTTGCTGGAGAGTGCTGATGCAGTTCAGGAGCTGTTCTAGCCATTCAGAAATCCACTTGCTTTTGCTACTGGAACTACTTATGGGTTTCTTTTTAATTGTCATGTAAAAAGTCAGATACATTTATGATGACCAGTCATAATGATGAATGCTGAGTGCAGTAGTAGATTTTGTTCTTTGCTACTGAATTTTCACAGAAGTTCTACCAGATGGCATTACAGACTTGGATTCTCAGCTCTTGCCTCTTAGTACAACGGAAAGATTCATACTGACTTTGAGCATTAGGCAGCAGCCAGTGTTTCCTGTTTTTAAGCATTCCCAGAGGGGGAGACTTACCTTCTCAAGGCTGATGCAAACACAGATCTCATGTGACACTGTTCATTACAAGAGAAATGTTCTGATATTTTTCTAAGTTACCATATGTGTTCCGTAGAATGAAAAACCTTACAAATAAAATAAATTATATTTACTTGATCATTAATGGAGTTAAATGACCACGAAGAACTGAGACCTGTGATGGAAAAATTCTTAGCCTTGGCTTGCAGTTCAAGAGAAGTTTGACAAGTATGGCATCACTGGAATAGAGAGTAGTTTTGATAGCTCTGAAAATATTTGTTCTCAGTTGATCTTTGCATAGCATAATGAAGTTAAAATAGAGAACTAGGTAGATATTTATTTGACTTTCTCAAGTGTTTGTCTGGGAGTTAAGAAGAAATATTCTCTATGCAAAGGCTTTTTTATTGAGCAGGGAGAAGTATATAGTTAATAACAGATAGAAATGACTTCAAATCCTTCAATTGTGGGACCCGTTTTCGTCAGTAAAAGAGATAATCCCAAGAGCTGTATTTTCTATACAAATATGAATATGCATTAATGGACAATTACTGGGAATTTTTATTACTTCTGAAATAGTAATGGTATCTACAGGACAAATTGACATTTATAGTCAGAGTTTTTAATGTTATATCTAATGTCTTTTCCACCAAAAATAATTGACTGGTTTATTATGTTATTATCCAGACAGCCTTAGCTGCAGTTCAGTTGTTAAGGATCTTTCCTGTTGAAGGGTTTTTCTTTTGCTTCAGTGACATGCTTTTCTGTGGAAGACTTCTAGACCAGGTACTTTCTGGAAGTCATTTACTCGGATCCATTGACATCTGTTTGTATTTATTTATTTATTTATTTTATTTTAACAGTCTTTTTTGAGAACCACTTCCTGTTGAAAAAAAAACAAAACAACCCAACAAAAACCCAAACCCTCCTAGAATTAAAAGGTGAAATGTAGTGTGGGAATAACTTAAGTTTAAAAATACCTTTTTTTTTATTTTCTCTTGAGGGAACAGACAGAAGGTATGGGAGGCATGAACTATGAATGGTCCTAGACATCTCCAGTAACTTCTGTATGTCTCAGTAAGGATTGTTGCTTGTGTGGGCAGTGTGGAATATAGCTAAGTAGCTTTCTGTGTCCTTGAGTCAAGAGGAGGGGCTTCTGCACTGTGATATGTACTGAAGTTAGAAAGCTTGCAGGTGCCTGAGGATCTTTTGATATCTGTGTATGGCAGGGCAGTCAAGAGAAGTGCTCTTCCTGCTGTAAGTCCTGGAAGGGGTGGGAAAACACGGTTTAATATGGCATTTCAAGGTCTGGTGGATGACTTGCTGCCAGCCAGTATTGCTCGAGAATCTGGCATGTGAGGTGGAGCTTTTAAATCCTTTTCCCCTCTTCTCCCATTTCAGCAAAGCTGAAAAATACTAAACAAATAAGTTCTGTGAATTTCAAGAGTATAACTTTACACAAGAGGAAACTTCCAAGTTAAGGTAGCCCTTGCCTGTCCTCTGGCAGTACAGATTGCTTTCTCCTTTGCAGTTAATGAGTGAAGATGTGTTCTTTCCCACCTGCAGCATGCATACATTAAATGGGCTTGCACAGCATTATAAAATAGTGAGAATACCTTAGGTCCCCCTTCTAATCTCAAACAGTTTACATCAAAATGCTTTGCGATTGTACTTTCAAATGCCAGGGGTTATTTTACGTGTGCTGCAAGAAGAAATTGAAATTAGGAATTCCTGGATTTGTTCAATTTACACCTTCATGTTTGCAGTTGTTTGTAGGACCTGTGGACAGATAGTGTATGTGCCCTGAGAATTAGTATAAGAAACCATGTCATGGTTTAAGCCCATCTGGCAACAAAGCACCATGAAGGTGCTGGCTCACTCTTCCCCGCCCCAGTGGGATTACAAGGAGAAAATATAAAAAAAAAAAAAAAAGCTCATGGGTTGAGACAAGGAGAGGGAGGGATCACTCACCAATTATGGTCATGGGCAAAAGCCAGACTCAACTTGGGGAAAAAACAAAATCACTTAATTTACTACCAATCAAATCAAAACAAGGATAATGAGAAGTAAAAACCAAATCTTAGAACACCCTCCCCCCTCTCTTCTGTCCTTCCCAGCTCAACTCCACTCCCAGTTCTCTCTCCCTCCTCCTCTGCAGCAGCGCAGGGGGACAGGGAATGGGGTTTGGGGTCAGTTCATCACATGTTGTCTCTGCTGCTCCTTCCTCCTTAGGAGGAGGACTCCTCACTCCTTCCCTTGCTCCAGCGTGGGGTCCCTCCCATGGGAGACAGCCCTCCACGAACTGCTCCAGCGTGAGCCCTTCCCACAGGCTGCAGTTATTCATGAACTGCTCCAGCATGGGTCCCTTTCTGTGGGCTGCAGTCGTTCAGTCACAGACTGCTCCAGCGCAGGCTTTCCCATGGAGTCACGGCCGTCTTGGGGGCATCCCCCTGTTCCACCATGGGCTCCTCCCCGAGCTGCAGGTGGGCATCTGCTCCTCCGCTCCCCTCCACAGGCTGGGGGGGGACAGCCTGCTGTCTCACCACGGGCTGCAGGGGCATCCCCTCCTCCGGCACACCTCCTCCCCTCCTTCTGCACTGACCTCGGTGTCTGCAGAGGGGTTCCTCTCACATTCCGATCCCCTACTCACTGCAGGTTCCCCTTCTCAAATCTGTTCTCCCAGAGATGCTACCACCATCACTGATGGGCTCAGCCTGGGCCAGAGGTGGGTCTGACCTGGAGCCAGGGAAGGTTCTAGCAGCTTCTCACAGGAGCCATCCCTGCAGCCCCTCCCTCGCTATGAAAAACCCCACCACACAAACCTAAACCAAACCATTAAATTACAGAAAACCACATTTGGAGTTACTGATAGCATTGTAAATGTGAAACTGCAGGTAGCTCCACCTGAATCAGCATGTAGGAAGCTCAGTGCTGTAATTCAGAAACTCAAAATTCTGTGTTTAAGGCTTGCTGATGTCTTTGTGCGCTAAGAGGAAGAGTTAGGAGGGTCTATGGGGCCTTTTGACTGTGTGAAAAAACAAAGAAAAAGCAACCAGTCCCTCCCCCCCCCCAAAAAAAAACCCCAAAACCAAAACCTTATCTTTGTTAGTCTATTTCTGTTTGGAGTGATAAGAAATTTGATTGTGAGTGAGTGGGTGTTTACTATTCTCTCTGCTGGTCTTTTAGCAATGCTTAAAGGCCCATGCTGCGTTAAGTATTCCAGTAAGACCTGGATTTGGAAAATGTTGTTGGGCATGATGGAGGTTTTTGTCCCCCCTTCCCTGCCCTCCTGTCTTCTGTATTAGTTTGATCTTGATGAAGAAGCTATCCAATGGTCAGGGAACAGACATTAATATGGAATATGCCACTCCAAAAATTAGTTAGGGTTCACTTTAAGGGGTTATAAGCTTTATCTTGCTATCCTATCCAGCTGTTAGAAGGTGGTGGGAATCTGGGCATTCAGTATGTGGGACAGGGAACTTAGTATGATTGTAAATGTAGTGCTGAAATCTCAGTCTTGGTTCTCTCTTAGTGCCCTCTGTGCTTTCACTTCGGAATTGTATGTGTCTCATGAAATACTTGTCAGCATAAGGTGTTAAGCAAATGGGAGCTCCTTATTCCTAGTGTAGGAGGCACTGTTTAACCCATGCTCAACTTAGGAATTTTTGCTAGCTTTTGTTTGGACCTGTCTAGCAATTTGTTGGTACTAATGGCTGAGGTGTGCCTGAAGGTAGGGCATAATGGACCCATTCTTTTCCTGGCTCTTTTTGTATAGACTCCAAGTATTGGAGCCCACCTGCTGGGAAGGTGAGCTACTGAGTAGCAGAGTCGGAGCTGTTATGGAAATCATAGCTGAATATTTAAAGCTGACTTCTTACTGCGGGAGGGATTTGGTACCACAATCTGCCTTCCTCTGAAAGTGGGACTTCATTTAATGAAAACAGAAATGGATAGAGGGAAAAATTGGCTGAAGAGTGACCAATATGAGTAATTATAGGCAAGAGTCTATAAAATACCAGTATAAAAAAGTTATGATTAAACCAGAGAACTATCAGAATACTTCACTTCCTGTAAGGACACCTGCAGGGTGCACAAAATGTATGTGAGTTGTTACAGTCATTATTCTGCATCATCCTGATGTTGTTGTGTCAGCATCTGCCTAAAAGGAACTTCAGCCTTTCCTTACTCATTCTGACTGCATTTTTAATAAAGGAAAAATCTATTCACAATGAAGTGTTTAACAGTGTTGGAATGGCAAATGAATCTCATGTTACAGTTTTTAAAAAGGATAGCTCTTACTAGAATTTTGTTATCTCCAAAGGCCTCAGTGTCGTCACTGTTACTAAAATGCATCATCATGGCTTGATTTGCATTGGTTCCTTAGGTGTCAGTTAACGTCTGATGCAACACATGGGAGTGCATGCGTGAACACAACAAAAGAAAAAGCAGTGCTTCACTTGTGGAATAAAGAAGCAAAACATTTGAGATAAATGATTTAAGCCATTTGTATAAGCTGTAGAGAAGGCATATCTCCCTGACAAATAGGGGACAGATAATCCTCAACTCATAAATTCCTGTCCTGGCTTGTTGTGTGTGATCTTGGGTAACTCATTATGCTGGCATTATAAAAGAATTTAGTTGTAGAGTGCATTGAATGAGAATTGAGCACTCACAGTTCTTTTTTATATGTAAAATGAGTATAATATGCAATTTTACCAAACAGATACTGAGATCTTATGGAGAAGAAATCCTTGTTAATAAAATTGTGTATTAGTGATGATAATGTAGTTACTGAGCTTTCGTTTAAAGATGCACATTGATATCTTGCATTTGGTCTCTGGAAGGCATGTTTTGATTGAGGAGTATTTCAGTAATTTTTATCAGCTGCAAATTACTGCATTTGCATGTCCGGGAAAGCTGGTCAAAATGAGCTTCCGACTATTCCTGTTGTTTGTGGAGTGTTTGTAATATAGTTAGGATTGCAGCTGAATGCCTAAATAGTCCTCTGTCAAGGGAATTTAAGTGACAGTATACTGTAGGGGGGCACTTGAGGTGTGTACAGTACTGGAAGTCAGTACCTCTGCAGTTGCACATGTGTGTACATGCGTATGCTTCCCCCACATTATGAAAGAATGGCATTCCACCTATGAGAACTACTTCTTGTCTTAGGACCTGAGCCTTCTTTCTTCAGCTTCTACACTTTCCCCTCTTCCCTCGCTCATTTAACAGCTTGTGTAGTCTTTTAGTTTCATGTAAGTTCAAGCTCCTGTGCAGTATTTGAACAGCCTTTGCTAATAGTTTGATCTAAGTTCCCTTCTGTGGCTTCAAAAATACCAATGTTACTACTTGTTACAGCAATGTGCACCCCAGAAGTACAATGAAACATGATGAACAGAAGGGATGAACTTCAACTGTGTAATTGTGTTGCATAAAAATAAGGAGTTTATTTCAAAATTGCACCTAAAATTGTTTTAGGGGCCTGGTCTATCTGTGTTTAGCAAATGCATTTGCAAATACCTAAGATTAATCTTAGGCTTCCATTTCTGGAAGAAGAGAAATGATCCTGCCTTCTGACAAAGAGATGATAACAGTATAGTATCATGTATTCCTTATCTTGCCTTACACAGACAACAAAACCCCCAGCTTATTCTGTGGCCAGTGGGTCTAAAGAAATCTGCATAGTTTTGCTTTTCTCTTTACTTCTCTTTTCCTGGCCCTGCGTTCCTCATGAGAAGAGACACTGTGTTATAATTGGTTTGTAATTCTGCATACTCCTGGCTGCATCTCCCTGCATCTCAGTGGAGAGGTTCTCTGGAGCTGCCTTCTCAGTGCAGGCACTAATTTTTAACTGGATCTTCAGGAATCTGTAGGGCCTTAATTGTCATAGAGATTGTCTTGAAGTTGGACCGCCTAGTCAAAAGATATAGGAGGGAGGGAGGAAATCCATTGTGTTCATGCAAACTGTTTCCATAGGAAAAAAACCTGACCAAAAGCATTTATCTTAGGCATAACGTTGTGCAAGAGGCTTTGTTTATCTGGTGCTTGAAATGCATTTGTAGATGCTACTTCAGAGGAGAGAAGTCATTGGGGAAATGTCTCTTCCTCTGGATGAGGAGGAAATTGTTTGTTTGTCTGTAGAAGGGTAGTGTTTTCTGCCTATCTACTTGGTCTAGTGTAGCTGCTTTTTTTAACAAGCTTTGAGAAGCCTGTTAGGGTTTCCAGATGCTTCCTTCTTCAAAATCACTCCTTCCTAGTTTCTTTTGTTGCTTTTGCTCTGTTGGTCTATACTTGCAATTTGCTTTTGTTTCTTTTTTTCTTCTCCACTTTAGTTTTTTTTCCCTCTCCTGTTACTTTTTTTCTCTCTACCTTTTTTGTGGTTCACCTAACTCTTGCCACTTCTCTCTTCTCCACTCAACAGACCTTGCTAGGATGGTTGCCTGTTGGTTTGGCTAAACCACACATGTCATTGCAGCCCTGGTTACTACTTGTGACAGTTCAACAAAACAAAAAAAAGCTTATGCCAGTGAGTGCTGGTTCAGAGTGTGCAGAGATGTTGTTTCTGCCAGTACGTGTAGTAGCTTCCACAAGAAAGGTAAGAAAAATGTAATAGCGTACATTTTAGTTGCAGTCTACATGTATGAAATAGCATGGAGCTTTGCTCAGTTGCTTGCTTTTTTTTTTTTTTTTTTTTTTTTCTCTCCAGGAAGATTTAGTTCACAAGATTGTAGAATTTTCTTTCTATTAAAAGCCCATCTTTCAGTTTGGGAAGGCACCCAAAGTACTTTCCTTGTGATTGTTTTGTAATGTGTCACCCAAGTTTCAACAAAGCTTGCAAGTGTAACAGACTTTGTTTTCAAAGCTGTAATGTGAAACTCTGACAAGGTACTATTCAGCATGGCTAACAGCTGTGTAAATCTGAAAGAAGAGAGATTTAAGGGAGAGAATGAAAAATATTTATGCTGACAGTGTTTTCTGCACCAATTAAGTGGTCAGAAGAAGTTGACATGATACTTATTAGGGGGGGAAAAAAGGTGATTTGTGACTTGTCACATAATAGAGCCTGAAATCTCTGTTAACAGTTAATGTATCATTACAGTTTCTAGAGTTTCTATGTTTCCATCTGGATAAATATCTGCTGTATAATCTTTCCATGTTTTTATATAAGTGGATTTCAGTCTTCTGAACCCTGCATGGCCATTGAAATAACAGTGGAAAGGTTTTCTCCTCAAGTTGTCTTCTGAAGGCAGAGGAGGAGCAGGAAGGCTCCTTTTTCATTGACTGAAGAAGTGGTCAGTATGTATTACTGTAACCTGTCACTGTGCTTAACTAGGACTATTACATTTACATTTTTCAAATACTGGTAAGCTCTCTTAAGGGAAGACATGTCATTATAAGGTGAAATACTACTTCTGGGAGGTTCTAGCACAAAGCACTCAGTTTCCAACTTAAAAGCTTTGTATGTCTGAAACCACCTCTCACATATGACCTATCATCATAACACTTTTCTTCAAAATCTTTCAAATCCCACTGTATAAACTATAGATCCTCCTTTTTCCTGCCAAGAAAAACGAACTAAATTCTGTAGCTGCAAGAGGACAGTGTTGCAGAAGAGTCTGGAAAAGAGATTATTCTTGCCCCGGTTTTGTAATCTTTTTTCCTTTCCATTGTTTGCACAAAGTGAACTGGGTAGGGATAGCCAGCTGCAGCACGTGAGCAAGGACTTGGAATCTTCCTCATCCTTGAAGTCCCTGTGTGGGTTTGGTGCTAGCAGAGCAGGAGGAGAATAGCAAGGTAGTAGGAGAAAATTCTACTGTGTTCATCTGCTTGGGTGTTAACCACGTTTGCATGTCCTCAGAAAGCTGACGTAGTGATCATACTATTGAGAATGTAGCAGTGGTAATATTCCTGGATGTGTCTAATGGGCCTTGTCATGTTTTCAGGATGCTAGAGAGTGGTAAGTGCCCATCTGTGGTGCTTGCTAAAAAGAATAATTTTGGTATTCAGGCCCACCACAGTTGATTGCAAGACATGCTTTTTGTAAAGTACAGTTTAAGTTGCACCTGATACAGTGCAGTGAGCAGGTACCAGGCAATTCTGAAAAGAGCATACATCTTCGCAAATGATGATCCATCTGGGAGTTTGAATTTTCTTTTCAGTCAGCAAGGTTGATAGAGCTTGAGTAAATGTTTCTGAAGAAGTCAACCCTTTGTGTATGAATTGCATCATTATATCAGTCTACAGCAGAGAAACTGTCACTGTGCTGTGATGTCATGGAGATGGTAGTGCATACATGAGTTGTCATACATATTAATGCAGCATTTGGCAGCATCTGGGCTGAAGCTGCAGGCGATGCATGGTTTCTCAAGCTTAGCCTACCTTTGTGCCTATGTGTTATGTGGGTATGAATTCTGTAATGAGGTTGTCACACAGCTAAACAGGAGAAGAAAGAGGTGGCTTCTGTCCAAGTTCTGTAACAACCTGCTTTTTGTCATCGTCTGGAGTTGACAGGCTAGTGCCACTTTCTTCAGGGAGCTCATGTTCAAAACTATGGGGATTTCATGTAACTACAAGCTCTTGAATTAAACTGAAAACTTGAAGGAAGAGATTGTATATTTGAGCTAGTAATACTCACTGTCATGTTGAAGAAGTCTGAATCCTGCAGGGTAAATGTGGATGCTGTTTTAACATAATACAATAGTTAACCTTCCTGAGGATCTCCACTATGTACTGGAATGTTGTGTTGTGTTCCCTCTTCCCCCAGTAATGCAGATTTCAATTTTATTAGCATTAGTTCTAATTTAATTAATTTATTTTAAATTACATTTATTAGAATTAGGATTTTATTAGTATTAAGTTATGAATACATGAATTCTACCAGTTCTTCTGCCCTCTACAAGTTTAACTTTCTCAGGGTGGAATCCTGTATATTTTTCATGCCCAGAACAAGCCTTGGCTCCAGTGCTTATGTAGCCCTTGTGGGTATTCAGTGGGTCCACCTGGTGTTGAAGTCCCCGGTGGTTCTGCTTTAGCAGTCTGAAAGGATTGGGGGGGGGGGGGGGGGAGGGGGGGGGGGGGGAGGAAATTGCTTTCCCTAAACTATATGTTATATATGGGCAGGAATGGTTTGCTTGCAAAATTCATGTTGAGTTGTGCACAGACATGTTCTACTGTGTGTGTGCAGTTTTGTAATGAATGGTGCTGCCATGGAACTATTGTCACAGATTATTTGTGTATATGTTTTGCTTGTGCATTTAAACCAGTCCTTTTTTGTGTTAAATACATGGTTTTTTCTTTGTTTCAGTGTGCAAGGATCCACCCTACAAAGTTGAAGAATCCGGGTATGCTGGTTTCATTTTACCAATTGAGGTTTACTTCAAAAACAAGGTATGGAATCACATACTTTTCCTTAAAAAAAAAAAAAAAAAAAAAAAAAAAAAAAAAAAATCATGTGGAAGTCAGGTTTTTTTTAAAGATTTACAGTTTAACTTGTAAACTCAGTTAAAAATAAGGTTTAAAGCTATCTTTGTCAGTGCTGTTCCTCAACTTAAATTAACTGTAACTTTTAGAAATGCATAATTGTGTTTACTACATAACTCTCTGAAATTAGGATTACCTAATAAAATGAAGAAGTTGAATGTAACTGTTCGGAGAATTACTAGCCCTACTCAGAAGTGGATAGACTTTAAATAACGCTTAAGGAAGTTCAAGAGCCACTTAAACTTTAAGAAAGGAACCAATCTTATGTTTATTTCATAATGAACTCATTATTCTGTGTTAGTATGGCCAATATTTTTAATTTGTTCAGTTTTTGATCTTTCAAAACAGTTTTTTTTTTTTTTGAATCCTGCATCCTCAGTTTAAAAGAAAACATTCTTTTAGACTGCCTGTGAACATTGATTCTACTCGACTCAACAGTATGAGGGAGCACAGTTTAAAAACAAACCCAGTGGTGTTCTACAAAGCTTGCGTTATTGTGATATCTCAAACTCTGAATCTAAGTAAATGCTGCACTTACTGTGGGTCTCGTACATAGCAAATACAGAGATTTCCTTTAACGTACGTAACAGGGTCTGTATTACTAGTAAGTCATTCAGATAAAAAGAATTGGATTTGGGTGTGGAATTAAAGAGCAAAACGCTTGCAAGGTTTAATGTACAGTACCTTAATAACTGCAATATTTTAGGTTCCTTTTGTATTGTCATGTGCCTCTATGAAGCTGCTATTGTACTTTGTATGCACTTCTAAGATACCTGTGTGTTTGGTTTTTATTACCAAGATGTAGTTTAACATAATTATTTTAATCAAGTCAGTGTTACATCTTCAATGAATTGAATGCTTGCTGGAAAACTAAAACCAAAAGAAAATAGAAATGCATAGTAAAAGACATCTGCTGGTACACTGGTCACTTAAAATTTGTGTTAGAGTACCACTTTGTTAGCTGTGTATGCTTTCAGGTAGATACTCCAGTACTCTTTTGTCTTTCACAGAAAGCTCTGTCAAGGTGTGAGGTGTGGATAATTCTGCTCAGGCACTTTCTAAGTTGTAGGTTTCAAACAGGTAATTCTGAAATGTTCCCTGTATCAATCTGTGAAGAGCAGTGTTTAGTCTACCCTGTTTGCTGTTGGAAAAGGAAACAGAGCTGCCACAGTGAGTTGACTGGCTTTTTTTGGTATGCTTTTTAGCTCTGTCTCCCTTAGGGAAGTGGTTTTGATTCATTCAGCAAATCTAATGAAAAGCAGCCCATTCTCTGTAACTCCTCTGTTCAGAGCTCATCCCAAAACCGGGCAGACAAAGTCAAAAGACAGTGAGACAATCATTGAAGCATCTCTACAGAAAGCTTCCTGCCCGACATTTGTTTTTTTTGTTTCCCACTCAGACTTTTGGCTGCCTTTGACTGTGGAGACCTGCAAATCTCAGGAGTTCTCCAGCAGGAGTTGTGGCTTAGACTTGAGATCAAGAGGGCAGCAGTGATTACAACTCACCTCACCCTCAAGCAGCATGTGGAATTAGGAAGTTTGCAAACATCCCTCACCCCTATTTTGGTGTCATGGAATACAACAAGCAGCAGTTGGACTGTGAGTCAGCTAGCTCTTCACACAGCTGCAGCAGCATGTCCTTACCTGGGGTCAGTACAATACAAAGGAAAAGTGGCACAAAAATTGAGCTGGCATTCCTGAGGCAAATTACTGCTTTCTCCTGGCTCAGCTACTCTTCCTCCCCTAAGTCACTTCACAGGTATTCCAGTACAGAAAAAGAGGAGATAGACAGAAGGAGGAAGAGGAGACAGAGCATCATCACTTATTCAAGGTAGACAACTTTTCAATTTCTGGTTCAGAAAGTACCCTAATGAATAGAGGAGGTATGGGTACAGGAAGCCACCTGGACCATAGAGAATTAAAGAGCGCCTGTTCCCAGGACTAAGCAGAAATTGGTGGAAAATCTAACAGGCATTTCACCCCAGCAGAAAATATTCCAAGCTTTAAAGAATTAAGGAAATGACAGACTAACCCCCCCTCCCAAATTCAGCAGCAGCAGGCTATAGTTGTTAGCCTTTGAGACCAAGTCTTGGAAAAAATGCTTTTAGGTCAGAAGACTTTTACTCTGGAAGATGCGGTCCATTTAGGATAAGGCTCATAAACTGCAGTATATTCTGCCTTTACTGTCACACCGATTTGAAATAATGGCAGTGGTACAGGAAGTCCTTTGTGTAGTAAAAGTCCGGTTTGAAATCACTGGTTATGTTCATCTAACTTTCCACAGAATTCTTTTCAGACTCCCATTTATAACTTCTTATAACTTTGCTTTTATGGCAAAGCTGCTGGTACCAACTGTTAGCCTATAGCAACATCACAGTTTTCTAAGCAGACCGGGGAGTAAAACACTTCCATTTTTTTTTTCCACAAGAAAGCATGTGCTAATATTTCTATCAATAAGAAATATCTTCATCCGTGGTTACCTTTGAAAATGGTCTGTCAAGAAAATAGTTCATGTAAGGGAACTACTCTATTCTGTCCTCAGAAACAGACTGCTGCAGGCCTTTTATTTCAGGTCCCCTTCTGTTGTCTCTGCTCCAAGTCTAGAGGTGGGACAATAAGGATGTCCCTTGGCTGTGTTTGAAACCTCTGATTTAACTTTTAGAATAACTGACATTTCTATGCTTTCTGTTTTTCACATCTTTGGAATCCTAAATCAAAAGAAAACATTTTTTAATGTGATTTTTTTTTAAGCATCTGTCACTGAACAGAGCACACATTTTGATTACATGCAGTGTTGGATATGTGCTAAGATTTTGCTGTATCTCTTCCCCCTCTTCCTTCATGGTTCCCTTTTTACTAAAGCTTTTCCTGAATGTGGCCTTTTCCTTGTGTTCTGCCTTAAGACTGACATTGGTTTGGTGGCTTCTGTTGCACATCAGGACCTTTGGAGAAAGGGCTACTTAATACTGCCTTAAAAGAGCACCTGACATATACAGTTTCTAGAAGGGACTGTGTAAATATATAACACAAGTTATAATTAGTATCTTTTCTCTGGTGTTATAAATTGAAGTCTATTCAATGCCACTAGTGTCCTTTTTCAGCTGAGGCTTTCTCAGGTAGAAATTGCTAGAAAATCTAATAGGCATTTCACCCTGATGGAAAATATTCTAAGCTTTAAAGAATTAGGGAAGTGACAAACAAACCTCCTTCCCAAATTCAGCAGCAGCAGGCTGTAGTTGTTAGCTATTGAGACAAAGTCCTTGAAAAAATGCTTCCAAGATAAATTTGCCTTTCCTGTTTTTTCTCTCTCCATATTGGTACAGGGAACATTCAGTTTCATTTTTTCACTGCACTGGCAGAGAATTTTAATCACTCGGAAGCTGTGGTGGGACACGTGAAATCTAGCTGGCCACACTTATTCAAGGCAATGAAGTTTCATTAATAAATGAGCAGACTCCATACATAGGAGATAAATATAGTTGGCTGCAGCGGTTTCATTCTTACCCCTTTCTACAACTTTGTGAAGAAAACAATAGTGTTTGGCTTCAGTGGAGGAATTTGCATTCAAAACTTACTGCAGTGTCTTCAGTACTATCTAGAGCTCAGAAGTGTGATCGTGTTGGTGACTGAGTTACCTTGTGTCAGCTGAATCATGATACTTGTCTATGCGTATGTCTGTAGCCTGTGCCAAACATGACATAACACTTTCAGTTAAGCCTTGTCAGGACAGCTTGAAGTTCATGGGGTTCATGCATTTTACCATGTGTTTTCATGGGCTAATAGGAGCTTCTCTGATTTACTGTAGCTCGGCTGACGCTTGGTAAATTCCATCATGTATCCGAGAACACAGGGAATGGTTAAAAATGACATAATTTTCATTTTAATTGACAGTCTTTATGTAGCCCTTGTTTTCAACTTAGTTAGTTTTGGTGCTAGATGTTTCTATCTGGTTATTTTCAACCCTCAGGAAGAACCTAAGAAAGTTCGATTTGACTATGACTTATTCCTGCACCTTGAAGGCCACCCACCTGTAAATCACCTCCGCTGTGAAAAGCTCACATTCAACAACCCGACAGAGGAATTCAGAAGAAAGCTGCTAAAGGCAGGAGGGGTGAGTCCTGCACCCATGTCAAAAGCCATCACAATAAAGATGTTGCTGCTTATTGCTGGTGCATGATTAGTATAATAAAGATTGACCTGACAGTGAAACAAAGTGAAGTGTTTTTGTGATTAACTTCATATAAGAGCTCAGTGCTTGTTGTCTTTAAGTGGAATGGGTGAGCAAAGGAGCATGTGCCTACATGATTAGCTATCTGTCTTCACAACCAAGCAATTCATGTTTACTTCTGCAAAAGCAGAACTTCGACCTTACACATGAAGTGTTGCTTGCTTGACTTTCCAGAGATGAAGTACAGGAGGGCTACTGTGATGGGAGGAAGTAATAAGTAAATAAAATGTCTCTCACTTAAAGAGAAATGGTTCTAGTTATAAGGTAGAACAAGTTAGAAACTCTAAGTATAAATAAACCTACTTAAATTTATGTATATGTTACACAGTCTGAACCAGAAAATTTACCAAGATTTCTTTATGTGTTGGTAGAAATAATAGATATGAAAAAGCCCAAAGGAATTTTTCCCATTTGGAGGAAGGAGAGGGCCAAACCTTTATGTTTATGCTTTGTTGATTAGTGGAAACTGTTCTGCTGTGTTTCACACAATGGCAGAATCATTCATGCTGGCAGGGACCGTTCGTGGCTCAGCCATGGGGTCAGACCAGGCTGCTCAGGACTTCACAGCTCCTTGCTTGAGTGTGAAACCTCCCGTGGCCGAAGGTGGCCGAACCTCGCTGGGCCGTCTTCATGGGGAAAAGGCTTCTCCTTATCTCCAGCCTGAGCCTCTCGTTTGTCAGCTTGTGCTGCTGCCTGTTGCCCTCCTGCCACATGCCACTGTGAAGAGCCTGACTGCATCTCCTCTGTTCCCTCCCATCGGTGCCAGGCACGCTGTTGGGTGCCCCCAAAGCTGTCCGTCCTCGCATGGCAAGGGCTCCAGCCCCACTGTCTCAGTGGCCTCCTCTCACCTCCCATTTTGTTGGTGGTGTTTCTGTGTTGGGGACCCAAACCAGAGGCAGTATCCAGACAGGGTCTGACCAGCACCCAGCAGAGGGTACAGTCCCTGCCCTCTCCTGGCTCTCAGGGCTGTGACCTGCTCACAAGGCTGTAGGCACTGCTGGCCCTTGTTGCTGCCCAGGCACACAGGTGGCCCTGGCTCAGCTTGCTGTCTTCCAGGGCCAACCCCCCAGAGCTGTTTCCCAGCCCCTAGCCTCATGGCTGCAGGGCTCTGCCTTGCTGGGACAGGGCTTGGCACTTGGCATTTTTTCCTGAATTGTATTCCATGGGGCTGCTGTTAACCCTTTCCTCCAGACTGTCTGGGTCCCTCCTGGTGGCAGCCCTGCTCTTGAGTGTTGACTGCTTCCCTTCCCTAGTTGGTTGTCATGTGCAAACCTCATGAATAAGAGTATGTTCTATCTCTTCCTCCAGGTCACTGATAGAGACGTTAAGCAAGTCTTCATATTGTGGGTCTACTAATATAAATGCCAATGCTTATCTTCGTATTTTTGAACAGTCGTAACAAAAATGGGTAGCCCTATTTGGCACAATTAGACAGTAGTAGGTTCTGGGGTGGAAAGAGGAGGGAGCTAGTGTGAGAATATTCAGTCTGCTGAAAAGGATCTTTGAAAACAAAGCAAAAGTAAGTAGTGGGTATAGTCTGGAAGACCTTGTTATCCTCTTGGAGAAAATAACTGTTACAACTATAGTTGTATTGCAATAGAAGCCTGAGCTGTGTTTTGTGTTTGCATTTGTTAGGTGCAAGAGGGTATCCATGTCTGGACAATGTATTGGCTCTTTAGTGTGTTTGCAAATAAAAGATCAAGATTGTATTCTGGAAAACTTCATGAGCTACTGCTTTAATATTAATCATATCAGGTCAGTTGTCAATGGACAAGTTTTACCCACAAGTGTAATAAATCTAAATTATGCCAGCAGGGACTTTGGGGGCTAATGGGGGTGGTTAAAAAAGTAAAAATAGGAAATGTCCCTCTTATTGCTCATTTTCTGTGCCTTCTAATTTTAGGCTTCTTAAGTTAACAAAAGCAAAATGTTGCCTAATTGTAAACAATGAAATGTGGGGTATTTTGATCAAATTCTTTCCCTGAATATATCAGCATGGTCATTCTTAAAATGCTTTGCATCGTTGCCTTTTGTCTTCTGGAGTCTACAAACTGCTTGCCTTTTTTTTTTTTCTTTTCTTTTTTTCTTCTCCATTTTCCCAATTTCTTTCCAAGAAATGGGTCCCTTTTTTTGATGCTATTGGTGTTCCGTGCTTCCCTCTGTAGGGTTTCTGACCTAGTAGTTTGTCTGATCAACTTGGCAGAGAAGATGTAATAGCATTCTGTCTGTCTTGTTACTAAAAGTCTTTGTGAAGGGCTTACATCTCCCAGCGTTGAAAGGCCTGTTACACTTTTACGAAATGCTGTATACAGACTTTTCTTGTCACTGTTGTAGAAGCCCTAGAAAGCTGGCTCTTGCTTCCAAGTATAAGTAGAATAGAAAACTGAATGAATTCACGAAACATTAACTCAGTTGTAACTTCCATGCTTTAGACTGAGAAAAGCATTTACAGGATAAGTAAGCATGAGATGGGTTTTGCACTTACCTGTAAGACAAAACAATATGTCTAGCTTATAGCTGTCTTCAAAAAAAGTAAACGTAACAAGTCAATGAATTTCCTTGACAGGCAACAAGTCAGGCAAAATGAAGTTCATGTCCTTCAAAACGATTGAGGTACCATGTTAATGTAAAATGCTGAGCAATAGCTTTAAGAAAAGACTCTAAGCTGGAGGACTTTTGCTTACATGCTTTTAAATAATGGTGTAAATCACTTGAGTTCTGTACACCTCGAAACTCAGTTCTCTCATTCGTTTTTCTGACGTAAACCACTAAACATGATTCTTTTTTTTCTCATCTGCATAAACATATGTATTTTACAAATAATATGCCCTTCTGAAGGGAAAGGTGCAGGCTCACCTGGCACCTGCATGCTCCCATATTCAGTATAGACTTGTCTATGCGTTTGTCGCTTGCTGCAGATTTCTTGAATTATCACTTGGATCCTCACAACTCCCCTTTTCCCTCACACATACATCTTGTCACACCCCAGATGCGAACTAGTCAGGGATATTTGCTACAGCCAATGTTCTTTTGTCTTTCATGCTGAGAACCCCTTTTTTTGTTGTTGTTTTAAAATGAAGTGCTAGCAGTCTGCTGGTGCATTCTCATGGTTACCCTTCCCCATATGCATCCCATCCTTCATATGCCCAAAGGTCTGACTGGTTATACTGCAGTTCACTGGGAGAGAATGAGTAACATTCGGATATCCTGAGTAATTAAACAAGTGAGAACAGAACTGTAGGACAGCTTTGCAGTGCTGCTGTGGCCACTTTAGTTAAGGCAAATAGGACATTTAGGATCGTGCCAGTCATGTAGATTAACTCTGTGAAATATTTCTATCTTAGCATTTTATTTGCTATCACCAGAATTGAAGCATGAATGTGCTGTCAGTCATTATTAGTAGGAGGTCACCAAGTTGCTAATTTCTCTTCCAAACTGAGAATTACTTTTTTGGCCCTTACAAGAAGAAGGATTTGATTTGGCTTCAGAGATTGTGTTTCTGTAGTCAGGAAGGTAAATAGGAATGTTTGGTTCAATCTTACAAAGGCCATATCCAATTTGCGAAGTTCTTTGTCAAAGTTTTCCACCTTCAGAAACTTATTTTCTACACTGAACTTCCCCCCGCCCCTGAAAAGATTTAGTTGCACTCAAGTCTGTCTCTACCATTTACCTACTTTCAGTTGACCTTGTTCTCATAAATGTAAAAAGAAATGTTTACAGAGGAAATAAAATATTTTCACGAGTATGCTGGGCAAATTCAATTGAACCATTCAGTGTAATTTTTTATGTTCCATCTCTTTGCATATATATTGTAAATGACATTTATTTTAGAAAAGTTTGCTGTGGAAATGATGCTACTGAGAATTTTTTGCACCATTTACTCAATGTAGTACCTAATGATGTGAAGCTAACATGTATACAGATATGACTCATGTGAATTAGCAGCGTATACCATAATCCAACCTGTTGCTTGAAATCCCCAAAGACACCCTGTGTACAGACGATGACTTTTATTTAATCCATTTCTTACCAAGCAAATTATCAAGCTAGTGTTAGTGACAGAACTATATACCTGTAGTCTCCTACAGAGCTCATCCTTTAGACACAGCACAAAATTGTGCATGAGTAGGTATAGTAGGATTGAAGTTTTCATCAAGTAAACACCAGTAAGCATTGATTCTTACATGATCATTCCTTCCTAGATTTGCCAGTTGCTTTTTCTGATTAGTTTCAGCCTCTAAACATGAAAGAGCCTGCGGGAAAAGAGGTGGCACTGTGATTCCTGCATATAGATATGGGAAGAGGAATGATGCTGACAGGGAAATTATAGTCAAAATTATCTTCAAATTTGAAGTAGATTTTGAATGTTGAACCCCACTAAAACCATTTATAACCAGGGTCTGTCTGACTCCATTGATGTATTTTGTGTTGCCAGTAGTGCTGGTTCTATTGCTTTTTTGGCTTGCATGTTTTTCAATTTCAAGAAAAAAATAGAAAATTACACCTAATCTGCTTATTGAGCCAACTAAAAATAAATTAATTTTGAAGATGCTGAATGACAGCTACCTAACAGTTAAATGGAATTTTGCCTCTGGAAACATAGACTTGCTCAGGTGTCACTTGTTTGAATATGAATTATGAATAGCTTAATTTTGATTCTTGCAGGAAAAAGTAGTAAAAATATTTTCAGTACATGTTAAGACAGTGATTTAATACAGTCCTCTCTCCCATATCTGCAAATATACAAATAAAAATGTTTGTATTGTGTAATACTCCCACCTTTTTGGAATGAGACTCAAAGTTAGTTGTTTAATCCAGGAGTACAAAGACAACATTTAATAGTTGAGTTTTTCATGAAAGGAAAGCCTTATGGATGCCCCTTAGAGAGCAGTTACTACTATGAACAAAAATAGTAAAATTAATAACATTATTACAAAGGTACATGGCTATTAATGACACAGTTTGATGTTTCAGATGTAGAGGATGCAAGGAATAGGTCACTTTTAGAGTAGTAATGATTCTTTTTAGCAACACTGGTGTTGCTTTTTGTCTATGGTCTGTAAAATTGGTTTGGAAATACAGCAGCTCTGCTTCTGTAGCAAGGCAACTCTTTCCTTGAAGACAGTTGATCTATTAATGAGTCAAGAGAGAGAAAGAATCATTCTGAGAGGGGATACAATTGTTAGGAAAAAAAAAATCAAGGTAAAAATTCAGGTTTTGCCAAAACCCGCTGCTTTGTTGTTTGAGTTGTTTTTCAGATCTTTGTGGTTTTACTGTTTAACAGTTGAGAAATGTCTTTTCAGTCACTTGAGTTGCCTGCATAATGCCAGTTCTAAAACTTACGTTCCTAATCCATGTAATGAAGATGAAATCATGGGGATTTCTCTCTTTTCTCTATCTTCCCTTGTGCCTTGCAGTTCCTCTGTGTCAGCTGGAATAGTTGGCTTCTACCCAGAGCCAACCTTAGGTATAATGCTGCTCTAGGGAAGGGATTATCTTTAATCTTGTGCTTTTCATAATTAAGTAATTGAATTTTCTTCAACTATGTATTACTTTCAAGCAAATAACTTAAAAGACTTCTAAAAGGTTTTCTATTCCCTTGTCAGTTTTTCGGTTTGGATAGGAATAATAGTTGTTCAGGGCAACTGGCTTTTCATTGTTACTTTTACTGCTTTCATTGGTGAATGAACTTGTTCTTCACTGTGAAACGACATGGGGTGCGGCAGCCCAGGACCACACAAAGTCTGTTTGTCTGCTACTGATGCATGATCAGTATAATTCATCTGCAGGGCTGCAGAAATGATGTAGTAATGGTTCATTTTTCCTGGAATTCTAACATATCTCATAGCTCCTACTGAAAGTACAGTTTGAATTTTTCTGTAGCACATTGTGGGGAAGCTTACCAACCTGTTCTGAGTCTGCTGTATGGAGGTGTTCTTAGATTACCAGCTCAGTAAATGAAACTACAACAGGTAGCTTGGTGTGGTCTGTTTGAAGCAAGATTATTCCAGCTTTCTTGATGGCCTCCTTTCATTCAGGAAAATGAAAAAGTAGGAGAAAGTCAACAGCTTTTTGGTAGTGGTTCATTGCCCTGCAGAAGCTCTAATGTGCTGTAATAAGGAGATTGTGTTGATCTGGAGCAACTGTGACAGCTTGTGCAGTTTCTAACTGCGTAAGTATCTACGTGGGGTGG
The DNA here is from genome assembly GCF_900496995.4 of Aquila chrysaetos chrysaetos. Lineage (NCBI taxonomy): Eukaryota > Metazoa > Chordata > Aves > Accipitriformes > Accipitridae > Aquila > Aquila chrysaetos. The sequence goes on from NC_044030.1 coordinate 49,631,794, forward strand.
TAGATCTCTGACTCCTATGCATCAGGGGTGGCAAGATATGCATTTGTAGAAATAGGCAATAAGAGAAGACCAGCTTCCGTGGAACATCTTGAGGCTGTTCCTCATGCTTTCTGTACTGGAATCTGAAAAGCAAAGTTTTGTGTTTTGAAAGTGGGTGGTTCTTGTTGGGTACGTGGGGACCCCAGGCTGCCAAACATGTTGGTGGGTAGGTGTTGTCTTCGACAGGTCAATTTTTTGTAAGCAGACTTCTGAATCAGTTGTTAGTAGGTTTATGTACAGGTATTACAATTTCATAATTTTTCCCAAATTGCTGGAAAAGGGATAGTGGAAAAGGGTTCCCAATTATATAAAGGTAATAGGTAGTGCACAGTTGTTGTCCCCTGATCCCTTCCTTTGTTTAGCAGTGCATGGAATTACATAAATTAAATACATGGTAGTTTTTCTTTCCATAGCACTCAGTTGTCTTGAGTAGCAAATTGGAATGCCATTAGAAGGTGCCTGCAGATCAGATATTATGGAGATTGGTCAGTTCAGGTTGATCAAGCAGGTAGGATCATTCCTACACAATAATGTCAATATCAGTGGATTTCTTCCACCCACTGTTTTTGGGGGGAAAAAATAAGTTTTCTTTTGCCCTTTCTCAGGAAGCTGTCTTTTATTTGAAGCAACTGGTAGACAAAGGTTTTAAATACAAGCTCAACAGCTGCAGGCTAGCAAAGTGGGTGTTTGGTGAACTAGAGGTAAGATATCACTACCAGCAGATCAATTTGAATGCTTGTATGCGTAATGCTGTATTGGCACGTATGAGAAAAGGAGAAAAATCTTTCTTTGGGGTGGACTGGCGAGAAGAGTCTTGGGGAGGGGGCAGCTGTCTTACACATCTGTCCGTAACAACAATGAAAGTAAAAGCTTATGTACACTTGTTCTTTTGCTCTGTGGTAGTAGTTGTTTACCAACATGATAGTCATGTGATATTTGTATGCTCCAATATGATTTAGTCTTGCATTGTTTTCATAAATATTTCTTAGGTACATTATTAGAATGAGATCTTGTTAAACCTTATTTTGATGTTATCATCTCTTCCCTATGTTGAGCTAAAACTTGTATGGAATGGCTTATTAGTGGTGGTGTAAGAAACCTCCCAGTTACAGTGTAAACCAGAAGAAAGCAAAATTAAGAAAGGTAATTTTCTTCTGTCCAAGTTTAGTGTTGTGTGTTAAGTAGCTGCCCACACTGATGCTCCAGTTTTCCTCTCACAGAGAAAGTGAGATGGAGTGTGGCTTCTTCCAATGACGTGCATCATAAAAATAACTCTCTTCCCCAAACTGTCCATTAACTGCAGTCTTTGGTGTCCCTGGAACAGATGGGCTTTGGAGCAGGACAGGGAAAAACATCAGTGGGCATCTGCATTTTCTTCTGTTTTCATCCAGTCCCATCAAGCAGTTATTCCATTCATCAGTGCTGCTATTGGTCTTTCTTCTCTTTGACTGGCATCCTCTGCCATATCAACATCATTTCTCCATCTTCACTAGATTGCAGGCTGGCTTTCTTGGGAGTTCACCTCACCTGCTGACTGAGTTTCTGTATGCCTTATCGAACAGCTCATCTGACCTTTTTTCTTCCCTTCCTGGAACATCTTCTAACCCAACAGTCACGTTTGTATGGTGGAGCTTCTCCTGGACAGCACAGGGTATCTCAAAAAAATAGTTACCTGTGTATCATCTGTGAACTTACTGAGAGTTCACTTGATCCCACTGAATCGTTATTCAAGACATTAAACGGTTTTGGACTAAGTGTTGATCCTGGAGTGACACTGATAGTCACTGGCCTCTAGGTGTACTTCACACAGCTGAAGATAACCATTTCAGTCCAGCAGTCCAGACAGTTCTCCACCCATCTCATAATCTATTTATCCAGTCCATATCTCATAGATCTGGCTGTAAGTTGGGCAGGGTGTTTCTTAGTAAACCGATGTTGACTGCTCTCAGTCACCTTCTTGTTCCTCCGGTGTCTGGAAGTGGCTTTCAGGATGATTTTCTGCATCTTCTTCCCAGGAACTGAAGTGAGACTGATGGGACTCTTGTTCCCTGGATCTTCCTTCTTGAAGATGAATGTGATATTTGCCTTTCTCTAGTCATCAGGAACCTTCCCTGATCACCACAACCTTTTAAAGATGATAGAGAGCTGCCTTGCAATGGTACTGACCAGCTCCTTCAGTATCCCTGCTTGCATCCAGTGTGGTCTCATGAACCTGAGTGTCCCTGTGGATGAAGTGCACCCTAACTCAGTCCTCTTCTCTTGTGGGCACTGACACTGCCACAGACTCTGTGAGGATGCTCAGGTACCTTGGAGGCCTGAGGAAACAAGATCTTACTAGTGAAGATGGAGTCTAAAAGAACATTGAGTACATAAGTCAAGTTCTTTGTCATGAGGTCTCTTGCCCCATTGAGCAGTGGGCCCACACTTTCTTTAGCCTTTCTTTTACAGCCTGTCTGTTTTTAGAAGTGTTTCTTGTTGTCATTCACGTCATGTAATATTAGCTGCTTCCTATGGGTGCAAAGAATTTCCATTCCTGAGGATTATGAAGTCCCGCCAACAGGTAAAATTTAAAATACGTATTTTTTTAATTGAATTTTAAACAAAACAAAACATCCAATGTGGATACATAGGATCATGGAATGTCTCAAGTAGTAAGGGACCCATAAGGTTCATCGAGTCTGACTCCTGCTTCTCGCAGGACTACCTAAAACTAAACTGTACAGGCTTGGTGCTGTGACCACTCCCCTGGGGAGCCTGTTCCAGTGACCCACCACCCTCTCAGTGAGGAACCTTTTCCTATGTCCAATCTGAAGTTCCCCTGATGCAGCTTCATTCCATTTTGTTGTGTCGTATCGCTGGTCACCAGAGAGAGGAGATCAGCAGCTCCCTCTCCACTGCCCCCCTGTGAGGAAGTTGTAGTCTTCCATGAGGTCACCCCTCAGCCTTCTCTTCTCCAAGGTGAACGAGCTAAGTGACTTCAGCTGATCTTTGTAAGTCTTGCTCTGGAGACCTTTCACCATCTTGGTTGCCCTCCTCTGGACACACTCTAATAGTCTGATGTCCTTCTTATACTGAGGCACCCGAAACTGCCCACAGTACTCGAGGTGGGGCCACACCAGTGCAGTGTAGAGTGGGACAATCACCTCCCTCAACATGTTTCTTAATACAACCTGTTCTGTGATTGCCCTATCATTTGTACCCTGGTATTGAACAGTGAAACTGTTTTTTTTCTTGGCCATGTTTCTAATGCTTGTCCAGTACCAGGTACTCTAATCCACCCAACTTTTTTAAAAGCCTTTAACACTTGTGAACAAGCATGTCTAACTCCCTACCTTTACATAGGCTATTACTGTCACTGTTCACGACATCAAAGACAGGCTGTGAGATCAGCTAGACCCTCTGCTCTGCCTATATAGTCAAGCTATATCTTTGAGGGAACAGCAAAACTGTAACTAGAACTTCATGCTTTACATACTGGTGAATTCAGAGTGTGATTACATGGCTGTTTAAACTGACTTTTTTAAAGCCCAGCTGTCATCTTACTGTGCTTCATTAACACCAGCACTGGTGTCTTATTCCACCAGCTTGTCTGATCCCACTGAGCTGTTGACTTGTGGAAGGGGCTGAGGAGGGGAATTAATAATGTTCCTGGTTTTTGTCACTGAAGTGATTCATTGTGGGAGCTGGAAGTACCAGCTGCAGGTGGTCTTGGGTGCCTGGCTTAAGCATGGGCTGCGGCAGTGTCCTCCACGTATTGGGGTGTACTGTTCTTTGCAGCTGCAGGCTAGTAGGAAACTTACAGTGCAGCAAGGAGGAAATGAGTAAAAAAAGTACATATAGCATTGGCTGTACTGGAGAGCTCTTGCTATGGTTTTGAAGAGCTTGCATTCTTGCTGCAGAATTAGTGGCTTGCTGTGATATGCTCATTCCCACCTTTTGGTGCTTTTGTGTAGCTTTCACTTAGTATAGCCATATACATAAACATGCACACACACACACAAGCAGTATATGCTGCCAGTGTGATAGTTGCAATGTAAAAGTAGGGACTTGTACTTCAACCAGCTTTCAGAGCATCTGCCAGGCTGTGTGTTTCTGTGTTTGACTAATGGGAGAACAAATGGCAGTTACTCACTGCAGAAGTTAGTATAATTCTGTCAGCTGAGATCTTTCAGTAAACTTAAACTGGATATATAGCTGTCTCTTCCCTAAATTTAGCCAAAAGGGAAATGCATCTCAATTCCAGAGAGGGTTTCTAATGTAGGGGCTTTTTACATAGATAATCTTGGCAAAGAAAACAAACATTTTGGAAGAGTTCCTGAAGAGTTACTTAATATTAACTTTATTCTTTGAGAGGGAGGAGAAGGCAAGTGGCTTTTGGGGGGGGGGGGGGTGGTTTTGTTTGGTTTTTTTTCTTATATAGGGGATTTCAGTGAGGACCATATCCTTTTTCTGACAGAGATCAGTTTGGAAGACAGAGTTGTGTTTTTATCATAGGGGACAAAAAGTTAATTTTATATGAGATTTTCTTGGTCTTTTGTCATTTTTACAGATGGTGAAGTCTGTAGTCTGAACTGAAGTTCTGTCTTACTGCATACGTTGTTAATCACATAAAAATTTTGAATCTATAATTGCCATTTTTCATAGGGTTTATAATGAAAGAACAGGCTGCAAGATTCAATACACTGAAATTTTTAGGGCTTGCAGTTTGGAATGTCCAGATTTTGTTTTCTAAAAACTGAATGGGATTTATTTTCTCTCTGTGTGGAACTAGATTTGCCAAATCTGCCAGACCTCAGTACTAATGCTGTTCATCCCGGCCCTGTAGATCTTTCTGTAGACAGTCATCCTGTTCCTAAAAATAAGTCTGTAATACTGATCCTGTTAATGGTCTAAATACTTGCCCAGAAACTGAGATATCTCAGAAGTCCATACACTTTTTTAAAATGTCAGCTTTCTAAGAATGTCTGTGTATAATGATGAATATATAAATATTTATAAACTGGAAAGTTTCTGAATTTTAAAAAGAAAACTTATGCAGTGGTTGGACCTCAGTTTATTTTAGTGAGTCAGACTTCTATGCTTCAGGGAGAAAATGGCAACTTGCAATCCTAGGAGAAAGAATCCTTGGCAGAATTTTTTGTTTCTTTGCTTTTAATTTCAAGGTAGGGCAAACCCTGATCCTCCTGACTATATTTCTCTTCCACATGGATATGCATCTTTTTGTCATATGACTGTAAACAAAACTACTTCGTGTCAATAAAATACCTGCTTAAAGTCTATAATTAATGGGTAACCTTATGTCTCATTGGTATTTTCTATGAAGTTTGTAGGTTTAAAACATTGCATTGAGTTTAATCTAAAGGAGAACAATCTTATTTAACCACCTGTTTGACTTAGTCTGTGAGAGGAAATAATGATGGGGACATGCATTTTCTCTACCTGTTGCCAGGTTTACAGTATGCACCTGTGGCTACAGATTTTCCTTGTTGGTGATTGTTCTTTGTTAGCTTGTGCTTTCTCTTGTGTTCAGCTGGGCTGAATTCAACCAAAACCTTGGGCAAGTTGAGGTTAAAAAGTATTTGTAAGGCTAAAGGAAATCATTTATTGTGATTCACAATAGCTAATTGCTGTTGACATTACCATGATTACAAGAAGGACACCATTGTTTTTGCCCAGCTGATTTTTGAGAGTTCTGGCTGCTGGCAGGCTCTGGTTTAGGTGTCTGAGAAATGGAAATGAGGAATTGGGGAGAAAATTTGTTACATGCCCTGTGTGGAATCTTACTTCACAAAATGTTTGGATACATAAGTAACTTTTAAAGATTTTTTTTTTTTTTTTTAAATACGTGAACCTATGGTCAAGGAAGGAGAACAACTTTATTGCTGCCTTCTTCCTCCACCTTTGGATTCTAGCAGCAGTGTTGAAAGGTAATGCTCAACTTATGGGCTGATAAAAGTAATCTTTATTACCTAGTTATGTCCCTTAATATTGTCCAGGCTACCACATGATCTTTTGAGCAAGGTTGTCTGCAACAAGATTCATTTGGAGTGGTGTTTAAATAATTTTTTTTTTTTTAAATTGAAATCCTGTCTTGAAGAAGCTGTAGGTAGTAAATACCATCTTGACTTGGAGAGGTAAAATGTGGAGTATACATACCTACATCCTAGATTTCCCAATTTTGCACTTCTCATTCCTCCTTTAATGTAATGTGCATGAGGCATGTGATGGGTCAGTCTCTCCCCATCCCCAGTATCAGAGGATGTTTTGGTCTTGTGAAGAGGCAAGGGTGACCACACAGGGCATCCGCAAAACCAAGTGTGAATTCATGCATGGGAACCTGTGGAAAGAGAGAGATGTTTCCTTGCAGGTGCAGAGCTCTGCAACTTCTCTCCAGCTTTGCAGGGTTTGTCAGACAGCAGGTAAGCTCTCTCTGGCATTTAGGGTTTTGAAACAATAGATAAATGAAGAGGTATGATAGGAAGCAGTAAAATCCAGGCACAGCAGCACTGGAGCAGAAGACAGGAGCTAGCTGAGTTTCTTGGATGGAAGGCATAATCTTTACACGTCTGGTAACTGCTCTGTGATGGCTGATTTATCTGTGGTCTCTGGAAATGATCTGTTTGTAGTTAAGAGTCTTTAAAATTAAGAAAGGTAGCTAGACCCTTGTTATAGCAAAAATGCTGCTTGCTTACCAGCCATCCAGTTTACTGTACTCCATATAAAGCAGAAGCTTGAAGTTAGAAAGTTGAAGTTAGAGCTGTACTGCTTTCACATTAAAACCTCATTTTTTACAGTGTATCTTTGTGGTAGGTTAATCTTGGTTAAGGGCTGAACTCCCACCCAGATGCTTGGTCACTCACTCTGCCTCCTCAACAGGGCAGGGGGAGAAGATAGGATGAGAAGGCTCATGGGTCAGGATAAAGACAGGAAGATTGCTTACCAGTTAACGTCATGGGAAAAACAGACTCGACTCGGGGAAAATTAATTTAATTTGTTGCAAATTAAAATAGATTTGGGTAATGAGAAACAAAAAAACCCAAAACAACATCAACCCCAGACACCACCTTTCCATGATCAACTTCAGTCCTTCATTCAGGACTTATCTCTGCCACCTCCCTGAGCGGCACAGGGGGATGGGGAATGGGGTTTGCAGTCAATCTATAGCAGCTTCTCACTGCCACTCCTCCCTCCTCACACTTTCCCCCACTCCAGCAAGGGGCGTCTCCGTGGGCTGCAGGGGAATAGCTTTTACAGTGCCTGGAGCACCTCTTCCCCTCCTTCTCTGACCTTGGTGTTCACAGTGCAGTTTCTCACAATTTTTTTTTCCCTCACCTCCTCTGCCTGTGCAGTGTTTTGCCCTTTCTTAAACCTGTTCTTTGTGAGGTGGCACCATCTTGCCTGAGGGGCTCAGACATGTCCTGCGGTGGGTCCGTTGGAGCTGGCTGGATCCAGCTGTGTCCAACATGGGGGAGTCCCTGGCCCTTCCTCACAGAGGCCACCCCTGCCACCCAAACCTTGCCACCTGTACCCATTATAGTCTTCTTTCAGTTCACTTTAGTTGAAAGCAAAGACTGCTGCACATACGTATTTATGGAATGTCAGCTGCCTGCAGAACCTTCTACTGCAAGTGGGATGAACTTTCAAGTGTACTAGACTTTGTTGAGGACAACAGAAAGAGGGCTAAGGACTCAGGTGCCATAGCATGTAAGCAGCCATAATAGAACAAGTTATGCCATTTTCTGAGGGGCTTGCATTCTGTTTGCATGGAAATTGAAAGATGTGATTTACTCATTAAATAGAGGATGGCAGTGTGGTTTAATTAACCCATCCCCCGTTGAGAAGAAACATGGATACTATTTGTTGGAGAAGTTTTATTCTACCAATGTGATTTGCAGTTCTTAGGCAGGTGAGACTCTCTCTGTTGGTAATGTTTGACCGACATGCTTTCTCTCTTATAACAAACAGATCATGGTAATGTCGGATGGCGCATCGTTCTCTTCAGGACAGAGCCTTCATCTACCCAGCCTTCCCAGTAACTCCCTGTCTTTTTCTGAAGTGAAGAAGAAATCATCTCATGGGCCAAAGGTGAGACTTATTTTGCTAGAAGATACTTAAGCCAGTCATGCTTTCCCTGGGAAATAACTTGAGAAAAAGTATTTATAGGTATTTTTACAATCTCATTACGTAGTCCAGTGGTAATAGGTCTTGACATTTCTTTGTTGTGAACTTACTGTTTGCCACATGAAAATAATGCAGAACAAGGACAGTTGTGAGAACAGGTGCCAATGAAGGTACTGCTTTTCTGGATTTTGCACATGCACAATTGTTTTCCTCCTTTCCCAGAAGGAATTCTAATGGTCTGTTGTAGTATTAGGGGGTTGTGATGATGGAAGTGTAGTCTACAGAAACCTAAAGAACATGAGAAAATACTATAATAATTGTTTCCTTTATTAAGTATTTTCTAATACTTTTAATGATAATTGTGTAGAGTGAAACTTGGAGTTGTGTTCTTTAGGATTTTTAATTTCGTTTAAATTTCAGGGGTTAATTCTTTACTAGGTGTTCCAAAAACAGCAATGTGTCATCAGTCTCTAGGGCATCAAATTGAATCCCCAACCTAGAACACAGTGAAAAGGTATAGTCCAATGAACCTTTTGAGTAATATAAATGGACCTTTCTGAAATGGCAGATAATTTCTTCAGTTTGACAAAATGAATGAATGGTGTGGAAGAATAAAGAGCATCTTATTATGCATTCAAATAAGAAATGCAACACAATTACTTACGTCGCAAATTAATTAATGTATATGCCTTTTCTCCGTTCTGTTAAATTGTTTGGGGTTTGATTTTCTTTCTTAGTATCCTGTTAATTTGAAATGTGTTACTTAATCTTGCAGTGCATATACCGCAAGGGGCAATACCCCTTTTTATCAATAACTTTCATGTTCTGTAGCTGTACCAAATCTTGTATCTTGTAAGAACTTTCAGGTAATGAACTATGGGTATGGCTAAGCGTGTCCATTGATAAGAATGTGTCACAACAGTAAGGACATAGGGGAGGGTGGGGGGGAAGGGGGGAGTTCTTGGACATGTTTCTGCCTGGTTTGCATTGCACCTGAGTGCCTCACTATCTCTAATGCAGGTCTTCCTGTGACATTTAAAGGATACATGGATGTGTGATTATTTTTGTTTTCCTAATGAGGAGCTGAGGTAGATTGAATCTGAGGTTTCAAGTTTTTAAGTTGAAGAACTTAAGAATATTTGCTTACCCATTTGCCATTACAAAGCACCACACAGACTTTCTGGTTAGAGGAGAATTGCAGTCAAGACAGTAAAACTAGTGCAATGAAGTGGTATTGTTGGTTTAGCATTCACTTATAAAAAAATACAATGCAGTATGAAGAGAGAACTGTCACTTTGCTTTGTCACATCCTCTTCTGAAATATGTATTAAAAACCATACATGTTTGTATTTCTGAAGTTCCATGATTTTGTGTTTAATTTAATGGAGATGGTATTAATGAGCCCCAGTGTTATGATTCTAAAACAAAGCTTTAGTCTTGGAAATACAGAGGACAGGCAGAAATGCATGAAACCTTACTTTATGCATTTTTTCAGAACGTAAAAATAGCTGCAGGCTAGCTGCAGATACTTGTGTTGCTTTTAAATCAGTTGTATTACTGTGCCTGTTTGTATTACATAAATACAACATGCACAGAATACAGAGAAACAGCTTGATTAGTTTTGTTGAGGTGATTATGTCTTTTGGAATGAGCTGTAGTGTCAGATGCAGTGAAATGAGGTTTACTTTATAAACAAAAAACCAAAAGCTCTTATTCCCGTGTGTGACCAGAAAAAAGAAAAATTATTTTATGCTCCCCCTTTTGGCTTTCTCTGTCAAACAAGTGAGCCTTGTAATTCTCCATCTGCTTCTAATTCTCCTGATGTCATTGGTTGTAATAGTTTGGGGGGCTGGACAAGCTGAAGTGTGGAAGGCCTTGTAAATATGCAATATAGTAATAATCTGTGAGAAGAACTAGTAGCAGGTAAATTCATCTCCAGCATGCAGCTAGCAAGTGGAATAATACCATAGTATTTGTGGAGGTTTTCAAAATATTGTGTGTGGGGCATTCCCCAAATCAGTTAGTGTTTCAATAATAAACACATTTGTATTCAACAGAAATCTGAATTTCCTTGAGGAAGTAATTCCTTTTTAGCTATCTTCCTCCTCTTTTAAGAGCAGGAGGCATATTTGAGACTAATTCCAGTCTATTGGCTCAAGATGGACACATTATTTCAATAGGCATAACATTTGAAGAAATGCTTTTTTATTACAAATTAAAATAATGCATGTTTTTATGATCACTAATACTAAATTTGTAGACTAAACCGAGACTACAGTAGACTGGCATGCCAGTGTGCTCAGTTTAATGACTTAATAAAATTTAATGAACCTCCCATCCCTCCCCACAACTGCCTCATTTGCTAATTAGGTTCCTAATGTCTGTCAGCAACTGGAGATGTTTGAAATGATTTCCAGAGGATACTGCTTATTCAAACTCATGTTCAACAAAAGTGGGAATTCCTTTTTGTGGTGTGAAGTCAGAATCCAACCCTGCAAAATATACAGAGTGTTCAACACCATTTTTTGCCTTGTAGTTACAGAAGTGTTTTAACCTGCAAATGTGTTACCTGTTGAGCAGCTGTCATGGTCCATTAGGATCTCTCAAATTCGCAGGACACCATACTCTGTGATTTAAACTTTATTGCATGAGCCATTAAGAAATACAACAAACAAACACGACAAACAGGGCTCAGTCCCCTTTGCCCATAGTAGTCTATCACATGAATTCACTTATTCACCACTCAAGTCATAAGGTATCATAACTTATAACATGTTACTCTTACTCCATGCTCTTAGGAACAACAACAACAAAAAAATTAGTTACCTAGCTGACAGTGAGAGTGCTCATCCTTCCTCCTCCGTCACAGTGGGGATGTCCCCTGGATCAAACCAGGAAGCATGAAAGCCTCAGCAGTTCAGCTGCTGATGGATCTACTTCAAAAGCTTTTTTTTTTTTATTGTAAGATGATGTTTTATACCTTCAGGCTTGCAGGTTTGGTTTATATAATTTCTGTAAGTTAGTAGATTCTGACACAACTGCCAGGCAAAGATGATGGTTGCAGGAGACAGGAATTTGCAGGAGATCATGGCTGTGTAATGGCCCTTTAGCTCTTTCTGGCTGCCTGTCCTGCCTACGTGATGCTCTTGCTGCTCCCAGCATACATCAAGGCCTTAGAATGAGCTGTGTTAACCAAAATCTGAGCAGCTGAATGCAACAGTCACAGTAGCCACATTTAATCCCCATCAGCCTTCCAGATTCATCATTAGGTTTGATATAATTTTACCAGTGAATATATTTGGGTTTTTTTCTGTCTTACAGATTTTATGTTCCTCCTGCCATTTCCTCTAAGTCATTGTTGGCTTCTGTTAAGGTCATTGCAGAAACTGAGGAAATAAGAAAAGATACTTTTTTTACTTAGAGAACGAATGCAGATACCAAAGTAATGGGTTGGCTGTCTTAATAAAAGAGTAGCTCTCAGAAAGCATGGCAGGGGTGTATAAATATGTCTATATCATAAGTATATCATATACTTTACTATGATTTCTATGAAAACTTCAACTTCCATGTTGTAGAAAGAGGAAGAAGTCTGGTTTTAAAATTGCAAAGACAAGAAATATCTCAAGTTCCTATTGGTTTTAATACTACTGCACTCCAGGACCTATTTCACAGTTCTTACCTTTTGGAAAACCACTAAAATGAGTCTCTCCTTTTGGAGCAATTTAAAATAACTGGTAAGGAGACCAATAAGAAACATAAGGACTCCATCTAGTTTATTAATGGCACATATTTTATTCTTCCCCAGAGCAACACTTACAGCTCTGGCATGATAGAACAAGATGTGAAGATAAAAGCATTAATAATTACTTTATATGGCAACCTTTGGGGCTGGTCTTGGATCAGACAAAATACGGAGCTTTTTTTTTTATTATTATTTAAAAAAAATTTAATTTAAAAAAACCCCCAAACACCAGGAAAGGAGTTTTGACTAAAGTAAAAGATCTCAAGGAATGATTCATGCTTTTTTATTTTTGTTTTTTAATTGCTGGTCTGGGAAATGAAGAATTGCCTTATGTTCAGACATTCAAATGTCATCATAATATTGTTCGTTGTTGATGCTTCTGCCTGTTGTTAATGTTGATGCATATGTATTATATAGATATATAGTTAGATTTCCAAATGTGACTCAAAAATACATTTGCAGTGCTGATGCAAGAAACACCTGAACAAAAAGCACAATTGAATAATTTGTGCAGCACTGTGTGAAAATTCAATGTTTCACTAATTAGTTAAGATAATGAGAAAGGAGAAACAGTTCAAAGTAATTATTGTTAATTAATTGTTTCCATTTCTACCTGTTGCTACAGAGGGGAAGGGAGATACTGCTCTTTTTGCACATATGATACGTGCAAACCGTTCGGGTCCTGCAGCATTGAATATTGGCTTAACACATCCTGATTGGACAATTCATAAGTAGTTACCTGCCAACACAGAGCATACGAGTGGATGTATTCTCCATGTTTGTTTCTCCTCTTGTTGATACAACTTTAATTAAACAGGCTAATTCTGCTTTGTCTTACTGGGTGGGGTTTTTTTCAGAGCAGTTCTAACAACTGTATTTCTAAAATTACTCAGACCCTGTGGAGGTTGAGGCTGGCCATGTCCTGCTTTGGTCCTTCAGTTTCCAGCACAGTGCTGCTATCCTATCTGCATTGTGGATAAAATGGTGGTGGTGAAGTAAGGGGGAAGAAAAGCTAAATATATTTTTCCCTCTGCAGTTCTGTAAATCTGTGGCAGTATTAGACAGCCAGACATACCACATCTACATATGTACTAGAGGGTTGTTGTGCTTTAACTCCAGTGGGCAGCTGAGCTCCACGCAGCTGCTCGCTCACTCCCCCTCGGTGGGATAGGGGAGAGAATCAGAAAGGTAAAAGTGAGAAAACTCCTGGATTGAGGTAAAGGCAGTTCAGTAGGGAAAGTGACAGTTTAATAGGGAAGGCAAAAGCCGTGCACACAAGCAAAGAAAAACAAGGAATGCATTCACTGCTTCCCATCGGCCAGCAGGTGTTCAGCTATCTCCAGGAAAGCAGGGCTCCATCATGAGTGATAGTTACTTGGTAAGACAAATGCCCCAAGTCCAAATGTCTTCTCCTTCCTCCTTCTTCCCCCAGCTTTATACACTGAGCATGATGTCATATGGTCTGGAATATCCCTCTGGTCAGTTGGGGTCAGCTGTCCTGGCTGTGTCCCCTCCCAACTTCTTGTGCACCTCCAGCTTCCTCGCTGGTGGGGTGGGGTGAGAAGGCTTTGGCTCTGTGTCAGCACTGCTCAGTAAAAAAAAAAAAAACCCAAAAAAACCCCAAAAAACTGTTTCATTCAGTAATGAAAACATCTCGGCATTATCAACACTGTTTTTAGCACAAATCCAAAACATAGCCTCATACAAGCTACTATAAAGAAAATTAACTTTGTCCCAACCAAAACCAGTACAAGGGTGTCATGGTTTAAGCCCAGCCGGTAACAAAGCATGACGCAGCCGCTCGCTCGCTCCCTGCTCCCGGCCACAGTGGGATGAAGAGAAATTATAAAGAAAAGCTTGTGGGTCGAGATAAGGACTGGGAGGGATCACTCCCCACTTATGGTCACAGGCAAAAAAATCAGACTAAACTTGGGGAAAAAAGCAAAATCAATGTGTTACCAGTCAAATCAAAACAGGATAATGAGAAATAAAATCAAACCTTAGAACAGCTTTGTTGCGTCCCAAAGTTGGAGCGACTCGGGTTCGTGGATTTCCTTTGTCAGAATTAAGGTGAAACGACACCAGGGGAGAGTTCAAACAACAATCAACATTTCTTCAACCTAGATAACCTTGCCCAAGTACAAGTGAGCTTATCAATATGAACCTTGCAACATGTCTTTAAGCTGCTGTTTGAGAAGAGAAGGGAAGTATAGAAAAATGAAATGGAAAAAGGAACATGAAACTGTGTCAGAAGGAGAGCCCTCCTGTTGAGTCATGAGGTTGAGAGCAGACCCCCCTGCTTTCTGGACTCCTTCTCAGAGAGGAGCCCAGGGGTGGCTAGATCCCCTCCTAGTCTCAGACTTGGTCAACAGTTTATGTTTAAAAGGATGAGGTGTAGGGACTGTGGAAAAGAGAGAAGGAAAAGAGGGAGAGAGAGAAAGAGGGAAAGAAAGAGAGAGAGAAGGAAAGGGTTTCACCAGTCCTGGGTCCAGCATTGGTCCAGCCAGCGTAGAGATCCAGTTCTGGAGGGTGCGCACTGAGAACTCGTTCTCCCTTCTTTTATGGCGTGTTAGTCGATGCTCTCGACATGCGCAGTCCCATTCCCGGGGTTCTCTGGAATCGGTCGGAGAGCTTTGGGGGGGGTTCATCGCAGAGTTGCCTCTCTTTTTCTGCTGGCATGACCGCTTAAGATAGAAGCACAGTCCCATTCCTGTGGGGCCTCCTTCTCCAGGCGCATATGCTGTGCTCCTTCTCCTGGTCACTTAAGATAAGGAATTGCGGCTTTGGAGAAGCGCGGTCCCACCCTCCGGGGGGCCCTCTCCTCCGGCCACATTGTCCTGTTCACAAAACTCCAGCATTTTTACAGAGGCCGTTTTCTCCACCAAAGTTCTTTAACGAATGTTTGAGACATTAACTATAATTTGTCAGACCGTCACAACCTTCCCCCCACCCCTGCCTCCTTCCCGGCTCAACTCTACTCCCGGTTCTCTCTACCTCCTCCCCCCAGCAGCACAGGGGGACGGGGAATGGGGGTTGGGGTCAGTTCATCACACCTTGTCTCTGCTGCTCCTTCCTCCTCAGGGGGAGGACTCCTCACTCGTCCCCTGCTCCTGCATAGGGTCCCTCCCACGGGACACAGTTCTCCACAAACTGTTCCAGTGTGAGTCTTTCCCACGGGCTGCAGTTCCTCCC
Organism: Aquila chrysaetos chrysaetos; assembly: GCF_900496995.4. Taxonomy (NCBI): domain Eukaryota; kingdom Metazoa; phylum Chordata; class Aves; order Accipitriformes; family Accipitridae; genus Aquila; species Aquila chrysaetos. Next base: position 49,646,888 of record NC_044030.1, read on the forward strand.
AAACTTCCCCGGCGTGGGTCCTTTCCCTGGGCTGATCTTCAGCCACGCACCGCTCCAGCGCAGGCTTTCCCATAGAGTCACGGCCATCTTCGGGGGCCTCCGCTCCCCTCCATGGGCTGGGGGGGGACAGCCTGCCGTCTCACCACGGGCTGCAGGGGCATCCCCTCCTCCGGCGCTCCTCCTCCCCTCCTTCTGCACTGACCTCGGTGTCTGCAGAGGGGTTCCTCTCACATTCCGATCCCCTACTCACTGCAGTTCCCCTTCTTAAATCTGTTCTCCCAGAGGTGTTACCACCGTCACTGATGGGCTCGGCCTGGGCCAGAGGTGGGTCCGACTTGGAGCCAGGGAAGCTTCTAGCAGCTTCTCACAGGAGCCACCCCTGCAGCCACTCCCCCGCTACCAAAAAAAAACCCCCACACCACATAAACTCATAACAAAGGGTCAAAAAAGAAAAGTAGGTTCTTAGCACTGTAGAATGGTAAGTGTGGATTGCTAGAAAATAAAACAGAGCTAGGGATTTGTAGATTAATTTTACACAGATGAAAGCGTATCCAGTCTTACAGAGATGAGAGAATTTTGGGCACCACTTCGGTCTGCAGCTTGCAAAGGACTTGGATGAATAACTAACCAAATTAATTGAAAGTCAAACCCAGAGTTGCATTTGTAGTATTTATACTAATTAGCACCCTTTTCAGTAGGTCCCCCTTTCCAATAATGCTTTCTTTGCATAGGAATTATATTGGAAGAACACTTTATTGTAAGTATTGTTCATCGTTCTCTCTTTCAACCTAAGAATTTCATTAAAACTGTGATTCTAGAACTGTGTATTGGGACACTCCTAACTAAACATATTCCAACTTCTGACAAGTACTGTCAATCTTTTTGTCCTAAGGAGGAGTAACTAAAGCTATAAGATGTATAGTTGCCAGCAAGTAAGGTGTGAGTATGGGAATCTTTGGCATACTGCAAGTGTATAGTCTATGTAATTTCCCTAAAGCTATTCCTGTTCTGCTAGTCATGAGTTTGATCATTTGAGAGTTGGAGGGTGTGATACTGGCATAGCATGTAGCACTTAGGGAATATCCTGCTTTGAAGACGTGTTTCCAGGGTTCACGGGCTAACAGTCTTGCAGTTTTTCAGCAGGAATAAAACTTTACATACTTTTATTTTCTAGGTTAGTATGGGTTCTTTTTTTCTGTTATTTTAAGCTTGGTATTGTTAATGAAGTCCTATTCAGTATAAATCTCTATCTAGAGTTAGGATTTTTACAAATGTCGCGATACATCAGGTTTCATGCCTAAAACCTCTGTTCTGGGTAAAGGGAAAGGAAATCAATGAGTATATGCAATATATTTGTTGAAGTGTTTCTTTCTAGAGTTTCTCAGATGCTGGGCAATATATAGATAGAAATGCTTACAATCAGCTTGGAAGAAAGTAAGCAACCTAAACTTGTTCACCATAGGTTTCTGTAAATTGAAATGTCACTTTGCAGATTTGAAGTAGTGTAAAAATGAAGCTTGTTTCTGGAGAGAGTGCTACAGGTGTTTAGTGTTTATAACACTGCAGTTAGGCTACTGGGTATTTTTGAGATGCTGAGTGCCCACTGCTTGCAGTTTCAGTGAAAGTGGGTGGTGCTGGAGCTATCCTCATCTTTTGAAAATTCCTGGGTGTTAATTCTCAGAAGAAAGGATCCCATATGACCTATTCCAGATAATTCAGTTCCCTTATTGCTGGTTCTAGTTGCAGATCACCACTTTCCTTGCCATTTTGACTTCTCAGATTCAACTGAGTGAGGAATGATACTGCTCTGCTCTTTCTGCTTTTGCCTGTCTTACAGGACCTCTGAGTCATTACCACTGTCTCAGAAACCCATCTCACTTACAACAGTTGAATTTAAAAAAATGCAGTGAAATACTCAGCAGAGACAGCGGCAGTAAATACAAAGAAGAAAGCTTTTTTAGTAAAGGAGGTTTCCGTAAAAAGACATTTACTGCTGAGATGCCATAGCCAGGCTGGACCTAGAGTTGTTATTGTGTATGAAGAAAAGGATCTGGCAAAAGCTGGAGAGAAGATCACAGTTGAGAAGTCAAACTTTGTCTGAAATGTCATCAGGATGCACAGGTTTTGCTCTCATCCTGAAGTAATTCTGTTGATAGTATATGGCTCATATCCTCATCTTTCCTTATGATGTTTTGGTTTGGTTTTTTTTTTTTTCTGATAGCTACTGGTCTTGGTTAACATTTCCTAAACTGTCTTTATGTTCATCTTAAGCTGTTTCTTAAAAAAAATAAATCTAGTTCTTAAGATAAAAACTAACTTGTCTTGCAGATATTGACAAGCAGTGGTAACTGCTCATGTTCCACCACTTTGTTACAGAGAAGTTGACCAAAATGATGGGGTTTGTATCTGTTTTTATACAGGTATTTGCAGTTTCTGGTTTTCAAACTGCAGTTCCAAGTTTTTAATATGAATCCTGTGTCCATATTGTGTTTGTCATTTAGAGCTTTAAGGATTCTTTTTCTTTTCCTTTTTTTTTTTTTTTTTTTTTGGTAAGTAAAATTTTGTGTCTACTTTTTGCAGGACCCGACTAGGATTCTGAACACAAACAGCAGCAGCAGTAGTAACTGTTTTTCAAAGACACACAAGTTAACAAAGGAGCACAAGGAAAAAACTTCTAGAGACTCAAAAGAACATAAAAGTGCCTTCAAAGAACTTTCCAGGGAACACAACAAATCTTCCAAAGAATCCTCTAAGAAACCCAAAGAAAACAAACCACTAAAAGATGAAAAAATAGTTCCTAAAATAGCATTCAAGGAACCCAAACCCATATCCAAGGAGCCAAAATCTGAAAACAGCGGCATCCTTACCATAACAGGTGGGCAGCAGCAAGAAAAGAAGACTCCCACAAAAAGGCCCTCTGTTCTGGACTCTGATGAACCTTCTGCAAAAAAGAGAAAAAAAAGTGGTTCAGATTCGTTTTTTAAAAGTTTTTCTAGCGCCCCACCACTGATTCTTACTTGTTCAGCTGAAAAAAAACAGGCAAAGGATAGATCTCAACTCAAGGTGGGGAGAGTCAAAATTGAAAATGATGCACTGGAAAGGAAGACGCCTACTCTCCCTCCATTTGATGATATTGTAGATCCCAATGATTCTGACATGGAGGAAAACATGTCCTCCAAGTCTGAAGTAAGTGGTGTTTGGTTTTGCTTCATATGTGTTGAGTATTCCCAGTCTGTGGGATTGTGCACCACATTTGTATTTTCCCCTTCCTTTCTCTTGTCTACTGGCAGATTGTTCAAACTGAAGGATGCTGACTGCTGGCTATTCAAACTTATGCATGTTCTAATTGTATTGTATTGCCTATTCAAGTCTACTTAATTTATAAATCTGTCAACATTATGAGGAATGACCATATGGGAGTTGGCTATAAATAATATTGCTTTTTTGATCTTGTTCTTTTGAATTTCATGCTGCTTGTGAGAGAAAAGGAAGTTCATTTAAATGCTTGTATTTCACACCCTAAGTCTTTGTGTTCAGGTGTTAGAGAATTCAGTAAATTCAGGAAAGGGTTGCAGTAAATCAGAGTGTTATTAGTTATTTTTCTGCTAGAAAGGGCAGTTCTGTGAATGATTCCAGTTTTGTGGAGGAGGAGGAGTTCCTAGAATCTCCACTCTGATGAGGAGAATCTATCCAAAGTAACAGGCTTACCTAACAAGAAAGACTATTTTTATGAAAGTTTGATTTCCTGAAAATATTTGTCTACCATGCCTGCCTGAAAATATTTGCCTACCGTGCCTGCTCATCTGTTTCATACATCATTTGCTCTTGATAATTAGGATTTTAATCATTCTCCTAGCAGACTTCAGTTTTCAGAAGCATCTTTTGTAGAGAGATGAGTCAAGAAGGGAAGGCTTGTTTGGTGCCTTTATTTGTGCTTATGGCGAGAGGTAGTGTGAATAGTAGAGAGGAATTCTTCCCAGCCATGCCTGTTCAATTCTCTCATTTTTCTGTTTTCTGTTGTGTGCCTCTGTTACTGCCATCAAATTCATAGCTCTGCTTACCCTCTCTGGAACAGACAATAGATACCCTGCTGTGGGGAGGTGTCAACATTAGGTTTATACTTCATAGAAACTTGCCACAAGGGAGAAGGTAATTTATTTCCGATGTGACCTTTTAATGACCGGTCCCTTAGTGCATGCAAAGGCTGTAAAATTCAGAAGGTATGGAATAGGACAGGCTCTGCTTTACAGCATGGCACTGGTGATACTGTGGTTGGGGTGGCATTCCTGTTTCTGGCTTAGAACTTATGAATTAGTCTTTAAACCTGAAAATGTTCACACTTCTCAGCCTTTGTGTGAATTAACTTTTAATGTCTTCAAAATAAGCTGAATCTTCTATTTTAATTTATGTCAGTACCCTTAAGAGTTGCTACCTACCCTCAGTATAGCCAGCTAATGAGCATATATTTTGCTTTCACATTTCCTGTTCATTCAAATAGGTGCCATGTAGTGGCACATACACTTTTACTGGCAGTAGCGATTCTCCATTTTTCTTCAGAGACAAAAGAATTGAGAGGAGCAACTGCAATGTAACTGAAATTTTACAAATGCAGGCACTACAGAGGTCTGTGCTGCATAGCAGCTTGCAGATAGCTGATATGTGAAGGATATGGATGGTGATTAAAACTGATCCTTTTTAATTGTTGTCATGTGTTTCTCTTCTTGTCGTCTTGCAGCCTCTTGCCTATTATGAATGGTATAATGGGTACACCCTTGTGTTTTTCATAGGATGACACAAATCCACTTGCACTGCTGTTTGTCTTCCATCTGCAGTTGACCTGCAGGACCTAAGGAGTTCTTTAACTCTGTACTACAGCAAAAAAGCAGATTCAGGGTTTTCTAGTTCTGCAAACCACTGTTACTGAGAGGGTAAACTACCGGAGTTGGCTCAAAGAGAAGCAGATCCTGCTGGTCTGGATTCTGGTATATTTTAATGTTGATGTCCTGGATCATGGAACAGATAGGTCTTCAGTGGGAGGGCCAGTGTGGTCCACGTCTGTATGGGTGAAAAGGATGTCTGCCACTTTGGGACTATGGTCATTAATAAATCAGGCTTAGGATGGCTCCGGTCAGTGACTGGATACTATTTAGAAAGTCAATAATATACCTTTTTTAGAAAAGGTATGTAGAAAACCCGGAATAATTCCCTAAGGTGTCTGTGGATTCACACCATTCTTTGTGCTATGGGAGAAAAATCTGGGCAGCCTGGTTAATGAGTGTCTGCAGAATTTCACGGAGTCATTCCTTCTACACTTCATTAGTTTTAACCAGGGAGCCTAATGAAAGGTGACCAAGCAGTGTTAATAGAGGTAAATCTGTATGTTGGATAAAATAGTTTGAACTTTTTGTATGTGTTGGTGGGTTTCTAAGCATTTCCGGAAAAGGATTTTACAGCTAGATCTATAAGGGGTATATCCTATAAATATAGACATATAAAGAAAAAAACCAAAGTGAAAAGTTGTAATGTTACACAGTAATGGAAGTGAAAATATGACAATGCTTTTGCTATACAGGAACAGTTATTTCAGGTCTGTTAATGCTTCATGATACTAACCAACATAGCTGTCTGAAGCTGGGAAGATACTTCTTCAGTGGCATGTTCTGGCATAATAATATGCTATAAAATTCAGTCTAATGTTATTTCTTACTCTGGTACAGTTACAGTGGTGGTATTGTAGCATTGATGAACAAAGAATGAATCATTATTTAGGAGTATATTCAGTGGTAAGGTATCCAGGCTTTATTCCTAAAGTGGCTTTAAAAAAGCAAAACCACAAAACCAAACTCTGCAAATTTGGGTTAGATATAACAAATCAGATTACAATCAATACCTAAAAGAAAATTGTTAGGATACCACAAAAATATTAACTTTGAGTCAAGTGCATTTTTTCTAGTTTAAGTTACATTTATGACATAGTGCAAACCTAATACTGTATGAATTGTAATAAAATTATGAATAACTTTGCTAAGAATTTTGTGAGGACAATATTTTCTTCACTCCATGGAGTAAGAGATGTTCTCATTCTCAAACACACGTCCTGAAATGGTGACTGTTTGCTTTCTTGGTATTAGCTCATATGCATAACTATGCATATCAAACATGATAAATTTATAATAAAAAGTGTAATGTAACAGAGCTGTCTGTAACTGCTCTGTAGCTAAGGTTCTATTACTTCACCTAGAATTATTTTAGTCTTGCTTTTACATTTTACAGAGAGTTCAGTTTGTCAGTAGTTGCACAAAACCAAGTAGTTTTGTGTGCATTTCTTTAAAAAAAAAGCTCAGGCGGTTGGTAAAGATCTTTATTTCAGACGTTTTGGAGGAGTCTTCCCTTGGCAAATGTTCATTGCTTCTGAATTTTGTCCATTAACTCTTTTTTTTTAATATATGACACGTGAGAAGAAAGTTAAGAGGTGGGACATAAGCAAATAGTGCTGGCATTATGTCTGGAAATTTTTTCAACAAGCTGCACAGTAAAAGTAGATGAACTCTTACTGCTTTTATCAAAAATATTCACCAGAAGCTAGAACTTCCTGCAAAAGTAAGTTTCTTCCTATTGCTGGTCACACCGAAGACTGTTTTTAGTGCTAGGGGTAGTCCATGATGCGTTCTCAACTGCAAAGGCTGGGTTCAGGTTTTTAAATTAAGGATGACATTCTGAGAAGTTCTCACCTCATGGTAAACAAAGCTGACAAGCATCATTAAACAGAGGTGCTGTTTCACTGGACAGGTGCTACAGGAAGGCAATGCTGCTGCTCCTGTTTTCTTCAGATACAGCCCCTGTTCAGTGAATTGAGGTGGGGTGTATCCTTTCAATTAATGGGCTTTAATTTCAGACAGAAAAGCAGAGTGTGCTTAACCCTTCTCAATATTGGCATCATGCTCTACGTAGTTCTGGGCATTCAGACTTGAAATACTGGCCTTCGCCTTCACGAAGTGGAGGACATAGTTTTAGCACCCGAGAGAGGTGGATTCTTTTTCATGTGGTGGAGCATGTCTGCCAATGGCTAATCCACCCTCTGAGCTGTCACTTGAAATTCAGATTTAAGAACACAACCAGGTTAGCATAGTGTTGCCTCAGGGGTGTTTCAGAAAGCCAGACAATGTCCTCTGATGCCCTGCAGTCATTCCCTGTTTTGAGCTCCAAAGACTTCTATAAAATTATAGTGAGAAATAAAGCGAATCACATCCTTGCTTAGTGATAAACTTTCTGCCCTAGTTTAATAGCCTTTCTGTGCATGACTTAAAGAGTAAGACCACTTATGGTTATTTCTTGTGGTCTATTTGGAATAGGCTGTAGTGTGGTGCACTGCTGTATTTATTTTAGCTCCGTTTTTCTGTTGACTTTGAGCTGTTGGCAAGTGAAACGTGTGTCTGCATTTCTTTTCGTGCTGCTTTTTTGAGTGTCGCTTTTCAAATACATCTGTGATTTAAAGTGTGTTGGACTTCAGCATTAGTGATAGACTTGGTGTTCAAAACAGTGTGGGTCTTTTTAGAGTCATGTGAGCTAGCAAAGCTATTCAGGAGTGTCTTGGAGTATATTCAGTTAGAAATTGCACATAAAGGCTGAGGAATTATTTTACTGGCTTTAGTATGAAGCATGTAAAGTAGGACATGGAGAGAAAGCATGTCAGATTTATGGTTTTATTGAGGCATAGGAATATTAGCACAGTCCACTTGAAAACTCCAAAGATTTTGCTTTTAAATTCAATGGCAGGATATTTTAGTTAAAGAAAACTCCATCTGTTTGCTTCCTATGTTGGGACAGTGCAGCAACATGATTAAAAAAAAAAGACTTGACATTCTTGATTTTGCTGCCTGTCTGATCATGAAACATGATGATGTTCTTATAACATTTGTGTGAGCTTCAAACTGGTGTGTGAAATGGGTAAATACAGTTTTGGATCTGAGTAAGGCATTTTCCATGGCCAGGGCTGCCCCTTCTGAGCTGTGGAGCCATTGCAGAAGGGATGCTTTGGTACTTCTTGTTCGATTATTAACCAGTTTTGCTGGTCTGGGTAGGGAGGAAAAAATGGTGCATAGCTCTAAGTGAAGCTGCTGCAGCAGAAAGACACAAAGGACATCAGGAAGATCATACGTACATGTTTAGGTGTTAACAAATGTTCTCAGTGTATCTCCAGTTGCAGTGATCTGAATAAAAACTCTTAAAAACTGCCATGCATGAAAGTGGTTTGTTGGTGGTTTTTTTAGAGAATGCATGTGGCTCTGTTGGATGAATTTCTGCTCCTGGTGTGATTATTTTGCACATGCTGTGTATTGTTTTTTCCCTTACTGCCTGTATATGTCCATGCAATTGTAGCATTGCCGTTAGTAATACTAGCAGCCTTTTGGCATGTCGAAGCCTACGGAAATGCAAACTGAGCAGAAGTGCATGTTGGCAAATTGTGACAGCTCAGGGGTAAGGACTTTCAGTTATTAAAAGCAGAGTACTTTAGTGGGTCTTTTGCCTTTGGAAAAAAAATGTCAACTCCGAAGGAAGTCCATTACAGACCAAAGAATATACAGTAGTGATCATGTAGACTATGGGTTTCTACTTAACTGCTTGCATATCTCAAAGCAGTCTTAAAGTTACAACATGAATACCTTTTAAAAGTAATCCATAAAATGCCACTTTGGATCTGGCACATGATCTATTAATTTGATTGTTATAAAAGTGGAAGAATACTTTGGAAACCCTCATGGTCTTGTAAAACCTCCATCCCTTGTTAGCTGAAAAATGTTGTGTTCTGCCAGGACTGGGAGCCAAAGTAAGATCTCTTTCAGATAATATTTAAAGTTAGAAATAACAGTAGTGAAATAGAGCTCCATGTGGAATTTTCACGTAGTTACCCAGGAGAAAAAAAAGGAAGTTAGGTTTTAATTTTTTTGTGAAACTGTGACTCTGTTAAGATCTTTAATGACGCAGAAGAGGATTGATACTGATGTCCTTCATTGCAGGCTGGGCACCGTGGGTTTGCAACCAGTCATATTCTTAGAATCTTTACTTTTTGCTTTATATTTTAATGCGTTGTTTCTGCATTTGGTTACTTTTAGTCCAGGTGTGAATGCTGCTCTTGAAACCCTGCCAGCCACTCTTCTGGGATTGTTTGCCCATAGTACTCCTGTGTTGAAGAGGTAGTTCAGTAGTCACAAACAGGCGGGTGCTAGCAGGTCATGTAAATACTGTACAGTCCAAGGTGTTTCCTTGCAGATATGTGCTCAGAGAGAAATAGTGGCCTAAGATAATCAGAAATGGTATAAAGCACAAGTATGCTCTATGGCTATCAGCATCTACTGTAGTGTGGCACCATTCAGCTGCTATACATTAAGCCTGTTTTTATTAGCTGTTACTATGTGGTGAGATGAACCATTGCTGGATGAGGAAGCAGCAAGATTGCCAAGTAGTGATTCCTCTGTGGCAGCAAGCTTGGATGTTGAACCAAGATACTTTTGTTACCATGATATGTTAGGAAATCACTGGTTTACAAAAATGTTAAGGATTTAGAAATAAAATAAAACAGTGAAGATAAACTATTTAGATATGGTTGAATGTCCAGGTTGCAAATGTAATCTTGTGAGAGTCAGGAGATTTTGCATTCTTGAGGCAGAGTCATGGTTATTAAGTTGTTTTTTTCAGTTTTAGGCAATGTCATATTTTGACCACAGAAATAACATCATACGTTATTAGGCTACTAGTTCAGGCTTCAGTATTTTACTTTATTCACAAGTGTTGGCTACATCTGATTCAGTGGGCACTACTTATGTGGATTAACTCAATCATTTGCATAAACGCACTTTTAGACTGGGGCCTTATTTTTTATATTTCAGCCCTGGAAAATTCTATTCACCTGCTAGCCTGCAGAAAGTAAGGATTTTAACTGGGTATGTCAGTGCCAATATTTTAATCATATTCTTTCTTTTGTGGCCAAAAAATACTTTGTGCCTGGTCCAGTAAAGTCATGACAGTTTCTTGAGGCCAAGATGATTGCAGTCAAAATGCTAAAGATAGGAGATTTTATTTTAATCATGATTAGGTGAGATCTTCTTGATACGGATTTCATTGCTTTGAAGTTGCTTTATCTGCATACATTATGTTGTGATCCAGAGAAATGGCTCCATATAATTAAAATAAAATCCAACACCTGTTAGTTATCAGCTGAAATAGTTTAACTATGTCTACAATAGTTAGGTCTATCCAAGGTTTTTATGCCCTTTTATTTTTTATGTGGAACCATCAAGTTCACAGTTGTTTTCTTTGGCAAAAATGGCATGTTTTACTCATGTACTTTTGAAGGTTTCCTGCCAAACTCCCCATGAAATTAATTAGATAATTTTCATAATGCTTCCCATTCAGAAGCTTGTAATCTAGTGATGACTGATGTGAATTCTCCAGGACACACCATAAATGCACAATTTAATTTTCACATTTTAAAGACTGAGTAATCCTCTGAAGTTTAAATTTTATCAAAGCAGGACAAAGGCTGCCTGAACTCACTACTACCATGAGTGTATCATGTATCATACCTGTGTAGAATTAATGACAATTCATTGCCTGCTGATGAGGGACTTCTGTTCAGCTCTCCATGCTGTGGAGCCCTGGGGTTGTGCTTGGTGTTGGCACTTGATGCCACACTGGAGGGGGATGCTGGGCGGCCCTTTTGGGATGGGCAAGGGATGCTCCTGATGAACATCATGTGCCTGCCCCAAACTTGAGGCTGATAGTGCCTGTGCATCACTGTTTTTCCAGTATTGAAATGTGTGGTTAGCTGTTCTCTCACGACAACAGTGTCTACTCCTTCACTGCAAAATCAAGGCATGCCAGCAGGTATTGTTTAGGGAAAGCCTGATGCCTGCAACTAATTTTAACAATAATTTGGGTATTTGCTGAAGGTTGTCCTACATCACTACACCGGCAATAGAAAAACTGTCATTCACTTAAACTTTAAGAAGTGTTGGTGTGAATTTGGTTTAACTCACTGTCATCATTCAGTCATACTTTCTCAGTGTAGTCAATACCTTAGTACAGCTGATGTTTTTGTTAGAAAAAGATGTTGCAAAATGAATTTTCTCCACACTTTTCTCTGCAAACAAACAAAAAGATTTGAGTGAAACATTCAGCTGTGTTGGTACTAATTCCTATAAAACCTGATAAAACTGATAAAATATACCCCATCACCAGCAGAGCTGTGTTTCGTAGCTGAGGTTAACAGGCAGCTGGACTGGTGCCTGAGCGCCCCGAGGAAAGATTACTCATGTATCTGGGTACCAGGGGCAGCCGTAACTGGATCAGTGGCCTCAATATTGATTACCCCGATCAGAAAGCCGTTGGCAAATTTATGCCCTTTAATATCATTGCTGGTGAGCAGCTGTGATTAGGACAGAACTAAATCAAATAACTTTGCTGCTTTGTGTGAGGTCATTTTAAGTATTACCTAAATAGTGGGAGGAGGTTACATATGAGTCCAACCTGTGTGTTTTTAATGATTCAAATTATCAACCACAAAAGTATTACAGTTTAAACCATGACAAGAAAAGAGTAGATATATGCTGTGATACTTTTAATTTCTTTCATTGTATGAATAATCTTTTTCCATTGCCCATGCTGCTTTAATGCAGTTTAGTTAATACACTGTAACCTTATTCTATGGGTGAAAAGGACGTGGTTTCAAGACAGTGGTTATTGCATTGCGTCTTCCACAAGGAGAGTAAAATATCACAAGTGGGCACGAATATCGAGCAAAGAGCCATGGTCTGAATATTCTGGACAACAACAGTTTAGTTGCAAAGTTTCTCAAGTTCAAGGCAAGGGAAAGGCAGGTTCAAGGCAAAAGGAAAAAGCCACTCTTGGTGTTCTCAGTGACCTAAATTTGCTTTGGCAGAGGACCACTGGGAGTAGATAAAATTTTGTGAGTTAAATGTTACAATTTTAGCTAAAGAAAACAGATGTGATGATTCAACTTGATTTATTTGTGCCATATGCAGCCTTTTTGATCCTTTGAACACTGTAAAACTCAAGATTGATCAGGGTTGTAGTACATGAGTTCTTAATGTAGCCAATATTTTAAATAATAATAATAATTACCCAATATTTTAATAACTTCAATTACATGTATCAATTACATTACAAATATATTACACTACAATATAACACTTTGAGGGAAATGTAGTTTAAATATAAACAAGTATTAGATATTCTCATTTTTTAAAGAGATTTTGTCTTTATCTCATGTTAGTAACTTAATACACCTTATGAAACCATTGCAAAACTCTTTCTACTAATGTAAAGCTGAGATCACACTATCAAAAACCAATTTTAAGTCTCCAAAGCAGGGACAAGGAGCTTTAAATTAGAATTATTTTTTGTAGTAATCAGTAAGAGTGCATAAGTAGGCAAAGTTACATCACACAGATGTGTCAGCTGTAAATGGTAAAATACCAGTAAGACAACAGCAATCTGTTCTGTGTTTTTTTTTCCCTAGAATCAGCATTTTATAGTTCTGTGTGTACATAATATGCATGATCTTTTGTGAAAACTACTGACAAATACATGATAGTATTAGCATAGAGCAAGTGCTTAGGAACCATACTGACAGATGCCTCAGAAATCCGTAGAGAAAAATCTGTGTAGAGCATACTGTTGCCAACCATGATGTCTAAAATTCATTGATCAGTCTACAGTATCACAAAATTGGCTAAAAATTATGACACTTCAAAAAATAGCATAAGGGGCTTTGTTTTGGTTTAGGGACTCAATTTTTTAGGGTACAACATAGCTTTTTGTATTTTTCTCTCTACAGCTTTTCACTGAAACTGGAATGCGCAGAAATGAAAGCTGAAATATTCACATAGTTGTTTAAATCCCAGGAGTTAAATTTGAGAAAAAAGTAAATATAATGAGGCTTGCTGTGAAACTAACAAGGCCACAAAGATGGCATGGAAGAGCTGCACTAGATCTCTCTATAGTCTATGGTGAAATTTTGGACAAAATTTTTTCATTTTCTGGGACATAGGTTCAAGAGCCAGCAGTCTGCAATAGCAAAGACAGTGTGTAGGGACTCTGCGGCAGCACTTCAGAAGAAAAGCTGTCGTTTTTCATATATTTAGGTACGTATGTACTTGATGTGTATGAGCTTGACAAGATTTCTACATAGTAAAGCTGTAGTGTAGGGTCGTGCTGGGAGCACTCTACAGTTTGAGCTACATAAGAAGAGAGAGGAACTACAGTGAATTTGCAAAGTCTGTGAGTACCTGCTGTGAAGACCAGATCTCTAATGATGTGAAAATGTACTGTAGTGCAGAATAACATCCATAAAAGAGGTTTTGCATGTAGTGAGATGGTTCTTCAGCTGCTTCTTTGTTAATAGGAGTCCATGAATTTCTAACATCAGGACCTCAGATCTGGGAGAACGTAGGTGAACAACTGTCTTACTGCACCAAAAGTGGCAGCAAACTGTCTGTTCAGTTTCCCAAACAGTGAACTGGGATTGCATCAACATCTGCCCTTCTCAGGGCTGATATGTGAAATAGGGCACAAGAGAGAAAATAGGGCAAGAGAAGAGCATTGGGGAGTGTTGGCTTCCAATACAGCAGCTGTCAGGACTGGCCAGAACAGCTACCACCTATCTTTGATCATTGCTATTAGTCCCCTTAGAGCAGAAAATGTAGATTAGCTCAATAAAATTCTTACATTGGCTTTAATACGTAGGCTGAATTTTCTAGTTTGTATCTAGTACTAAAATTGAGGGTTAGACTTTCTTTCTAAAACACTTTTCTCTCCTTTGTTGGCTTGTGAGAGCTTTGTGTATAGAGTGTGTGAAGGTTCTCAAAGGGAAAATTTAAAAATTCTGAAGTCAAACTCCCAGAAAGTCAGTATCTGAGTATTGCTTGTCAGCTTAAATTGGCCTTTCCACACTTTACTAGAGTACAGAGGGACAGTCACCATTCTCTCATCACAGGGCTTTCATGCCACTGAGCTTACAAGATAAGCAATATTCTTCAAACAAGTGATTTATTTAGGGTATCTTCTTCCATCAGTGGGCCCCATTTTTGTGGTTTTTTTTTCCCCCATAATTTGGGCTTTGAATAGAATATAGAGCTGTTAACTTCCCCACGTTGTACTGCTCATACTATATTAATTCTTCACAAATATTGATGTCTTTTCACACATTCTTGGGGAAATGTGATCCAGTTAACACAGTTTTTAGTGCCAATTTTGAAAAGGCCAAGACTTTATATAATCCTGTCTTTGCCAGCATTCATTTTGTCTACATATTCAGAACAGTTTTCGTCGTTCTTGGTTGGGGTTATCTGACAAGAACTTCGACCAGTTTGCACTCTGCCTCTTTCAGTTTGTTAAGGACTATGTTCATACTCACATGACCATACACATTTTTAGTTTATTTTACCCTTAGTTTACTCATTATCTTGTAGGCATGAAATCCATGGAAACTGTAGTATTAGCTGTTCTCTCCTGTACTTCTTTGCCTGCTTTACTATGTGTCTTGCACTCTTACCAGTAAGATTTCTTCAGCAAAACTATTCCTGCAGGCAGCAGCCTTCACTAATGCTTCATCTTTCAACTGTGTTGTGCAGTGTACTGCAAAAGAATTTTTTTCTCCATATGTTAGCTCAGTCTCCTGTCCATGAGTCTTCTCTAAGTCTTACACTAGCTTGAGTATTTCTGAGTTTTTATGTTAGCAGTGTCTCGAATTTATCTTTTATTTATAAAGCTAAGACAAAATATGTACATAAATATAGAAGGAAAAGGATTTTCTTTCAAAAGTAGACACGTTTCAGTAGAGTGGTCTCTAAAGAAATGCAAATCCAGCTTCATCCAGTGCAATTGTTCAGATGAAACAGTTGCAATGTTTGCCTTGAGGTCTTTTCTGAGTACTAGTTGTTAAATGAAGGATGTGTTTTAGATTCGCAGAATCACAGACTGGTCGAGGTTGGAAGGGACCTCTGATGGTCATCTGGTCCAACTCCCCTGCTCAACCAGGGCCACTTAGAGCTGGTTGCCTAGGACCACATCTAGACATTTTTCAAATATTGCTAAGGAGGGAGACTCCACAACCTCCCTGAGCAACCTGTGCCCATGCTTGGTCACTGTCACGGTACAAAAGTGTTTCCTGATGTTCAGAGTGAACCTGCTGTGTTTCCCTTTGTGCCCATTGCCTCTTGTCCTGTCACTGGGCACCACTGAAAAGAGCCTGGCTCTGTCCTCTTTGCACCCTCCCTTCAGGTATTTATATACATTAATAAGATCCATGAGGACCCCTGGGTCCTTTTCTGCCAAGCTGCTTTCCAGCTGGGTGGCCCCCAGAATATGTTGGTCTATGGGGCTGTTATTCCCCAGGTATAGGACTTCACACTTCTCCTTGTTGAACTTCATGAGGTTCCTGTTGGCCCATTTTGCCAGCCTGTCAAGGTCCCTCTGGGTGGCAGAGAGACCCACTGACATACCAGCCACTCCTCCAGTTTTGTGTAATCAGCAAACTTTCTGAGGGCACACTCTGCCCCATCATCCAGATCATTGATGAAGATGTTAAACAGGACTGGACCCAGTATTGACCCCTGGGGCACAGTGCTAGCTACTGGCCTCCAAATAGACTTTTCACCACTGATCACCATCCTCTGGGCCCAGCCATTCAGCTAGTTTTCAGCCACATCACTGTCTGCTCATCCAGCCTATACATCAACAGCTTGTCTATGAGGATCTTAGGGGAGACAGTGTCAAAGACCTTACTGAAGTCCAGGTAGACAATATCCACTGCTCCTCCCTCATCTACTAGGCCAGTCATTTCATCATGGAAGTGTATCAAGTTGGTCAGTCATGACTTCCTCTTGGTGAAGCCATGGTGGCTACTGCTGATGATTGTCTCATCCTTAAGTGTCTGGAAATAGTTTCCAGGGTTAGCTGCTCCATCACCTTTCCAGGGATTAAGGTGAGGCTGACCAGCCTGTAGTACCCTGGGTCCTCCTGGGCCTTCTTGAAGACAGAAGTGACGTTTGCTTTCCTCCAATGTTTGGGCACTTCTCCTGGTCACCGTGATCAACCAAAGATTATCGAGAGTGGCCTTGCAATGACATCTGCCAGCTCCCTCAGCACTCATGGGTGCATCCCATCAGCGCCCATGGACTTGCTCAGGTAGCAGGCACAGAGTCAACTTAATTAACAAATAACCTCATCTCCATCAGTGATGTGGAATTTTTGTTTGAAATTACTATAAATAATTAAGGCAGATAATTGTATCAGTAGCTTAGGTTGTATTCTCTACCACATGACTGTCTCTGCCTCTTCTCAAAAATCAATAATCTGGCATTTCCTGTTTAAATTTTACATCTTCTTGACCTTAAATTACTTTTCTAAATAATTGTTT
The DNA here is from genome assembly GCF_900496995.4 of Aquila chrysaetos chrysaetos. NCBI lineage: Eukaryota > Metazoa > Chordata > Aves > Accipitriformes > Accipitridae > Aquila > Aquila chrysaetos. The sequence continues at coordinate 49,663,326 of NC_044030.1, forward strand.
ATTTCCTTAAACGTCATAGTTCTGAATAAACATTTTCATTTCTATAAGAAATAATTAATTCCACTTCCCACTCCATACCCCTGTTCTTCCATCTTCCCTGTGAGCTTGCAATCTGCAAGCTAACTTCCATGAATGGTTAAAAAGGAGCAGCTTTACCCTGCCTTGGAGATGTGGTGATGTAGAATTTGGGCAGGGTGCAGGCAGCTCAGTTCAGGCTTATGGTATCACAGACACCCAAACAGTGTCTCACCTTGGCAGTGGTAGATGTGGACACTTGGTGGATGAGGTGGAGTTGTTCTGTCCTTTGAGCTACAGATGGGTTGGATTACTGTACTAAAAGGTGAGGCAGTGGTCAGTGACAGGACGCTTAAGAGGCAGTAGACGTTTTTGTGGACACATATTTAGCTAACGGTCACAAGAGCATTCCAGACACCTTTAGAAGACTTTGAACAGAATAAACAAGAAGACAAAAAAAGAAAGATGCCAATTAGAAGAACACAGGTGCGCATTCCACGATAAAGGGAACTTGGCACAAAGAACCTCAATTCGGCAGTTTATCTTGACCAATTAGACTGAGACAAGTTTCACATGTTTTAGTTAGTATAACCAATTATGTCCTATGTTTATGCGCGTGTACAGAGTTAGTATAACCAATTATATCTTATGTTTATGCGCGTATACAGTGTTGATATAACCAATCATATTTTATGCTTGTGCGCGTGTACAGTGACTTTGCAGAATATGTGACTATAAGTATATGTGTGTTTTAGCAATAAAGGGTCGTCTGCTGTCTGCTCTCAAGATTACAGGTGTCCGTCTACTTCAATCTCCTCAGTTTTAAGTACAGGAGTCCTGTTAGAGAAGACTTGCCCTGGGGGGAGCATGTTCCTCCTCCCTGAGAAGCTAACTTTGGACAAAGTGGAAGTGGAAATAATACTTAGCTATAAACAGTTTTAAGTGTGTAAGTTTTCAGTATGTATGGCACAGGGAAACAGAAGTCCTTAGGCTGTTGTGTGTAAAAATAGGAAATATGTAGACTGGCTGATATGAAGTGGGATATCACTATACCACTTAAATTTTATTTCAGGAAACAGTATGTAAGCTTCCTTTAAAAACAGTCAGGGAAAGGCAAGAAAAGCCATTGTCACCCACATATAGATGTTTTCTATTTTTTAATGTAAATAAGGAGCTTGAAATGATGTGGTTTATTTTTAGAAGAAGTTATATGAATCCAGACAACCACGAAATATTAAAGAAACAGCTCTATTATATATCCTGTGTCATAAACAGGTGAGTTTGCCTGAAAATTGTTTGCAGCTCAAGAGTAAGTTGTTGTACTACTTGTAAAAACAGACAAGAGTTTGGAAATGACACAAGCCAAGTGATTTGGAGCTGGTGAAAAAAGTACCTTTTCAGGGAAAATTTGAGCCAAAGAAAAGTCCCTTTTCCTGCCGAACAGTTTCAAAGCACAGAATCCCTCGACCAGGCCTAATAAAGAAGCCAATGTCTCCTGTGCATCAGTGTGAGAGCACTAAAACGAAATAGACTGTCTAAGAATGCAATAAATCATATTGGGTCATTGCACTAATGAACAGTTTGGGCCCAGACTCTCACTAGCTTGTCTGTAGGAAGAGAAAGCTAGTAAAACAAGAAAAGGACATACAGAGAAGCTCTTTGCAGGTACTTTCTTAAGCTTTTATTGTTGAAGGACACCCTTTAGCTAATTTCAGACCATTAAAAAAAAAAAAAATCTATTTGGTGATTAGTAATCAGTGGATAAGAGCAGAAATCCCAAGTGAATAAAGCCATAAATACCTAAATCCTTGGGGTAACAACCTGTAAAACTGTCAAAAAGCATTGCTTAAGTGACAAAAGATAGCCTCTGGTCACTAGAAGCTTCAGCACTGTTGGCACTAATCCATATTCATATATGGAAGGCATATTTTTAGTTCCTTCTAAAATGCTATTGTGTATGGATTTGCACAAGTTCAGGCAGTAAAAAAAAAAAAAAGCTTTTTCAGAATTACTTGATTTTGGGAGCAGTGTCAAGTGATGCTGCAGTGTCTTCCTAAAAGATCTGATGCTGTGGACCATGTAAGAATCTCTCTTGGTACTCAGAAATACATTGTGTTGTTGGCTGGGTTGGGTTTTCTTGTACAGGGTTGATTCACCTGTATAGAAGCTGTATATACCCATGCAGTCAGATCCAGAGCTTGTATTTTGACTGTGTGTCTGTGAGAACTGGAGCTGGTGTTGATTTGAGGAGAGCAGATGTTAATCGTGTTTTTCTCAAGCATTCTGTTGACCGAATAGGCATCTCTCATTGTGAGAAAAGGCGGTAAAAGGCTGTAAATCTGCCTGCTCATTATGAAAAGCAACAATAGATTGATTTATGTAGAAAAAGCAACTGTTAGGCTTAGGTAGCCTGTGTGCATGAAAACTCAGCTTTACTGTGACTGGATATTACTGCTGTTATTTTTGAGAGCAGTTCTAACTTAATCACAGAGATATTGTGCAGGCAAGGAGAGTCAGAAACTTTACTTAGCCTGGATAGCACGTCATGATAACACAGTTGTATAAAATTTGAAGTGTAAGCATGTTTCCTTTTCAAGAGTAGATTTTTAGATCGTTACTTCCTAACCTGATTTTCACCGTTCCTTCTGTATGGACACTTCTTTCTTGTTTTATGTTCTCTGTTAATATCCCCTGTGCCCACATACCAGATTTGTTCTTTGTCTCACATACACAGGTGAGCGTGCAAGTATGTACCAATACCTATGCACTTCAAGCCACTGAGCCTAAGAAACAGCAAAAAAGTATATGAAGGCATGCAACATAGCAGCAGGAAGCAAGACTTCTCAGTACAACCACATAAGCCATAACCACTATGAGGAAAATTATACAGGATTTTTAGATGAAGTAATTGGCCTTTCTCAGTAATTTCATAGAATTTTAGAGAGAAATCTATAAGTTTTAAACAATAGTGGAAAAACAATGTATAGAACTGTTTGTTAAATACTGTAAACTGATTTTAACAACTCTGTTCTAAAAATCTAGTTCTCTTTTGTGATCTGTGTGTTCCAGATACTTCCTCTGTGTAACAACGCAATCTTTCCAATTCAATCACTATAACAATCTGTAGGGTCTTAATACATATGGACAGTGTTGGGATGAGGAGAAATCCAGTAACAACAGAAAAGTTTATTTTGAATACTGCTCTTAAGACTTGTTTTCTAAGGAACAAGAGGGAAAACTGTCTGAGGCTTCCTGGCATTTAGTGTGGTCTGCTCAGGTCTTCTTCTGTTTTTCAATTCTACTACATCATTATTAATTTGGAAAACGTTGCAACTACAGTATGACAAGGACACAGGAGCCTTAGGTCTATTATAAACTCATTTAGGCCATGTTGTATAGCCTTTCAAACAATGTGTTGGGAACTTCTTGTTAGGATATTGGCTTTAGTAAAGAACTAGACATGATATAGTAGTGTGTATGTATGTTGAGTGCATAGCAATTTTCACAATGTTTGCCTCACTGACGCTTGAGATGGAGATCTTTGAATATTACTCTGTTCCGTACTTTTTTTTCTTGACAGCATGCCTTAGGGAGTAACTAACAGTAAGAGTTTTAGGCAAAAATGTTTCTTACAACGTTATTTATTTTCTTTTTTTTTTTTTCCTTTTAAGTCTGAACAGCCCAGTCCTGCCAGTTCCAGCTCCAGTTCCAGTTCCAGTTTTATACCATCTCAAAACAGCAGACAACAAGGTACCAACAAAGCAAAAGAAATTGAAAGGAATGTGTGAAATGAAGGGGGCAATAAAAACAGAACTGGTGGCATCTCATTACCACTTCTCTGCTGTCATTCACAGCCTGAACTGGCCACAGTTTTGCTTTAGAGACTTTTCCTTGGGTTGTTGTCAGATATGGCTGTGAGAGCAAAATAAAGGGAAAAAATGTGTATCTGAGAAAAGGGTGTGAAGGGTATTTGTTTTGAAGCACTAAATTCATGCCAGTCACTTAACAGATGCTAAACTCAAAAGAGCTTCTGTTTCTGACTTTGTCCTTTTGCAGGGTTAGGTAGCATGGCACCTGACTCCATCTGAAGCCCTGCTTGGCTTCCTATGGGAAGCCCAAGGATGTGTGTATGTGGACCCTTTCAAAGGGCTGTGATCTTCCCATACTATTGGGAAGTTTTAAGAGCATACAGTATTTACTTTAGATACATGGCATGGGAAGATGATGGTTAGACTTTAAGTTGACTTGAAGTTTGCATGTTGGTTTTCTGGCTAATAGTTACGGTTTACTTGGAACTCAGTAAACAAATGCATTTTTCTTCCCAGAGAACTTGCCAAGACAGGTTTTCTGTAAATAACTTGAGACTCATCCTATGTGATCTATTAAATTACTTAGTTCCTGCTTGGCCTTTTTCCCTGGGTTTATCAGATTGTACAACTGATACATTCTTAATCAACTTTTGTTTTGTTCTTTGAATCAGGAGCATTAGAAAAGCAGCTTTTGACTAATTAAAATTGCATTTGTTTTATCCATTTATATTCCTCTGGTAGACTTGATTTAAGGTGATGAAAATACATTAGTGCCTCAGGTAGACAGTTTATTTTTAAATAGATCTACACATGATGTATATCTGTCCTACTGCCTTTCTATAGGTGACTAGTACTGCTTTTCTAATGTGTTCTGGCAGTGTTACTCCAACTGAAAGACAGCAAGAGCTGAAGTGAACTGTGGTTGATGACTGGCTTCAGGCATTTCATTTTTACCTGAGGCTAAACAGAACCCCTTCTTGATGAAGCCCCATTCTTGCTCTCATGAAAACCTCATTAGTGGTGTGAACTGCCTATTAAAAGCCAAAAGATGTGGATACCCTTTCCTGTATCTGTTACCTTATGTTGGTCAAAAACCGGTTGACTTGGGGTCATAGACAAGACATATCACAGACTGTCTTTCAGTCTTTTTGAACCTTCTCAAGAATTGATAGGAGATCTTTCCACTGATATGAACAACTCTGAAGTGCAAGTGGTATATATGTCTCCTCTTTCTTGCCACTGTAAATAGTGATTACTGCTTCTTTCTGGGAGTTCCAGTTAACTAAATGCTTTCATTGCCCAGGCTGTGCATTTGCATATCAAAGGGATGAAGCACCAGGCATACTGTGGCATGTTCACCACTGTATGTTGTGCTGTGGTCAGAACCCATGCTTTTTTCCCTAACTAGAAGTTGCTTGCCAGGGTCATTGCTCTTTTTCTGTTGCGTTCAAACTCCAGTGCTCGCTCAAGTGTCAGAAAACCACACGGCATGAACTTTTTTCACCTCTTTTTGTATGAGCAGTGGGCTAACCTAAGGTTCTTCAAGGTCTTCCGCCCTTGGGGCTTACACTGATATTTCTGTTTCCTTACCAAGAGCACTAGGGCACCTCCTAGTTTTCAGTTTCTCCTTAAGTATTCTGACCCTTTAGGAGATAACTTCTCAAACACTTAAAAAGGTTGTTGTGGAATTTTAAGTTGTTAGCAAGAAGCAGAAGACTAGCAGTGACATCACTATCAGTGCTAGAAAAAAAAGACCTAAAAATTAATGCTTTGCTGATTGTTAGGAAAGTCCACTGAGAAAGTTAGCTAGCTGGGTACAAAATGCCTATTCAGAGTCCCAGACGTGGTCCTACATTAAGAGAAAACTTGTCTGAATGACAGGTTGTTCAATGCCTATGGGGCTGTCAGTGATAGATGTGTCTCAGGAGCCCAAGTTTCTTTTTCTCCAAGAAAGAGGAATAAGCCTGTTGGCAACTTAAGACATCACCATCTGATTGTCCCAGAACACAGCAGCAAGGGAGTATCAGGGGATGAAATGCCCCCCTGCTATACTTGGAAAAAGGACAGAGGCAAGAATAATGAGTTAGCTTAAGCTTGGGAGAGCAGCCTGTGTAGGGATCATGAGGAATGTGTGCTGGTTTTCTTTCTGCTTCCATTTAAAAATAAAATCAAGGACTGATGTTTTGGGTGACTTGCAAGCATAGCTACCAGTTTCCATGTTGTGGAGTTACGTGCTGGTGTTTTATGCAAGATCAGCTATTCATATGTCATACTAAATTTCATTAGAAAATTAGGTTTTTGTTGATTATTTTACCTTTCCTCCCACTGACCTTTTCCTGTGCTCTTTCAGCAAGAGTATGCTAATGCTTTCCTTTCATCTGCCCTTTACCAAGTCTTTTCTATTATTTTTTTCCTTCTGTATGTTGTGGAGAGGAGATGAACGCGTTCTCAGAAGCTGACTTTGGCCTATGGAGTGGAGTGAGACTCATCTGCTCTCAGTGCAAAGACAACCATCTTCAGTAGGACTTTGGTGGTGGTTGTTAGTGTCTTTGCCCAGTAAGGTCTCAGGAAACTAGCCTTTCTAGGTTAAGCCTAGCCTGTGGAAATACCCTTATGTTCTACCTTTTTATCTTTCTTGAAACATAGAATCCTTTTCTATATATTGATAATTTAATTCTGTTTTCTAACCCTTTACCTCAATTCATTTAGATCCCTATGCCATGTCTCTCATTCACCTACCTCAACAGTCAAGCTGGCCAATAAGAATGTTTTCCCAAAGATCAAAATGGGCAAATTCTTCCTTCATCCCTGTGCTGATGCTGCTGAGAGTGCCCTCTCTCTTCCCTTTTAAAGGGAATATGTTTATTGCTGCTCCTATTAAAAGCTGAGGAAGGAGTCCCTTCCCTCCTTCAAGGGTCAGATGATTAGATATTCAGTCAGACTACAAGTTAGCATTTGCAAATAGCTGAGCATTGTCTGCCTGAGACCCAAGCAGAAACAGAAAATGGAGCACAGATCAGCAGTTGTTGTGTAGACAAGAAGCACTTCAGTATAGCTCCTTTCCCTTTGTCGCCGGTACAAGTGTCTGGTCCACCAGGAATTTGCCCATCAGCACCATCTGGGCTTCTTCCCAGCCAACCTTAGGGCATAAAAACAGAGGAGAGAAACCATTGATCTGAAGCTGGCCAAACTGTGCCAATTTATGAAAGTTCTAGTACAACCTTAGTGGTAAATCATTCTCAACATCGGCTTTGAAGCCTTGCACAAAACTAGTCAAAATGCCTGTGACGTGAGCCTTGCTAGATCTGGGATAATCCATACAGCCGTTCCTCCCATGAAGGGAATATCCTGCTTGTTAGGAGTATGACCCTGACAGACAGAGGTCTATCTTCTCTTCTGGCAGTGATGAGGGACCACACTCCTTGACTCTGTTTCCCCATTAGCAAATATTGTTGCAAGCTTCATCTCCGTTTGAAGAACACTCTGAGGCTCACTTCATTCACATTATTACTTTGTGTTTCCTGGGCTGAAGGAATTACAGAACCCTAATAGTAATTGCTGTTCCTGCAGCCATTGCTGATGCTTTTACTTGCTGCTTCGTTTCTCAAATGGGATGTACTTCAGAGTTAAATGCCTTGTGGCATCAGTCTTCCTTCCCTCTTCTAAGCTGCTTTTGCCCATTCTTATTTCAAGCAGCTGTAGTTTTACGTTTCCTAGATGTTAAAGATATTCCTCTTTTTGTAACTATCTTTTACAGCAAAATAAATTGAGTAAAATCAAACCAAAATCCCAAACTGAATTTAATGCATTTTTATGAGCAAGTCAAGCTTTGTACCCTGGAAAAGAGATAGCAAGTTGTTGCGTGGGATTGATGCACTTTTTACGTATGAACGTTGGCAAAGTGCTTACTTGACTTGAAATGGACCCTGAAATAAAGCTAACTATATAAAAAACAGGAAGACAAAGACTGCCTTGGCCAGTATGAGTTAGAATGATTCGTTAGACTCTGCTTCTCAATACATGGATTAACCTAACAAATGTACTATTACTGATGGATATTTCCCTGTAGATCTTTACTTACATATAATACCATTTGAGAAAGCAAAAAATGCTAAAACCCAGCAATGCAAAAGAATCTTGCTTCTGATAATAATAAAGTAATAGTCAATTTCTCCTGGCGTGACAGTATTTTACTTACTTCAGCTATGGTCCAGGCGGCCAATCGTGCAAACACTTGAACATATGAGTCACTTCACTATCATGAGTAAATGTATTGAAGCTGAGTTGTTCCTGTGAGTAGATGATTCATGGATAAGTCCCTGCAGCATAAGCCCCCGGTGCATTACTTAATTTGTTTAATGTTAAAGACTTTCCCCTCCCAACACTGTGCAGGGAGGGTAGTGTTCTATTATCTACAAAGCTAGGTGAATTGCCTGGAACACTGCAAAGTGAACTTCATGTGTGTATTTTATTGTCTCTGTTGTTTCAGGTCCATTGAGGTCTATAATGAAAGATCTGCATTCAGATGATAATGAGGATGAATCAGATGAAGCAGATGAGAATGACAATGATTCTGAGTTGGAACGACCTGTAAATACACGAGGAGGAAGCAGGAGTCGCAGGTGAATGTCTTGTGATTGCAAGTATCCTGGTGGCCAAGACATTGTGCTTGTTAGTAATGAGGTGAGGTCTAATGAGAGTGCTTAGGTCTAAAGAGTGCTGAGTAACAAATGGGCAGAGAATTCAGACTCTTTTTAAAGCATATGCATGTAAAACTGCCTCTTCTAAAAACTAACAGCATTAGCCATTCCCAATACAAACTATTTCTGTACTAATCCATACGGTTATGATGATCCTCATTCATTTGACTTTCCTTGATTTCATGCCATTGTGACTTCAGGGGAGTAGTCATAATTACTCTCTGGCATAAATGAGATAAAATTAAGTCCTTCAATTGCCGGATGAGCTATTCTGTACATAGTCTCATTTTTAAGATCTCTCTGCTTACTAGTTTTAGATTAGGTTGTTAAATTGGATCAGAATCAATGAAATTTGAATTTCAAGTAATTTCTGCAGTGCATGCAGCAGGTAATGTGTAAAAGTGCAGACAGAAGGTAAAGAAAGCAGATGTCACAGAAATTACTTTTTTAAAAAAGCTTGTGCATGCTAGCTGCAACCTTAAGAGGGTGTTCCAAAAAGCATCTATTCTTCGGGCAGCTTGAAGCTCCATCTGAATGTTGTTGAAGGTTATGGAAAACCTGAAACAGTCTCTCTTGAACCTTTCCATAGCGGGTTCTTTATCTGATCCACAGGGTTTTGCTGTGAGTGCACAGCACCTGAGTGCTGTGTCAGCTACTGCTTAAATGGGAAGGTAATAGGAAAACACTGATGAATGTCAGCTGCTCCCCTTGTGCACTTTAGCAGCTGGAATCAAGGAGAAAAAGACCATGATGACTATCAGTTTGAGAATTTGTTCCTGTCAGTGATTATATAAAGGATTGTTTCAAGCTCAGTTTGTCTCTAAATGTGGTGATTTTGTTTCATTTTTTTAACAATACCTTAAGACTAATGTTTCTCTACCTTCTTTTTATCCCAAATAACTTTTTTTCTTTCTTCCAACAAACAAATGCTCCCTGTTGTTCCTACATAAATGAAGGGTGAGACTGATTAGGAGCTGAGCTTTTTCATGTGGCCTCTCCTGAGATACTAACTTCCTAAATTTTAGCCAGGAAAAAGAGTGTTATTTATGATGAGAAACAAGGAACTTTTCAGTGAAACACTTGTCCAACTGGGAAGTACAGCTGTTTAGAAAGCTTTCAGAAGAGCAGAAAAGTAACTCTAAAAAACATTTTCCTTCTTCCATGAGGCTATGAACCAAGATACAGACTTGCTCCAGGACCATAGGGAACAGCAGTGTAATGTTGTAAATATTTAACTGTTTCTGTAATGTTAGCTGCTGTTAACCGGACATGTCGTCTCAGCCAAATGCAGGCAGACAGCCTCGTTCTCCATGCTACACAGAGCTTTTTCCAGCGTGCAGCCTGCTCAGATGCCTGTCTTCCATGTGACCTTGATTAATGATGGCTTGCTTAGCAAGGGTTCTTTCTTAGTGTCCTACCTCAAAGTGCAAGCTCTGTTCACTCCTGTTAACAGCCCTTTGTCTGGAGGTGTCATCTTTTGGCTCTGTTTTTCCATAGGGTTAGTCTGAGTGATGGCAGTGACAGTGACAGCAGTTCAGCTTCCTCACCACTACATCAAGAACCAGCACCACCTTTACTGAAAACCACCAACAACCAGGTAAAGTCAGGGTTCGTAAATGCAGTCCTCGGGAGCTGATAATGACATTCTGATTATTTTGGTGCAGTTACTTAGTCTGTAAACTGACATAAAAGCTTTTTTTTCAGAAGTAGTATTTGGTTTAGCAAATACTATAGAACAAAGTAATGTTTTCATCAATATTTTAATAAATGTGTCCTTTCTGTATGAATTAGCTTTGTAAGGGAAACAATGCAAACTGGCTTTACAGCATCAGTTGTACAATTGATACAGATTTGGGTTTGTATTAGCAGTAGACATGGTTCACATCAATAGGCTCATACTCAGGAGTTCATTCATCTCTTCCCCTCTCCCTCACCAGTGTTCATCTAGAAGATACAGGATTTTTTACTTCACTAGAAAACACAATAGTTCTTACTTCAGTATCAGAGTGCTTGTTCTGTATCTGTAAGAGCTAACTGTTATTTCTGAGGTAGGAAAGTAGAGTAGTTTTTCTGTTTTCAGAGAAAAGAAATGAAATAACCTGGAGCTACAAAATACATCAGGGACAAATCAGAATTAGAGTTTGGGACTTACCTCACCCCCAGTCACCAATAAAGTAAGGCTCTCTAAATACAAAAATTAAACATAAAAGCTGATATTCTTTTTTAAAAAAGCAGAATTTATACATCATTTGTCACTTATTTTAGGGAACCATAATTCACTCCTAGTGTCAGTTGGATCATACACAAAGTAATAATGAAATTTACTGACTGGCAATAAATGACTGCTTACAGTATTGAAAGTTAGAATAGTGTCTACATGTATTAACAGGAGTTTGTGGTTTAGATGGTGAATTTTATGGATAAGTTTTTCCTATATCTCTTAGGTTAACTTCTTCACTTGTCATTGTTTTTCTAATAAGGTTTCCAATACAAGCTTAGTGATAGTGCAAAACCAAAACATTATTATTCATGTTGGTTAAGTTGAGATACACTGTGGAGTTAAAAAAAACTAGCAAGTAGTTTGTACACAGGCAGAGGAAGGAGAGTCCATGTCCAGAAAGCATTCTTATTATCCACCAGAAACTCTGTAGGCTTTTCTAAGTTGATCTGTACAAAAGTTACAAGTTTTTAAGAAAGAGTCTTTGGGGAAAAAAGCAAACTATAAAGATGAAGAATCTTGCATTTACTGGAGACATAAGCACAAGGAAAATAAAACACCTGTCTATGGCTTGTTGTTTAATGAAGACTAACTTCTACAGAGGCAATGTAATTGTTAAGTAATTTTAAGTCTCAATATCAGCAGCCCACTCAGTCACATCTTTCATGTTCCTTTCCCCTTTGGTGATCTAACAGAAGGTCTACCTGTGCATTTAGAAACTCCAAGCAATAGCAGTGTGGCAGCTAAAATTGAATGTCACATACCTTCTTCTATTTTTGTAATTGAGATGAATTTTATAATTGAGCTGAAAAATAGAAATTTAGGGAAGCATTATGAGAATTCAAATTGTATGGACCATAGCCACATTTGAAATCTCTGCTTGCCAGGATGATGCTTTTGACTGATGAAATCAGGCTTGTGTTGACTGAGTCCATTCATAGAACTAAAGAGCTAAGATAGAGTTAGTATTTCTATAAGCTTCCTCAGATGTGATTAGTGCTAAACAAGAGTGTTTAAGATGTTAGATTTCAACTACACATCAAGAGCACTGTAAGGAAGCAACTTTTTCAAATATACTGTCTCTTTGCTAAGGTTCTATTTGAAACCAAGAATTTTCTTCCTTTAAAAACAAGAAAAGCATCTAAAAGGTACTGGATCCATGCCTAGAGGTCTGCTTTTTTTCAAAACAAGGCTTTTTCTTCCACTGGCCTACACAGCAGTAACTCCAGGGGCTGTTGAATTGAAGAACTGGGATTTTTCTTCGGAAAAGTATGTTTTGCTTTCTGGCCACGCATCACTCTTGGCTTAGCAAATCCTTACGTAAGGTTAACTCAGATCTGCAGTCACTTTCTCTATATAGGGAAATAGCTGCCTTCCTGCTGAATTCTTATGGTGCTGGTCAACCTGGGAGGCATATACTCAATTTTAGTCATTTATACTACGGAAAGTAGAAATTGAATGGAACTTACAGAAAGCTGTTAGTGAGACTTCTTGCTAGTCTAGAACACTTGCTTTTACAGACTTTATTTCCTTGTTTTATTTGCTGAGTTTTATCCTGTGTTGTGACTGTCCAGTGTGGTTTCGGAGATAATCATGCTAGTGATGTTAGTCTCACTTACAATGAAATGTAAAACAAAATCTCCCATCATCTGTGATCATTTATTTTCCTTTGATGTTTTTCAGAAGAACTGATCATATTCCAGGTTAGGCATGACATGGTGATTTTTTTTTTTTTTTGACTCTACTTTTAACTTTAGAAAATGTGTGTTGTGTGTGGAAAAATTGAAAGGATAATCAACAGTTCTGTTTCCCCAAAATATTCCTCACCTTAGTCCTAAAATTTTCATATTAAGCATGGTGTTCTGCTGCTTATTGACATGCTCTTCTTGACTGTGGTTCAGTATTGGATGAAGCGTTCTTGGTTTGTATATGTGACAGTAAATGGCTTTGGATGGCATTGAAGGAAGGGTACCACATAAGTGCAAGAGAAATTACCATCCAACACTTTTTTTTTCAGTTACAACTCACGTGGTCATTTCAAAGACTATGTTTCAAAATTGCTATTGTAGAAGAAAAGAGACAGCATTGGGGAAAAAAAAAAAAAAAAGAACAGGAAAAATATACTGATGATGTGACATTTTGAAGGCACTGGAGAGTACCTCAGCATCATTTTGTATCTGCAAAATCAGACATCTTATCCTACCATCATACAAAAGATATAAAAAAAGTGTTGAGGAGGCTTTAAAAGACATGAAATTAATTCCTTTAAGGATTAATAATATCAACATCACCTCATTCCAGCAGCTCATTTTCTGCTGTAATCTGCTTTTTTTCTGAAAAATATAAGTAGGTTGTATGGATTAAAGAATAAAAAGCTCAGTTTTGAGTTTTGATTACATTTTCCCCAGCTGTTACATTCTTTGTGTTATTAATTGATAGCAGAATTTTTCATGTGTAATTGTATCCAGTGATGCATTTAATTTTTACAGGATTTTCTTTCTTTTCCAGATTTTAGAAGTGAAAAGTCCAATAAAGCAAAACAAATCTGATAAACAAATAAAAAATGGGGATTGTGATAAGGTAAATGACAATGAGGTAACAGTGAACTAGTCCAGAATGTGATATTAATGGATTTACTAAACACTAACCTTTGTTACAGAATGAAAATCTTAGTAATTAGTATCTTTGCTTTGGGTTCCTTTAGGTGCAGATTTTTTTTCTTCTGTGCTATTTTGAAAGTGTTTTCCTTCTCTTCAATACATGTGGTGATTTGGCAAATGTCACCAGTTGGGAATCTGCGATCTATTATTTATTTTATCTACTTTCTACCATGAGTTTGCATTGTGCTTCACAGATGAAGTGATAATTTTTGAAGAGGAGAATTCACAGCTGTATTCCTAGCCAATAAATCAATCAATTAAAGATATATATATGTTTTCCAGAATCCTTTCTGAAGGCAGTGCATTAGGAAGTGGCAGTGTGATTTAGCATGTTAACTAGAATGGTATGAACCAACATTTAAGACTGAGAAAGACAGTTTTGTTTAAAATCATGTCAGCTGGCCATAGGTAAGAGCTCTAAGTCCTCGTCTGAGTGAACATAGCATGATTTCCCAGTGTGGACAAGTTCCTCTGAAGGTTCATATTTTACAGGTATTAGTGTCAATTTTGTGATAATGTAAGGCAGGAGACCAAAGTTTCAGTATCTGTTGCTAGATTTTCAGTGGCCTGATCCATATGCTTTTTGGTTTCTTAAGCTGGGTGCCGTATCTCTCTCTGCTTGAAGGAAAAAAGGTTTCTGATGGCTCAGGCCGAAGGAGAAAGTTGATAATTGGGTGGAGAGGTGGGACATGTTTGACATCCCAGGAAGAAGGACAGTGGAATTTACCATTGGATTAATCTTTCTTGATCTTTCTCCCCTCCTACTTCCTTGCTGACGCAGAAAATTAATTATGTAGCTTTAGAGAAAAAGAGGGGTTTGATTTTGTGCGTTTGGATTTGGGTCTTATGTGGAAAGATGGGAGATGTTTTTTAAAGATGCTCTTTTGGCATCCCCAGTCTGACACTTTTTGCCACAGTTGAGATATAGACATTATCTTCTACAGCAAAGGACCACCTAATAAGATTTTCATTGGCATTAAGTATCTAAGAAAACCAACAAAAACTTATATTTGGGTTGTATTAAGCTAGAAAAAGCTAGAATACTAAACAAGAAAATTTAGCTCAAAGAAGATTTGAAATAAAATTTTCATTTGTATTGTTTTTGAAGACATCTGAAGTTTTTAAAATACATAGCTATGACTTAATTAACAAGTTGTTTATGGGGGGGGGGATTTGTTTCTAGGCATATCTTGATGAACTAGTAGAGCTCCACAGAAGATTAATGACATTGAGAGAGAGACATGTACTGCAGCAGGTGAGGAGCACTCTCATCCAATATCACAGCGTGCTCATTGAAATTGTGAAGTCACATCTATTTTTTTTGCCTTCATCTAAAACTTTATAATAATCAGGTTTAATAACCTTCAGGCCTCTATAATCCGTATACGGCCAATCACTACTTTCAGTATAGTTTAGGGAATTTTTATACATACTTTAAATTGTTTTGTCACACTAAATGACAGATTTTTTAAAAAATGCCTATCTGAGCTAAATTTTTATCCAATTCTTTGTTACATTTCTCAACATACTGTATCAGTAATTATGAAAACAGGATGGGAGAATGGATACAGCTCTGCACCATGACTTGATAAAAATTGTGTTGCTTTTTCCTGAAAATGACTGGCGCTTTCTCAGAAACAATTAAAAATGTTTTCTATGGCAAACAGAAAACATGGAACTCAAAGCAAAACTCACTTTGGGGAAAACCACAATGTATTTATTGAGTCTTCTGAAGTCATCGAATGAGTAAAATATGAAAATGTGCAAACCAAGAAGGCTCCAAATTTATTGAAAGGTTATGCAATTGTAAGAACAAAGAATAGTATTCTTTGTTTTGGGCAGCATTGGCAGGTACTATTGAATTACAAACTATGAAGATTAAACAATAAGTGCTGTTAACAAAGCAGATGTAACTGTAGCACAGATGGTTTTATTATGTTTAGCGCAATTATGTGCCAGTTGTGGACATGTCATAGAGAGAGAAATTTTTACCACTTCTAAATGACTGCAATCACTCATCAAATTTCTCAACACTTGGATAAGTGTGTTAAAAATATTTTGTAAGCCCCAGCATTAACCTGTTCATTAGTTCAGGCTCAATATTTTGAGTGAAGATCAGGAAACAATTGAGACATCAGTGAAAAGGAAGACCTTCGTTAAGGATATTCTTAGTTAAAGAGGAATTCTGACAGCTTTGTCAGGTTTCATAAGTTACAATACATAACGATGCATATTGGTTATCTTTCATATTTAATGTACTGTTGTTTCCCAGGTTCCCTTTTGTCTACAAAGGGAACCAAAGCACACATTTAGAATGCTGGCAGAGGCAAATTTGGGGGAAACTGCTGTGCAGGAGGCTAAAAGGTAGGAATTGCAACACCCTGTCCACTTTACATTATTCATTAATTCTTAGAGAGTTCATATAAAAAGTGAATCTGAAAAAGCCACTGTGTTGTAAATTCACACCCTGTCTTTGCTTTCTGAGCACTTATTTTGCCAATTATCCAAGGCATAGCTTTTGAATGGTTTCACTTCTGGTAGACCTCTGTAGCCAGTATTACCAGCTATCAGTATGGAACTGCACCACTGTCCTAGCCCGCACAGTCTGGCCATAAATCCAGCTTTCACTGGGGCTGTATTGACAGCCTGCAGGGCATAGGGCTTAGGTGGTTTCATGTGTAATCTTGAAAAAGAAAACCATCTTCAAAACCTGTTATGCAAAGCAAAGATAAAAACATGCGAGAAACGTTTTTTCCCCATGAGGGTGGTCTAACAGTGGAACAGAATCCTGGAGAGACTGTGCTGTCTCCATCCTTGCAGCTTTTAGAATCCTGACTGGATAAGCCCAGAGCAGCCTTATCTGATCCCATGGCTGAGCCTGCTGGGGGCGGGCCTGGGACTAGCAAAACCCCTTCCAACTGGAATTATTCTGCGATCCTAAGAAATATTTTCCAAGCAAATAGGATGGTTCAAATTGAATTCATAATCCTCTTGCTCATCTAGTAGCATTTAAGTGTATTTGGTGGGGAAGAAATACTCACCTTTGTTAGAAAAATGATGGGTTCATCCACTAAAGCTTCTTCAGTCTGATGTTAGAGTACTGTTATAATCTGCTTCATGAGAAATAACTAATATAAGGAAAAACTGTGTGAAAAGAGACATAAGTGAGCTGGAAATTTGGAGTATCCTATTCTGAGTAAATGAACGAAGGACAGTATATTCTTGTGCATTTTAAACTAAAGATAGACCTTTTCTTTTCTCCTGAGTGTATTTATCAGACAAGAGAAAGCATTCATTCGTTGACCTTCGCCTCACAACTCTCATGAAGAGTATGATTTTAGTACTGTAGTCCGTGACTTCTCGTAGCCTAGTGTTTAAAATAGTTAGGTTAATGTAGAATCAATGTGGCCTTGTTTTCTGGGGGACTGTTCTTGCAGATTGTTTCCCTTAGTTTGGAGTGTGTGTGGTGTTGATACAGCCCCAGTGAAACCTGGATTTATGGCTGGACTGTGCAGGCTAGGACAGTGCAGGTGCAGTTCTGTACTGAGAGCTGGTAACTGCGTAATACTGGCTACAGAGGTGTAGCAGAATTCAGTGGAAGAACCAAGTTACTTGCCAGTTGTCTGTTAGCCAGTCTGCACTAGCCAATGGTCTATGCTGTTATAAAACAAATAATGCAGTTTAGTTTTAAAGTCTTTAATCCCTTAATATTCTGCAATTCATTAGCTCATATGATTTGATAAGTTTACAGAAATATGTTCACAATATTGAATGGATAACTTGCAGAGCATCAGTGCCTCTCTGCATTATGAATAAACTGTCATCCCATCTTTAATGTCCTTACTGCTTTACAGCTATGTAATTAATGTAAAATACTTCCAGTGAGCACAAAAATAAAAAAGTACAAAGCTGAGAAAGTTTTTAGGAATGAATGTGAAACTTCTAGACCAAGAAATACAAGTATATAAACACTACAGAAGGTACAAAGGTCAGGAGAGCAAGGCGTAAAACTGTGGAAAGGGATGGTGGTTACTACATGAGAAGAGGGATTGAGCGCAAAAATATGCAACAGAAAACTGTGAATAGCTGCAAGAGTTTTAAAGGTGGTGGCGGTGTTGAAGTGGAATGGTGGTGGAGTTGTCTGTTTCTGAGTGGTGATTGTCATCTCTTTAGTTTATATCAGGGCAGGTAATAATCTCTTGCACATGTCAAAGTCTGCTACCCACAGACTTTTAGGGAATTTTTAAAGAAGGAACTTGCAAGAGAAGAAAGACAGCATTGATCATTCAAAAGCGCTGGCTTTTGAAACTTATGCTGAGGAATGTGAGAAGGAGAGGACAGGTTTTTGCAATCTCAGTTGTTACCAAGTCCATAGGCATGACAGCAAACAGGAATGCAGCCAAGTTAGAAATGAGAAAAATGTATCTGTTTGAGAATGTGCCTCTTTCCCCAAGAGAGGTATTTGTCTTTGAGACACTTTGTTAAAGGAAGCTGAAATAAATCCACAAAAAAGAGGGAGGAGGCAGGAGAGATGTAATACTGAACTGCAAGTGCCTGGATATGTAGCTAAGTAATCCTGATGTAAAATGATACTTGCAGATATGTAAGAATTGCCCAAGAGGGAGAAGGCAGGTGAAAAAGAACATTTGACCCAGAACTTAGTCCTGTGAGAATTACCTGAGCAATTTTTATGTGAATACTGGACCATGGCTAGACAGAAATTGGTCTGAAATTACATTTTAAAAGAAATCTCTCTCCCATCTCTTTCACTGTGAAGAAAGGGTTTGGGATTTACGGTGATGAGGGGTTTGGTTTTGGTTTTGTTTTTTTTTTTTAAAACTCTGTGATTTCCAGTGAAATAGTAGAGGTAACTGAGTCTGCAATCAGATGTTAATGCTGCATGTCCCATATATTCAAATTTGGCTGGCTAAAGCTGGGTTCTTAACTCTGCATTTTCAGTGCAGATGATATTAGCATGACCCCATGAAAGGCAACAAGATTTCTGGTAAGACTTTGCCTCTTATGCTGAGGCATCAAGTCATATCTTCATCTGGTGAAAAATCTCCTTAAAGCCAGTACACTAGACAGCACAGGCATAAGGAAGAAATTGAGAGTATGCAGCACTGCTGAAGATTACATTGCTTGTGTCCACAAGGTGCTTAACTTCAGATGGCAACTATCTTCTGAGAATTTTCTGCAAGAGGCAGCTTGCAGTTCTGGAAACTATCACATGCCCTAAAACCCTCCATAAATTGAAAAATGAGTATGTCATTAGTTGCACTTTGGCTTCCTTAAACACACACATTCATTTGCTTGTTTAAAGGCAGATAAATAGTTGTACTATGGTGGATAATGATGAAACTGATCTGGAGAGACATGTAAACAGAGATGTACATTACAGCAGAAAAATAAAGCTTGCTACAGCAAGAACAAATGGGATATTTTTGTTTGCAGCCTGAGCTCTTGGAATAAAGCCGTTTAATGCTGTGTTTTTAATATCATAACTGTCAGACTTCCTGGCAAATAATCTCAACCTTTTATTCTTTTTCAAGTATTTCTGAATAGCATAAGGATTCATATGCTAATACTGTAAGTCATGAATTCCTCATTGACTGGCACACAGGCAGGTGTTTTTCATTGAGCTGTCTGGGTTTATCTTGATACACTTTTGTACATCCATTAAAACTTTGGGGGTTCATTTCAGTCTGATTTACCAGGTGCCCTGACATAGTGGCTATATTTCTTGAGGGCTGGATGAGGGATATGTTTAAAATGTTTGTATTTCCCTTGGCCTAGAGCTTAAAAGCCCAAAGCAGAACCTGGTCAATAGAAGTGCTTATCAATTTTTTTTAAATATACAGCGCTGTTTAAAAATACATGTGTTAACACTTTTATGTAATCTTTGTTTCTAAAATCAGTTCTATTGCTGTGGGGGCTATGAGGGGTCATATTCTTCCACTGTAACACAAGGAAGCGTTAGACAGAATTGTTCAGTGTAGCTACATCTTCCTGGCCTCAGTTTCTGTAAACTTCTTGTGCAGCCATTTATTTATCACACAGTAGATATTCAGAGACCAAGCCTGAGATTAGATTCCTAACTTTACAGAAGAAGGCTGGATTGAGTCCTTAGCTTCTCTCTTAGATGAGGCCCAAGAGAGTGCCAAAAATGAGAATGAGAAATAACACACATCAAAGTTTCCTTCTGGTAACAATCCGTTTTGTCCCATTTGATTTTTTTCTCTCGTGTTAATTGCAGAACAGTAGGAGATGGAAAAGTGTTACAAGAATCTGTGAATCAACAAGTGGACAAATGAAATTGACAATTTTATATTAAAAATTCCCATATGGAAAAAAATTAGAGCCAAGAGGCACAGGTTTAAGTGAAGTGTTAAAAAGAGCAGGATTGTTCCTAAGTACTTTCAGAATTTTGGACAGCTGCAAACCAAATTAAACAGATTTTACTTTTATTTTTTTCCAACCTGGAAAATGGGAGATGATTGGAAATGGGAATTTTTACTGTAACAGGCATTTCCCTCTTATTATTTTATCTGGTTTTCATTCTGTTTAATCCACCCTAGGCTGTGTCATTCCATGCCTGACAATACACTTGAAGTTATTTCATTTATCATCAACATAGTCTTTTCTTCTGTGGTCTGAGGAGAAAAAAACATCTGTTTACATAATGAAATGGGGAGCAGAAAATTACAAAAGATTTAGCTTAAATTAATTTTTCTTTTTCAAGTTGGTATATTCCTACCAGATTTGTCATTTTAAGGTACGCTCTGTAAGCCATGTGTGCGTACATCTGTATCTCCTCGAGCTGTGGAAAAGGAATTACAGTCAGAGTAATAAAGCTCAAACAAGCAAAGAATAGCTAGCAGCAGTGTTTTGAGTGGAGGTATATGTGCAAGCCCTAGAACTAAATGGGTTTCAAATTGAAGGAAGGGTGCAAACAGGCCGTTGAACTTAGCCTGAGCGCTGCAGAAGGGATGGTTGGAAAGACTGAGCAGAAGAGGAGCATTCTGTCAGGCCATGAGAGAACTACTCTCTACCCTCACTACCCAGAGGCCTGCTTCAGGATGGGGTGCCTTTCTGTGTGCTCACTTGGGACGTCTGTCTCTTGCAATGAAACTGTGCATAAGAGCTTCATAGCCATAGTGTGTTGGCATTGTGTTAGCCCTACCTGACAAATAATGCTTTGGCTTTCCAAGATGTTGAATGGGTTTTTTAGGTAGGTGCACATCCTATCACTTAACATATCTGGAGTTACTTGTTACCGCAATTCAGTGTTGAGTATGACCACTCTTTAAAATTGTAGACTTCAATTCAGAGACTAAAAATGTCACAACTGCAGAAAGGCACAACTTAGATATGTACTGTTGATTTCACAGAATCATAGAATGGTCGAGGTTGGAAGGGACCTCTGGAGGTCATCTGGTCCAATCCCCCCTACTGCTTAAGCAGGGACATGTAGAGCCAGTTGCCCAGGACTGTCAGACGGCTTTTGAATATGTCCAAGGATGTAGACCCCACAACCTCCCCGGGCAACCTGTGCCAGCGCTCTGTCATCCTCACAGGAAGAAAGTGTTTCCTGATGTTCAGAGAGAACGTCCTGTGTTTCAGTTGGTGCCCATTGCCTCTGGTCCTGTCACTGGGCATCACTGAAAAGAGACTGGCTCTGTCTTTACACCCTCCCTTCAGGTATTTGTATACATTCGTAAGATCTGCCCTGAGCATACTCTTCTCCAGACTGAAGAGTCCCAGCTCTCTCAGCCTTTTTTTGTAGGAGAGATGTTTTAGTCCTTATTCTTCTCAGGAACTCCTAACAGCTCTTCTGTTTGCTGTTTGAAAGCTGTGAATATATATTAAATAGTCACCCCAAGTGAACTTATGCCATTGGTAGGAGTCTTTCATGGTTGATTTAGTTTAAAAAAATTTGATTTAAGTCTGTTACTCAAGAAATAACTGCTGGTATGTGAACTAACAGTTGATGTGAGAGCTCTTGAATACACTTTTTTTGTTTGATATGGACTAGATTCTATAAGGATTTCTTTCTTTCCCTTGCTTGCAGGAAGGCTTATGCCAGTTATTTTCTAAAGTAACCTGCTTAGCAGCTATGCAGACAGTAAATATTCCAGACAGAGATATACTTGGGTTTTTTTTATTTGTTTGGGCTTGCGGGGGGAAGGAGGGACTTTTTTTTTTTCTTTTTTCTTTTTTTTAAAGACTGACTTAGAAAGTATGCGGATTTTTCTTTTTAACATTTGAAAAATGTCCTACATGGTTATGTTTGCTGGAACAGCAGATGGGTAGGCTGGCATTATGGTTGGTAATGATCTAAAACAAAGACAAATGAGGTACTGTAGTCTGGACCATAGTTGTGCCAGAAAGGAAGTGAGTGATAAGGATAATGGTTTAACCTGCAAGTGTTGGGGCAGTTGGGCTTGTTTTATGCCATTCATACGATACTTAGTGGCATGTTAATATATGCAGTGGGCATGTAAAACTGCTGAAATTTTCAGCTGTGTCTTTTTTTTTCCTTTCAGATAGTAAATCTTATAGAAGAAACTGGACACTTTCATATCACAAATACAACCTTTGACTTTGATCTTTGCTCACTGGACAAAACCACAGTCCGTAAACTACAGAGTTATCTGGAAACATCTGGAACCTCCTGAGGATTCAGCATCTGGCTGCATCAAAAACTGTTCTTTAAATGAAACATTCAGAATGATGCAACCAAAATGAGGAGAAAAAACAAAATAATCCTCTTCAGCTTTATTTTTCGTTAAAGCCAGTCATCATCTCTTGATAACGGAGAGGAAAAGTGACAAGATCAGAGGACTGCTCTTCTCAAGAAGAAAATGCTCTGGAAGAGTTTGCCTGGATAGCCTTGAAAAACAAACACACAAAAACAAACAAAAATACTTGGTCTTAATGAATGTGTATGGTATCATGTATCTCTCTCTGTGGTGTTCCAGTCCACAAGATGAATGCATGTTCAACACACTGCCTTATTACCTAACTGATCTATTTATTATTGCATACATGTATTCTGAAGTCAATAAGTCATTGAATGACACTACCAGATGTTGCAAGTAGTGGGGTCCCATGTGTGCTCTTTTGATGCAGTACTATCACAAGCCTAGTGACCTTATTCATGTTAAAATGCCACTTCTTGCTGTCTTTCTCTAGTCACTTAAAACACTACAGTCTTGTTTCCACTTCTGCAGTTCCAGGAAACAAGATAGAAAGTTGGGGACCAAACAACAGTCCTATATTTTGTTTCCTGTCTGCCACAGTGGGGTGGACCACAGAAGGTTGGACTGCAGGTCCTTGGTTCTATCCATTTATTGATCTTGACCATGGTAGAAACTGCACCAAATAGGATCATATGACTTGCTGTCTAGCCTTAGTGAGTAAACCAGTAGGACTTTCAACAAAATATTTTATGTATACTGTCCTGAATCCAGCATCTTCTGCAGTCTACATTCTTGTGTCTGTTTTAATGTTATAAAATTACATAGATATATAGGAGTGAAGGTGTTCTTCAGGATCATCATAAAAGAAGAAATACTGGTCCTGTCTTCTAAGGAACCGTTGTAGAAAATTCTTAATTTGGAGCTATTTATTACTACAAATTTCAATAGTCCTCTGCTGCCAGTTTGTGACTCACTGTTACCATAAAACTATTTGCATAACATTTTTGTTTGTTCATATAGTATATGGTCTTCTTAGTTTGTTTGGGGGTTTTGTTTCTGGTTTTGTTGCTTTTTTTTTTACAACTAAATTAAAACCCTTTATTTGAAAAGAAAGAAATACGTTATTGTACAGTTACATGTTGGAATAAATACATATATGATGTGTCGTATATATGTGTATATGTGTATACACATATATATGCACCTGTGTGTGTGTATATATATATGCACCTGTGTGTATATATATATATATATACACACACACACATGCATGTATGCTTTTTACACTTTCTAGATTTTGATATCTGTTCAATAACCTGCTTGTGTTTCCAGAAGGATTTCTTGTCTGTAAAAATGAGTATTCTTTCATACCATCTGTTATTCTTTAAAATCATGATCTTTGTTTATGCATGATCAAATAAGAGGATGTCTACTGAGTTTCACATCAAAGCTCCATGCTCTCCTATTGCTGATGGTTTCTTGATGAAATCATCACCCTTATATTACAAATTCAAATCCCCAGTGAAAAGAGAAAAGAATTAAGAAAATACTTCTGGATGCAAAGGTTTATTCAGGTGTACCAGCCTTAAAAAATGTATCTTGTTTCTGGACAGGCCAGTATGTCATGTGTATGCTTATATGCCACATGTAGTCTGTATGTGTAGAGCTGAACAGTAGTATCTGTACAGCTTACTGTTTCATGCACACAGTCTGTGCAGCACTGTAAAACTAAATTCCTATTGGGGGTATTTCTTATTCCAATCGTAAATCTTAGTATTGTTTCTTTAAGTCCAAAGAAAATTTTACACTTCACTGTTTTTGAGAGGGGAGGATACAGGTTGGGTTGGGGGGCTTTTTTCTTATTTAAAAT
Organism: Aquila chrysaetos chrysaetos; assembly: GCF_900496995.4. Lineage (NCBI taxonomy): Eukaryota > Metazoa > Chordata > Aves > Accipitriformes > Accipitridae > Aquila > Aquila chrysaetos. The sequence continues at coordinate 49,687,300 of NC_044030.1, forward strand.
GTTGTTTGACCACACTCTGCAGGAAGTTCTTCTCAGGCTTCCCAAGAATAAGTGTACTTTTTCAGTAATGTTATGACTCTTATTGACGATTGGCATGAAGCATACTTGAAGCGTTATGTTGTTCTTTTAAGTCCATGTCTTAATGTGCAATTGGGAGGGGTGGGGAGTAGTGGGAATGTAATTTTAAAGTTACTTTTGACATAAGAGAGGTAATGGTGGGGAGGGGGAAGGGGTGCATGTGAAGGGGATAAACTTCAATTTTTATTGATTATTTTATATGAAAATGTTTGGAAATCTAAAAGCAACCTTAAAAATGTTTGGTCTACTAGTGTGTGTTCAACTTCCTATCTTTTAGTTACACCAGATACATATGGAATTTTGTCCGTTTTGACTTTTCTAACTAAGTTTTGTGGTAAAGAAGTTACTGAGTTTCAGGAGGGGAAGAATCCCATGATACTTCTAGTATGTACGACTATTGCACTGTTTTGTTAGAAATGGTGAAATGAATCATTTTACCCTTAAAATACTAGATAAGCCTTATTATACACTGAGAACAGGGGTGGAAGAAAACAGCAAATAGGAGAATAGGCATAAAAGGGAGATGACAGCAATTACAGTATCAAGTTAGTGCTGAATTTCATGCAAATTGTGGATCATCCTTAAACTCTTAAATTTTCTAATTCAGTGGGAGAGGGAAGAAAATAGGCTGCAGTTGTATGTGTGTGTGTGTGTTGGCTTTTTCACAAAATTCTGATAGAATAAGAGTTACGAAGTGTTGATCTAAATTTAAAAAAAATAGCTATTTTAATCTAGTTTTGTATGCAGAAGCACAAATCCTTGTTCACTTAAGTTCAGACATTCATATTTCTCTTAAAGAAAAAATAATAAGATACCTTTCCAACGTATATGAACATTGATCTTTGGGATGGGTTAAAATGTTTTCGCTATGAATGTTTTGGAGTTTTAGTTAACATCAAGCTGTTTAAAACAAAGTTATATGTGAATATTTGCTGCATCTTAATTGATTGAGATGACCAGACAGAGGTTAGTAGTAAGTTGCAATGCTTAAAACATAATTTTCAGTGTAAGTGAGTCACTGTTATTAGAACAGTAGTTGTATCTAATGGTAAGGACAGTTTTCATCTTGTCACTAACTTTTCACCTCAGGAAGTGGATGTCCAATTGGGTAGGCAAGTTAATATCTTTTTAGAGGTTTGAATCCACTGAGAGGCTTTACAAAAATTTCAGTATCATCTAGATTTGAAGGCCATCTTAGTCCATGCTAAAGAGAAAGTGCAAGGAAGGAGGAGGGGCCATACACTGAAGTGAGGAGGGTCTTCCAAGGTAAAACAAAACCTGTGCTCTGTCTTCAGTCCTTGGACTGTAAGAAATGGTTGATCATTTCTCTCTCTCTTCGTTTCATTGGTTGGGTGGTTTTAGGTTAAGTCTATGCTTTCAATTTCAGAAGCAGAGTACACACAGTACAGTGCATTTGGAGAGCCCAGTATATTTCTATTAAAGTTTCTTCTAGTCTGAAGGAAGGAAGGTACATGTTCTTGGGTTTTGCCTTACCCATTGTCCTTCTTTCCCATTCTCACATTGAAGTAAAGTATGTTTACAATCTGGTTTGTGTCCTTGGTCCTTACTTAGTAAGTATCATTGTTTTCTTACAAGCTATTCTAGTGTTTTGGGGTCTCTTGAATGACCCGTTGATTTCAAGCCCCATTACTTAGTTTGCAAAATTAATGGGAAAGCTGTAGAATGGTCTGAAGAGGAAAACTGCCCTGTTAAGTTGTTGTATGCATTATCTTACTCCAGACACTGCTCTGATGGTAAGATTTTGATTTGCTTCATACCATCTTTGTTCATACACATCATATCCCATCTTACCACTTGCAGTTTAATGGCGAACAGCGTATCTTTTAGCAAACTCTTGTTTCCAGTCTATAGAGGGACTTGTTATTCTTCTGTTTGCTTATTGGTCTATTGATTTGCACAGTTTGCTGTAGTGCAATACACTGAAATTAAGACTTTTGGTGAAAATTTTGTTAGACTTTCAGCCACAGCAGGAGCTAGCAGGAACTGCAAAAATAAGCAGTGTAAAACATGTTCCAAAGTTTAACAAGTGCAAGGCATGTGTTTTTATGAGCCTCAGTAGTTTTCTTAATCATTAAGCAGTATACAGTAGGATGTAGTGTACACCAGCAAGCTATTCTGTGTACTGTACCAAGAAGCTTTACTGTTGGGCATAAAAGGCTTATGAACAGATGATGGGGACTAAAACTTATACAGCTGCAGTGCTTTTGTGTGTGCTTGGGAGTTAATCAGTGCATTAACACAGCTAAACCAATGACATTTACAAGGCTGGCTCTGTGTCTGAGTGAGCAAATAAATTAACCTCAAAGCACAATCACGTAAGGGCCTTGCATTTACTTGAGCAGCAAGAAATGCTACTATGACTAGACAGGAAAGAGAAGTATTACCACAGTGAGAACAATACCCTTTAGATCCCTTAGCAGCTGGATGTGGTTCCTTACATTAACATAGAGAATACAGTTTGCTGGTCAGCAGTTCTGTCTGCTGTAAGATAGGGTGACAGCTTGCAGAGTGGCAGCTTCTTTGGTTCACTGCTGTAATAATTGTGTTGTTGCTGACTTGGTGAGAGAGAGATGTATTGCAGCATCATACAAAAATCTAAGCTGTCTTATGGTTTGAGATGCTAATGTCTGTTTAACATTTGTTTGAATATTACATCTTATTTATATTCTATGTTTTACCTCAGCCAGATTGATTCTACTGCAGAGTGATAATCTTGCATTTTTCATTCTTCATTTACTTTTAATTCTTGCAGTCTGGAAATTTGAGGAAAGTCAAATGTAGGTCTGTGAATACAGCAAAAGGTGTATTTTCATCATCATTTAGTATAATTCTGACTGGAAGTAACCCTTTCCCGAATGCTACATCAAAAGGTCATGCATTTTCCTATGTTCCTTCAGAGAACTGATGCTATAAAACTGGAATTTCCATTAGTAAACTTTACCCTTTTCACCACAGGAAGGAATAAATGATTACCTTTTATCATTGCTCACAGGGAGATAGAATTCAAGGTCTGGGTCCTGTTTACGAAATAGTAGGCTTGTGAAGCTGTCAGTTACATCTTTTTTAGTAAGACCTAGAAATAAAGCCTGTCTCTTTAAGGGTGGAAAAGAAGCGGAGGAAAAATCCGCTAAAAATATTTTCACTCTGATGAAGGTGTTTTTTTCCAACAGTTATATTCCTCTTTCAAATACTTAAGTATCTAATGGCCAGTAGAGAGACTACATACAAACCATTAAGGAATCAAAGGTATGAAAAGATAAAACACATAAGTTGTATTAAAAGCCTGGCGGTGCAAGTAATAAGGTTGTAATGCTGATATTGCTTTCAGTGCAGGGCAGACATTCCTAGCACATGTGGTTTGTGTATCCATGTCTGAGTGGGTGGTCTAGAAAACAGTGCGAAGTGCTGCAGGAGGGCTTAATTTTTGAGCAGTGCAGGATAGGCTCAGCCAGCACCTCCCAGGCTCTCCAAGATAAAGCAGTTTTCTTTCAGCTTTCATGAGCAGCTAAGTTTTCACTTTGCCTATTCATCTAAATATTTTATTTCTTTTTTGCAACTGTATTAGTCCCCACTCAGAAGTTTTGTGCTTGCTAGGGACCTGATTAGGTTTGGGGTGGGGTTATTTTGATGTTGTTACTTGCCTTGGGCAGGGCATGAGAAGATAGAAGTGCAACATGGTAGTGACTTTTTTTATTTTCTACTTCTGTCCAACAAATGTAAGCCTCTGAAATGTTTTCCCTCAAAAATTCTCTTATCTATGGGAAGAAGTTAATACTGCTTTCATTAGTGTCACTTTTTGTTAGCACAGTGTATAATAAGAGGATGAATTAAGATGAAGCTTCTGTGAAAGTGTACACATCTAAGATTAGGCTTGATGGAGTGCTTGATGGTCTGTTGGACCTGCAAGCAAGGTGGCCTAGTGATGTTATTTTTATTAATATTATAGAAATGTGATTAAGGTACACAGTTAGTTTTTTACTGTCTCTTGCCTAAGCTTCCTTGGACATCTGCACACCACCTATGTAAAAAGTGAATTATTATGAGTGTCTGCTGGGATTTTTCTGTGCTGAACAGCCCTTTTTCTTTGCATTATCACAGTTATCAGGAGTGCCTGGCTAGAATAGGCACTTGCTACTGTCTTGCGACTATGGAACAGCATTCTGCAGTGCCTTGCTTTAAGTTGAATTATGTTGAAGATTAGCCATGATGTTGGTTGCTCGGATAATTTTTCTTTATCCTTTACTCTTTTGCAGTTGCAGATTCATTATTTTTGGAGAGAGAGTTGTTCTCTCTCCTTCTATGCAATGTCTTCCTTCCTTCCTTGTTCACATTCCTAAAATAGTTGACAATAAAACATCAGGACTCAAGCTCTTCCCTTGGCAATGTGATGCATTAGACATCTGCTGAAACTTTGATGGCCTAAATCAACAGTGGATCTACAGTTTCTTCTTCAAAAGCAGTTGAAGCAAGGAAAGCAACATTGATTCTGTTTCACAAAATTGTTGAGGTTGAAAGGAACTTCAGGAGGTCATCTGGTCCAGCCCCATGGTTTCTCCATGCAAGTCCCATTGGGCTTTTGCCAGACCCTTCGGGAAGCTCTTGGTATTGGGCCTTTCTCATGCACTGGGAGTTGAAGTACACTAAATGTTGCTTTGAGCATCCAGGCACACTCTTATAAACCTCATGTCATCGTTCCTTTAAGGACAGGCTTGTTTTCATCCTGGATAAGGAGTTTTTCTCCAAGGACCAAAGCTGGTACAGATGTCCCTCTATTAACAGTAAATGGAAATTATTTTAAAGGACCCTTTTCAACAATTTAGATATACCGCCTTTACAGTCCAAATGCAGTTGGTTGCCAGTGGATTTTATACTAAGGATAATTTTTCTTCTTATATAATTATTGAGGCACTATATCATAGAATCACAGATTGGTTTGGGTTGGAAGGGACCTCTAAAGATTACCTAGTCCAAACGCCCTGCCACAGACAGAGACATCTTTCACTAGATCAGTTCCTCAAAGCCCTGTCCATCCTGCCCTTGAACACTTCCAGGGGTGAGACATGCACCACTTTGCTGGGCAGCTTGTTCCAATGTCTCACCACCCTCATCATAAAAAAATTTTCTTCCTTACCTCCAATCTAAATCTACCCTCTTTCAGTCCTGTCACTACAGACCCTGGTAAAATGTCTTTCTCAATCTTTCATATAAGCCCCTTTTGTCTATTGGAAGGCCACCGTAAGGTCTCCCTTGGAGCCTTCTCTTCTCCAGGATAAACAGCCCCAACTCTCTCAGCCTTTCTTCATAGGAGAGATGTTCTAACCCTCTGACCATTTTCATGGCCCTCCTCTGGACCTGCTCTCACAGGTCCTTGTCTGCCTTTTACTCGGGACTCCAGAGCTGGACGCAGTACTCCAGGTGGGGTTTCATAAGAGCAGAGTAGAGGGGGAGAATCACCTCCCTTGACCTGCTGGCCATGCTGCTTTTTATGCAGCCCAGGATACGGTTGGCTTTCTGGGCTGCAAGCGCACATTGCTGGCTCATATCCAGCTTTTTGTCTACCAGTATCCCCAACTCCTATTCCACAGGGCTGGTCTCAATCAATTAACCCCCCAGTTTGTATTGATATTGGGGATTGCCCTGACCCAGGTGCAGGACCTTGCACTGGGCCTTGTTGAACCTTGTGAAATTTACATGGGCCCACTCCTCAAGCCTGTCAAGGTCCCTCTGGGTGGTATGCCTTCCCTCAAGTGAATCTCCTGTACCACTCAGCTTGGTGTTATCTGCAAACTTGCTGAGGGTGCACTCAATCCCACTGTCTATGTCGTTGATGTAGATATTAAATAGTATTTTTCCCAGTACGGACCCTTGAGGTACACCATTCATTACTGGTTTCCACTTGGACATTGAGCCACTGACTATAACTCTTTCGAAGTGGCCCTCTAGCCAATTCTTTAACCATCTAACAGTCCACCCATCAAACCCATATCTTTCCAATTTAGCAGCAAGAATGTTGGGGGGAACTGTATCAAAGGCCTTACAGAAGTCTAGGTAAATGACATCTGTAGCTCTTCCCTTCTCCGCTGATACAGTCCCTCCATTGTAGAAGGCTGTTAGCTTAGGCATGATTTGCCCTTGGTGAAGCCATGTTGGCTATCTCTAATCACCTCCCAGTCTTCAATATGCATTGACATATCTTCCAGGAGGATCTCTTCCATGATCTTACCAGGCAGAGAGGTGAGGCTGATTGGTCATTGGTTCCCATGGTCCACCTTTTTACCCTTTTTAAAAATAAGTGTGATGTTTCCCTTTTTCCAGTCACTGGGGACTTCACCTGACTGCCATGACTTTTCAAATATGGTGGAAAGTGGCTGCGGCTTGGCAACTACATCAGTCAATTCCCTCAGGAACCTGGTTCTGTATTATCTATGAAGGGCAGAGAGGTACATTTTCTTTCATCTTCCTTTTCTGGTCAACATACCTGCAGAAGCCCTTATTATTCTTTACATCCCTTGCCAAATTCAGCTCCAACTGTACCTTAGCTTCCTTGATCCCATCCCTATACATCCAGGCAGCATCCCTATATTCTTCCGAGAGTATATCTCCCTGGTTCCACTGCATGTGCATTTTCTTCTCACAGTTCAGTTTGACTAGGAGGTCCTTACTCAGCCATTCTGGTGTCCTGCCTTCCTTTCCTGATTTCTTATATGGGACAATTGAGAGTTTTTGCACTCTAAGAAAAACGTCCTTAAAGAGTTGCCAGTTCTGTTCAGCTCTTTTGTCACTGAGGGCAGTTTTCCAGGAGGTCCATCCACTAATTCCTTAAACAACTGGAAGTTTCCTCTCCTGCAATTCAGGGTCCTGAGTCTAATCTTCATCTGGCCCATATACCTGAAGATTGTGAATTCCGACAGCGCGTGATCACTGGAGCCCAGGCTGTCACCAGTCCTGACATCTTTAGTTCATCCATGTGGGTAAGCAACAGGTCTAGTAACACTTCTCCTCTGGTTGGGCTGTCTATCACCTGGATTAAGAAGTTGTCCTCAATGCTCTCTAAGAGTCTTGTGGACTGCTTACAGCTTGCTGTGCCACTTTTTCAGCAGATGTCAGGGTGATTGAAGGCCCTCAGCTTGATTAGAGCCTGCGAGCATGATGCTTCCTGAAGTAAGAGCGCTTTGTCAACAGGCTCCCCGTGGTTGGGGGACCTGTAGTAAATAGCAACTATGAGGTTTCTTCTGTTGGCTTGGCCCCTAAATTTTACCCATAAGCTTTTCACCTGCTTATTGCTGTTTTTCAAAGACAGCTCTGCGCAGTCAATTCATTTTTTTACATAAAGAGCAGCCAGCCTGCCCCTTCCTTCTTGCCTTGTCCCTTCTGAACAGTTTATAGCCATCAACTGCAGCACTCATTGTGGGATTCATCCCACCATGTTTCAGTGATAATGGTAAGATGGTAGCTTTCTAGTTGTGCAGTGGCTTCCAACTCCTCCAGTTTGTTACCAATGCTGCATGCATTGGTGCAGAGGCAGTTCAGTTGGTCAACTGACCGTGTCACCTTTTTAGAGGAACGTGCCCTAATTCCTTTGAGGCATTTCAGAGGTGTTTCCCTGTTGGTTCCTAATATATCAGCAGTCCCTGGCTATCTGTTGCTCAAAACTCCATCCTCTTCCCCCACTATAACATCCGCTGAATAAAGAGATTTGATAAAGTCTTTGTGCCATTTCAATATTGGATCTGTCCTTGGAACTTGTGAAAATCTTGCTCATACTGTTTTGTCAGCCACCTTTACTGCATGCCAGAATTCTCCTCAGCTTGGAGAACCAACTTGATAGAGAGTTATCCTGGCCTTAAACAAACTACAGTATTTTTCTGGTAGGGATTTCTTAGTCCATTTGCAATGTTATAGCAGCAGAAAAATACTTCTGTTTCTGGAGAAAATAACTAAAATATTTTCTTCACTCCATGACCTAGTCTTCTGTTGGTTTCTTCTGTACTTTGGAAAAGAGACTGTGTATGCCAACATAATCTCACTTTGGCATGGGATAGATGACTCTAATTTGGGTCATCGAACTCATCATGAGTTTGATGAACTTTGATATCTGAGAATAATCTTTATCTCTTCTGCCAGGACCAAATGTCTTTGAAAGGGACATCTTTGCTGGTGGATGCAAAAAAAAAAGGCTAGCACACCAAAACAGAGACAGGAGTTCTGATGAACTTGAAGGGAAGTTTGGAAGAGCTTGTTTTACTGTGGTTGGTCAGCAATCCTTTTCGTCTTTCTTGGCTTCAGTTTCTACTAGGAAACTTCACCCTACAACTGGTGGAATTGTAGGTCAGTTTTATTGTAGTGCTTTGGGAAAAAAGTGGCTTGTTTGATTAACTTATGGCTGACATAATCTGCTCATACTAGCCATAAGGTTTCTAAAAGGAATTCACTGAAGTGTCTTACCAGCTACCAAATGCCTCTCTTACATTATTAGTGGCTAGACTGGTGATGTCCCTTAAGATAGCCTTTGCTCTTGATTGGTGAAAAATGCCCTTCTGGTAGTCACCACCTCTAAGACTGAAGAGACCAGTGTTAAGGTATTCTTTTGTAAATATGATTTTTTTTGAGAGAGAATCAGTTGTCCTTAGATCTCACCCAAACATATCTGATGGGAGCCTCCATTTTTACACTGGTGGTGTTAGTGACTTTCTTTGCAGAACTCCGTTCTACTGCAGATGTAGTGAAACTGTTGGACGTCACTGGCTGGTTGCCTTCTTTTTCAGCTTGGACAGAATCCAGCCTTTTCAGGTGTATGCCTGCATTCCTTCTTGTGTTTCCTGGCAGAAATAACATACTGCTCCAGAAATTATCTCAGATTGGCTACTTATTTCCTCCTAACAGTCATGTCATGGTGTAGTCACCTATCTTCAATAATCTACCTGTGCCATTATTCAGAAACTTGCATCTTTTAAGATTTTATCGGCAAAGAGTATGGCTGCCTTGCACTTTTCACTGCTGTGCTACACAATGTCAGAAAGTAGCTGAGAGGCAAGCAAACTTGGTATTGTGAGTAATTTGCTCTCATGCGTATGTATGCCTGTGCCCTATGAATGGATCACATATCTCAAGGTACTTCATTACTATGAAGCAAACAACTGGTTAGTTTCACGCATATATCCTGTGTGACCTTCAACAAGGCATTATGCCACTTTGCTGCTTCAGATCTTTTGCTGTATTAAGAGACTAGCACAATTTTCATCTTGCTCTCTCTTCTTCCAGTGATGAGAAGGCTTATATGTCTGCAATATAGATCAATGGTATCTAGCAGAATGGAGGTCAGAGAGTCACGAACGGTTGAGGTTGGAAGGGACCTCTGGGGGTCATCTGGTCCAACCTCCATGCTCAAGCAGGGTCACCTAGAGCCAGTTGCCCAGGACCATGTCCAGATGGCTTCTGAGTATCTCCAAGGATGGAAACTCTACAACCTCCCTGAACAACCTGTGCCAGTGCTCAGTCACCCTCACAGGAAAAGTGTTTCCTGATATTTGGAGGGAACCTTCTGTGTTTCCATTTCTGTTCACTGCCTCTTGTTACTCGGTACCACTGGAATGAGTTTGACTGTTGTTTTTACACCCCCCCTTCAGGTATTTGTACACATGAAATCACCCTTGAGTGTTCTCTTCTCTAGGCTGAACAGTCCCAGCTCAGCAGCATGCTTCACTGGGTTCATTTGCCTCTGTCATTATTGTATGGTGATTGATTTTAAAATATCTGTTGAAAGAGTTTATGATGCTATGTAATCTCCCAAGCTTGTGAAAACAGATACATGTGGTTTGCAGTCTGCTTATGAGACTTACATGGATGTCAGGGGGGGTCTTTTTTTGCAGGATCAAAGTCTTAATGGGGCAATTATGGGGCAGCCCTCAGGATTCCTACCAAACTTCTAGTGTATGTAGAATAGGAGAAACTTAAGGTGAAAACCTATAATGCTGATGAATCACCACAGCTGACTGGACAGTGAGTCTCTCCAATACCATGGTAAACTTCCAGTGGTTACTTCTTAAAGGAGAGCAAATATAAAACCTGACTGTCCTACCACAATGATTACTGTGAAAGCTTGAGCAAGTAGTGGTTTTGACTTTTGTGTTATGGTAGCTTTGGATAAAGAATGAATCTGTGATTTCTAAAAGGGAAATTTAGGAAATAGGAAGAACTGAGTGCTCCTTCTAGAGTTTATTAAGAACCTGTTTTGATTAATAGGATTGAAGCAGTGATGTAAGACTTGTTAACTTTCCTGGAAAGCTCCTGAATACTTTGTGTTTCACCAAGGCCTGATGGTTTTAATTTCTTTCTAATCCAAGACTGTAATCTGTCTAAGTGGCAAAAAAGAGGGATAGCATGTAGGTTAGCAGAAAAAAACAAAATAATGGAATATTTTAAATAGGAAGGGGTCTGAGGAGGTGTCCAGTCCCAGCCCCTGCCCAGAGCAGGCTCAGCTGGATGGACCAGACCAGGCTGCTCAGGGCTTTAGCCAGTCAGAGTGTGAAAAACACCAAGGATGGAGACTACCCAACCTCCCTGGGCCCTGGCGCCACTGTTGGGCTGTCCCCATAGGGAAAAGGCTTCTCCTTATCTCCAGCCTGATCCTCTTGTATTTCAGCTTGTGCTGCTGCCTCTCACCCTTGCCCTATGCACTGCTGTGAAGAACCTGGCTGCGTCTCCTCTGTCCCCTCCTGTCAGTGCCTGGGATGTTTTGGGTGCCTCCAAAGCCATCCCTCCTCCCATCTGAACCAGCCCTGGTCCCACAGACTCTGCTCACAGGGCAAGAGCTCCAGCCCCACCATCTTGGTTGCCTCCCCTCAACTCCCACCAGTCTGTCAATGTTTTTCCTGCATTTGAGGCAGTATTCCTTATGTGGTCTGAGTGCAGAGAAGAGGGGATGATCCCTCCCCCGGCTCTCAGGGCCACATACTACTCACACCACTCAGGGTGCTGCTGGCCCTCATTGTTACCTGGGTACATGGCTGGTACCTGCTCAGCTTGCTGCCTAGCTGTTCCCCCAGAGCTGCTCCCTGGACCCAGCCTACATCGCTGCAGGGCTCTGCCTCCCCAGGGCAGAGGTCAGTGTTCATCCTTGTTAAATTTCACAGGGTCACTGTCATCCCCTTCCTCCTACCTGTCTAGATCATGCAGCCTTGCCTTTAAGTATTTGACTACAGGCCCCCCAGCTTGGTGTCGTATGCAAAGCTGAGGCAGGTGCACACCATCTCCTCCTCTAGGTCACTGATAGAGGTGTCAAACAGGACAGATCCCAACAAAGACTTGAGGAATGACACCTGTAACTGGTTTCCAGGTAGGGCACAAACCATTAGTCACCAGCATTTAAACCTGACCACCCAACCAGTTTTTCACTCATGTAGCTGTCTCCCCACACAGACCGTAATGTCTGAACCTGAATATGAAAATATCATGGGAGAATGGTTGAAACCTTTGCTAAAGTTGAGTAAATTACATCCACTGCACTCCCTTTTACTCTTGGTAAATACATGCTGTCTGTTACCTGCTGACACCGCCACCTTCATGTGCCTGGAAGAGATTTCCAAGAGGACTCACTACATGAATTTCCCTGGGGCTGAAAAGATGCTAACTGGCTTGTAGTTCAGCAGATCACCCTTCTTGCTGTTTCTAAGGATGGGTACCACATTTTCCTTTCTCTAGTCATTAGAAGATACTCCCTCAAGCTGCATGACCTGTCCAAGATGTTAGCGAGTAGCTGTGCTAATGTGTCAGGCAGCTTGCTCAGCACCTTTGGATGCATCCTTTCAGGTCCCATGGACACATGGGTGTCAGGATTTCTCAAGAGAGATTAGACCCAATCCTCATCCGCTGCCAGTACCTCCTTTCTTCCTTTAACCTTGTCCCTAGCACAGAGGCCTGGCAGACCCTTTCAGTGAAGGCCAAGGTGAAGAAGGCACTGAGCATCCCACCGCCTTATCTGTGTCCGTGGTCACTAAATAGAATGTGGATAATTAAGAGTGGGACAGTTACCAGACTATAAAGTTTGATAATATGTAGTCTGAGCTGGGGCCGCTGTGCAGTTTAGAGTAGGAAAAGCATCCGTCATCCAGTCTGGTGGATTTCTTCTCTTAAATGGGGATGCCAGGTAGGAGTTACAAGGATTTTCTGGCTCTTCTGATTGTCACAGCAGCACAAAGGGTCTGGAAGAGACCTGAGGATACATCCTTTATCTGAAGATAAATAAAAAGATAAATTCTTTGTAGAGTTTTTGTGTTGTTTTTTTCCCCCACTCTCTCTCAAGACAGATGCCAGAAAACTGGGCCACACATATCCTTTTTTTCAGTAACAAAGCAAGGAACACAGTGAAATATAAACTTAAACTAATGAATCAAATGTTAAGTTTGCTTAGCAATGAATGCTGTGTAACATAAAGGTTCAGAGAGGACTGTGGTCTGCTTTGAACTTCTACAAAAAGATCAAGGAGTTATCAGAGGTGGTACAGAAAAACTCCTGGGCAATATGTTTCTTATCCTAGGAAGTTATTTCACCAGAGAGAATCTTTCCTTTAGTGACTGCTTTTACCGTAAAAGATGAAATGTAAAACTGGAGTCAAGCTATAGAAAGACTTGAAGAAATTTAGGCTGAATGATATGATAAGTAGAAAACTTAAAAAGCAAGGGAAGTATCTGTTTGGCTCCAGGAGATCTGGTGAATGAGTTTTCATGTTCAACATGTCATTTGTGATCATTTATTTTGTCCATCTCCAGAACATAATGCTGAATTTCTCCTTGCAGTTGTTCCCAACTGTGAGTAGCTGAACTACAGCCTCATGTCTGAATGACATTTGGTTTTAATCTGCGAATGCTATGTGACAGAAAATTGTACCTTGTTGCCTGTCCCTAAAATCACTAACCTTTCCTTCTTTTTAAGTGTCCAGTTTGGGCTATTTAAACTGTATACTTTTAGTTAGCAAAGTTAGTTAGTTAGTACCTAACTTTTATCCTCTGAATCAGACCCCACTTTTCCTTCACTATCTGCAGGGCATGGTTGTCTTTTTCCATTAACTGCAACTTAATTTAAGTTTCTAATTTAACTATCTGTTCTGTGCTTATCTAGATGCATGAAGTACGGGGTATGGATATGCTCTCTCCTCCTTTTTTTTAGTGTGATATTTGTTCATCTTACCAAAGTAGTTTGTCAGGAATCAGAGAATATCTTGAGTTGGAAGGGACCCATAAGGATCATCAAGTCCAACTCCCTGCTCCTTGCAGGACCACCTAACACTAAACCATAAAAGCATTGTCCAGATGCTCCTTGAACTCTGACAGGTGTGGGGCCATGACCACTTCCCTGGGGACCCTGTTCCAGTGACCGACCACCCTCTCGGCAAAGAACCATTTCCTAATGTCCAATCTGAACTTCCCCTGACACAGCTTCATTCTGTTTCCACGTGTCCTATCACTGGTCACCAGAGAGAGGAGATCAGCATGGTCCAGAATGGTCCAGAAGGTCTGAAAAGATACGTCCAAATTTGACCTCTAAACTTCAATGGAAGCCAGAACAAATAACCATTTAGAGAGCACTCAGTAGTCACTGTATTTCAAAATCGACCAGTATAAACCATCTTGCCCTCGAGCACTGAGATCTCAACTGAAATGTGTTTTAAATTAAGGGGTTATAAATGTCTCATTTCCTCTAAATTGGGAGAAGAAGCCAATGGAAATGGGACCATTAGAAAACTGGTGAAACATTTAACAAATACTGTTCAAATGTGAGGCTGATCAGAGAGACTAGAATAAATGGTTAAGATACCCATTTGCAGTGTTGGTGCCATGGGAAGGGTACAGATACATACATGAAGAAGGGGAAAATGCTTTAGTTGAAGGTGTGAACAGCTGTAACACCAAAGTTGAAACCTGATTAATAATTCCCACTTGAAGTTACTGGCTTTGTCTCCTGGAGAGAAGCAGGGTACATGGAGTCCCCTCACCAAGGAGCTGTGACAAGAACAGGGAACACTGTCTTCCCAACTGTCCTACCGGCAGGGAAACAGGCTGCGAGGAAAGGTACTGTGTGTCTGCTAACAGGAAGGAGGGAATAAGCTTTTGTGCTGCTAATTGTTTTCAAGGGGAATACCAGAAGAAATCACTAGGGGTGGAGACTGGGCTATACAGAGAGGCAGGAATGCAGGGTGTTGACAGATGTGCAACTGAGATGAGGGAGGATGAGGCATTAACATTAGTGTTAGAATTTACTTTCATTAGAAGAAAAATCAAAGGGCTGGTGTGGATGAAGGCATATTAATTTACTAGTGGGAAGCAGAAAGAGGAAGATGTGAACTAAGAAAATGGGGCTTTGTGGGGCTAATCTTCAGAAAGTATTTTTAAGTTGAAGAATATCAGGCATAGTTTTGTAGACACTTTCAGAATCCCATTACAGTGGCTTTAAATGTGAAACTACTGCAACTTTTTTCTGGTGTTTAAAAGCTGAAACACAGATGCAGGCTGTACCCTAGGAAATTGAGTCAATATAGAAAACTGACAGTATTTCTTCACTTGGTGAATGAGGGCTGTACGGGATCAGGATATCTTGATTTGTTCCAGGGGAGGTGAAGATGCCGAAGAAGCGGGGTGAAAAAGTTCAAAAGTGAGCTTTTGATATATTTCAGAAGGTTTAATATCTTTTCCTGTGCCTAAATTTTAGTATGGTCTTACCTCTGATTAACCTTTTGCCCCTGTTGTGTGGCAGAACAATGGTGTCTTTGTTAAACTCTCAGCAGAGCTACTGATTCATTGTGTCCTACTTAATGTCTATTGGTAATCCTCCAGTTTATCAGTGGTGGGTTTTTTTCTTTTTTTTTTTTTCCTGTCAAAAGAACAGAAACAAAAAATAGCACTCAGACCATTCTGCCTTGTATTTCAACCCCAAATGCTGAAATGTGTGAGAGAAGTAATTTCTTTTTAACCAGTCTAACATATTCTGTATTGAATATTAGCTTTAAAAGCAGCAAAGTCAGGGCTTGCACTCTGTTTTCTGAGATGAAAGAAAAGCACTAGGGGTTTTATACCTCACTGTTCTTCCATCTCTGGAAGTGCCCAGGATTAACAACCATTTGAAGATTTTTGCCAAAACAACATGGTAAAATTTTCCACAGTATATGAGCGATGTTAACACCACTTTTTCAAAAGGGTCCCACAGTCACTGAGGCTTTTACTCTGTTTTGTTCTTCACATGCATAAGTATTTTATGTATTTGTCATTGCAGTGGGTATCCTCTGGTATCGCCCAAATCGTGTACCACAGTATGGGGCCTATAGAATAACACCCATGTGCCTCCTACTGAGTATAAGTTGCCTGAGTATGTAACAATATTCGACCATGAGCTTATATTGGACTATGAGCTCTGACCTTTAGCAACAAAGATACAGCAGTAGGTCTCTATACATTTGATATATAATCTTCACAACAGCCTCCAGAGAGGTTTGATAAACTGTGAAACCGAAGAGTAAAGAAGTCAGCTAAAGTTATGTCAATGTTTATTCTTTATGTATCACAGTGAGAGTATACAGAGAACTCATTCAATTTGCTGCACTTTCTGTACAGCCTGCATACTGGATTTGCAATACTAGTCTGAAATGTAATGCACCTGAGAATATGTTAGTATTTTGTCTGCTGCTTTTGCCTAAAGGCTTGGGGTGTTTGGCTTTTTTATTAATTTTTCTTATCACACAAAGCCCAACCACTATCCTTTGTTAGTGAACACTTGAGGTTTTGACTTTCTATTTTCGTACTATTGCTGAAAGCATTAACTGTTGATTGCATAGAAACAAATCTTCTAATGAAAATTTAATAGTTATTAATAGTTAAATTAATGGTTAATAGTGTGGTCCCTTTACAGCATCTGAAACTTTCAGGAGAATTTTTTTGTCTCTAAATTTAAGTAACTAAACACATGAGTTTTTATAGATCTGCAGAGAGCCACAGTAGCTGAAATAGATTTTGCAGGCAAGATGTTTACTATATACCCTACAGCCTTAACTGAAACAGTTATTAAATCACTTATTCTCACTCACTGTAAATCACTTTTATAATGCTTTAGAGATCAAAGTATTGCTTACACAGCACTGTGAGTAGGCACAGCACTCCACAGGTGTCTGAACATCACGGAGAAGTTTACCATCTAAGTAAGGTATAATTCAGCTAGTAAAACAAAAAAAAAATTGAGAAGCCCAGGAGCAATTGCATTGAATTTGTTGTAGGCAATGTGCCAGTTTCAAAAGCACTATTGTACCATGGAAAGTTAGCAACACCAACCTATTCAATCTGTGCACTGTGCTTTTGGAAACAAATAGATCAAATGATTGAAACAGAATCAAATATTATTATCTTTCAATGAGTCTCCATTAGCTCATTGTTCATTGGCTAGATAGACCAGGTCTGATTCCAGACAGTGCCATACCATCACAGACCTTGGCCTGGAAGTGGGAATGCAAAAGTGCGTTCATTGAAATGGTCTGAAATGTAAATGTTTTCACATCTGAGATTGAAAGCAGAGGATGGTTAGTGATCTTATAAAGAAGAAATTCAGCTCATCTTTCCTGACATCTTCTCTTGTCACCCCTCTGGGAAGGATTATCTCACATGTGATCAAAATAATGCCCTTTCTTTTGTACATGGGCCATAACCTGTTCTTATGTCTCATAGCAAGTCCTCATCAAAGTAGGAGATCTGCATTGGTTTTGAAGTGTGCAGGGCCATGATCAGTGATCTCATCATCCAGTTACTACAAACTGGATGCTACAAACCTGTGCTACAGCAAAAAAACCAGCTATCATGGGAAGGTTTGGGCATTTTTTTTCCCCTTTCAATTATGGTGCCTTATGGGACCAAAATCATGGATCATTTATGTAGTCAACTTAGGTTAAATTTTTTTTAAAGATTTTGAAACCTTAGGACTGCAACTACTTTATCCTTGCTAACTGCTCACCACCAAGTTGCCAATCCTGCTGAGCTGACAGTATGTTCCCAGCTCACTGCAATTTTGGTGAAGAGACACAAATTTATGCACAGCAGCACTGGGTGGAAAGGATTGTTGGAACATAACACTGCTTCCACAAAGCACTCTTCTCTGGCTGTCATCAGACTCTTGGTTTTTCAGTACTAGTTTTAGTATGGTAAAGTGGGAATATTCCTTTACCTCACAGGGGACTTCTGAAGCTGGTTTTATTATTAATCTACAGTCAGTCCTTTCTTTCATTGCTTCTCAGATAAATAGAGTGAGTTCAGAGGTATTAGGTGTGCTCAAAAGAATTACGTAACTTCTCAAATATGCCACCAACTTTGGAATAGCTGTTGGGCTAGCTATTTCATCCCATGATGCCCAGCCACATGTTGCAACTGCAGAAGTCTTTTGAGCACTTGCAGCTGCCTAGTGTGACTGTTGCATAAGATGCAGAGAGTCTGAACTCTTAGTTAGCAACACAGGAATGTAGAAGGCATGTGATGCTGTAAAATGTTGAGTACCTTTAAAGATTATAAGTTGCCAGCCCCAAAAGAAAATTTCTACTGAAATTCCCTACAGTACTGCAAGGTGAGGACTAAAGAAAAAAAAGACTGAAAAAGTAGAGAACTTTTGGAAGTTGGAACCTGGAACCTGTGTGTAAGCCTAAGCATTTATTTGTTTATGGCACTGCTGAAATATGAATATAAATGATCTGCTAATTATTTGAGGGATTGTTTTGTGTGTCTCTCTCCTCTCCTCTCTCTTCTCCAGAAGCTTGCACAGTACATTTTCTCAGTTGTTTTGTGACTGAAAATGGGAAGCAATAAATATTTTTCAGAGTCTGTATTTCTGGGTCTGGAAGATATTTTGTGGACGCACATTATGACAGGATGTGTACATCCCATTCTTCTTCTGTGAAAATCAATAGCAGCATGATACATAGACACAATCCTTAAAGAAAACAAAGCTTTACAAACACAGCTTTAAAACTAATAAATGTTGAGGGTGTTTTTCCATCTGTGTACTATCCAAAAGCACACAGTACCTCTGGTGCCAATTAATCTAATTGGTTTGCTTATTTGGGCAATGTTTTCAAGTGCCACTAAACTCTTTCAGGCCTTTGCATGCAATTAACGAAGATGGTTTCAGTAGTTAAAAAAAAAAAAGGGAAGAAAAAAGAACAATTAAATCATATTTAAATGTCTTTGTAAGAGCTCATGAGTAAATGTGTATACAATTTATACAGATGCTTGTGCAAACATGAGTCTGTTACTGATTTAGAATATTAAGTAGTTTCAAGACTTTTGTCTTTCATTAAAATTTCTTTGAAACATTAATCATGTACCGGCTTTTAAAAAAATTAAAGTTCTTTCTTCTAGCACACTGGTTTTTTTCAATCTTGATTCCTTTCTCTTCCCTCTTCCTTTGATTCTTGTCTTTTCTGTTACGTCTTGTTCCTGGTTCAAAGAGCAGGATGGAAGCTGTCAAGGAGCAGAGTAACAGCGAGGTGGGACGGGATATGTAGCTTTCTAGGTCAGCTTGGCATTTGCAATGCTTCTTCAGCAGCAGTGGTCTGTGAACATAAAATGAACAGTAAGACTTTTGTTTGCAGCTTACTGCTTTTTAAAGTTGATGTTTAAGGAAAGTAGTTGCCTACAGGAGACTGAAAATACTGTCTTGCAGTGTCCCAGATAGTGAGTTTATACAAAACAAATGCCACCACCCTCTCTAGACACTGCTAATGGTACTTGAGTGCAGACCTGAAGGTGGTTCAGACTTCGAAGAGACTTTGTCCTTGGATAGCTGTGGCTTCCAGCCTGCTCAGTCCTCTGTGTAGAAGTGCTTCACCCGTGCCAGAGAACCCCCAGCCACGCATGACCCACTGCCGGCAGCAGGTGTCCAAAGAGCTGTTTGGAGAACTAGTGTCACCATCCAGTCCTGTGCCCTGGTGTCCTCAGGTCTGCAGCTCCAAACAGCAATCATCTTGCTTTGCTGTGTCTGACATTGTAACCCCATCTGTAATTTGAAGAGTGCTCTCATGCTTCTCTCATTCTCCCTCCCTGCTTTCCTCACCTCCCCTGCCACCCTGGCAGGCTCTATGTTTGCTCCGTGTGTCCTGGTTTCAGCTGGGATGGAGTTAGTTTTCTTCCTAGTAGCTGGTATAGTGTTATGGTTTGGGTTCAGTATGCGAATAATGTTGATAACACACTGACATTTTTAGTTGTTGCTGAGTAGTGTTCATACTAAGTCAAGGATTTTTCAGCTTCTCATGCCCAGCCAGCAAGAAGGCTGGAGGGGCACAAGAAGTTGGGAGGGGACACAGCCAGGGCAGCTGACCCAAACTGGCCGAAGGGGTATTCCATACCATGTGATGTCATGCCCAGTATATAAACTGGGGGGGTTGGCCTGGAGGGATTGCTGCTCGGGAACTAGCTGGGCATCGGTCGACGAGTGGTGAGCAATTGCATTGTGCATCACTTGTTTTGTATATTCCGATTCTTTTACTATTATTATTGTCATTTTATTATTGTTGTTATTATCATTATTGTTTTCTTCCTTTCTGTTCTACTAAACTGTTCTTATCTCAATCCCAAGTTTTACTTTTTTCCAATTCTCTCCCCTATCCCACTGTCGGGGGGGGGGAGTCAGTGAGCAGCTGTGTGGTGCTTAGTTGCTGGCTGGGGTTAAACCATGACACCATGCCATCACATACATCTAACACTGGGCCAAAATTAAAGCCTGGGTAAAAAAAATGAAAGAAGATATAGACACCAGGTTTTAAACTAGAAGAGATGCAACGGTTTGGTAGGGGAAAAAAGGTCTCTCATAGGCTGCCACTGACTTTGGCAGAGATGTAGAAATTCACTAGCGGCTAATAATGATGACCCCACTCTTTCAAAGAGCAATAAAATATAATTGCAGTAGGAAACTAGGTGGGTGGTCAGTTGAGTGAAATTTGATTTTAAAAACAAATGATGCATAAATACGGAGGGTATAAAGGAAAGTTACCTCAGCTGATTACATTTTTTTACTGTCCTCTGGCTTTGTTTTACTGGGCAATCTTGCTATGGATAGTGTATCAACACTGTGAGATATGGAGAATCAGGATGTTTGAAGTTAATGGCACAAAACACATTAATCTACTTATAGGCAGTTTGAATAGTGTGAGTAATTCTATGCCAGCAAGTGTCTTATGTTCCTGTATTATTCCCTTTAGAGCAAGTGAGAGCTCACGGTCTTAGGTTTCCTAAAATGGAATTAGATACCTAGAAGCCTGCAGTTTGTTTATGTTTCTCTTCAAACTAAGGGAACAATGTGGTTGCATTCAATTAAACCTTTTCTTCCAGCTTTTGCAATCTTTGAAACACCTTTGTGGTTTTTGATCTCCATGTAGCTGCATGTATGCTAATTAGATTCAGCCCTGCACTGAGATTCTGGCGTATAAATGCTAAAATAAGTGAAACAACCACTTGAATGTTGCCAGTTGCTGCTGCCCCACAGCAATCTTGAAAGCAAGATTGCTACAGTTTTTTTGTGTGTATATATATATATGTGTGTGTAAACATGCATTATATTTTGCTTGGTTACAAGCTAATTTTTCACCACAACCTCTTAAAAATAATGTGAGGTGAAAATGCCCCCATTCCTTGCTTAGAAGGAACTACAAGTTTTAATATATGAGACTAGGGGTAGTATATAATTATTATACTACTACTCATTTTAACTGCTTAAGATACTGAAATCGCTGTCAGGCTGAGGTGTTTATACTCCAATGCCTTGTTTCTCACAGGAGCCACTGAAAATCCCTGAGAGGAAGCTAAAGAAAACTGCACAGCTGACAAATAAGGATTAACTAGTTTTTATGGGAAATCTGTTGGCTTATGAACCCCACACTTCAGGACACAGTCTTTCTTTTGACTTTCTAGCCAAGGTGGTTGTTCTCCTCAACCATTAACTATGCACAGAATGGTTTGTTGACTCATTTGGGGAGTGGGGAATAAGACTAAAAGGAGGAAAAGAAAAGAATGTGAATCTGTCTTTATTTTCCTGTTGTAGTTAGTGAACAAGATGGAGTGAGTAAAATGAACAGGGAAAACTTTCTACCTACATGGTTTCTGCTTTCCTTTATTGAAAGAGCTCTGTGAAGAGCAATGATATACACAAAGCACACTAATGAAAAGTGGCTGTCACGGACCACTCTCGTGTCCAGGAGCCAGTGGGCCCCCGTCTCTGCTGAAGGACTGGCTGATCAGTTTGCACAGGTCAGGCCCTCACTCCTATAAAACCAAATGTCAAAGTTCTCAAGTTCTTGGCAATGTTCCCCATTAGATGCACCTGCACTGGGTTGTTAGTTGTGTTCAGCATCTAGCTTCACACAATATTTTTTCTGTTTTTAAAGGCAAAGGAATCTCTTTTGTTATGGATCATAATGCAAAAAATTGGGTAAAATAGACATCTGCACAATGAATAACATTGCTCAGTTTTTAAATCCCCCTTGACTTATTCTCAACTACCTCATATTGAATGGAACTGGAGGAGAAGATCGCAGACATCTGGACAGGTTTTTTTTCCCAAAGAAATGTAGAGTTGAGTTGCCTTTTCAAAACTTCACATTCTTTTTTTTTTCTAGTAAAACTCCTTCAGTGGTGTGTTCACCATCTTTGATTTATGAATGTTTTACATGTCTAGTTCAGAAGGATGGGAGAGGATGGGGATCCTGAAGATAAAATATTAACCAAAGCCTGACTTCTAAACATTTTGGGTTTTTTTTAAACAGTCAAGGAGCTGTTGACACAAAGATATGGGAATTGTGTGTCTTGAAGTGTAAATCTCATGTATTTGGAGGCAGTTCTTGTTTCAGAATTAAAAGTAAATGTTTCTAGTGTTAGTGGCTAAGATCTAAAGAAATGCTTCGTGGGTGGCTTAGTAGTCATGAAAGCTAGCTATGGACAAAGAGGTTGCAGGGCATCAGCGGAGAAGATGTTTCAAGTGGAACTGAACTTTCTTTTGTCAGTGGGAGTTTACACTACAAAATGAATATTGGGAGCATTTATGGATCTGGCCACCAGTAACTGGCAATGCAGAAGACCATTGGTCAATCATCCAAACAAAAGCTTAGCTGGAGGCTGCAGCAGCTGATGCAATAGTGGATTTGTCCTGCAGAAAGCCTTTCTCATGTCTGATGTAAGCTATGAGTTGCAGTTGAAGTATTTCCTGGGGCATTTCCCTCATTCCTCTGGGAGTTTTCCACACTCAGCCAGCCCTTGCAGCACACCCATGGCCAGAGGCAGTGGTGTCATCCTTTGGCAGCTCTCCGTTTTCCTGAGCAGGGTCCCAGAAACACCACTTTTAACAGATGATTCCTCTTCCTCCAGCAAAGTGTCAGGGTGTTACTCATGCAGGAAGTGAGGCAGAGAATTTACACATATGGCATGATCATTTGAGCCCTTTTTCTTTAGGGTTGCTAAAAAGGCACAATGTAGGCTTGCATCAGACCTTGATAGTGCACAGGTTTCCTAGCTAGTCTCTCATTTCCTCCAATGTTTCATCAAATAATACATTTCATGTCAACTGACTTGTATACTGCAGACATGCTGGTGAAACTTGCTCAATTTCTACAGAATACTTTTTAAAAATTTATTATTTATGTAGTTTATTTTACTAGCATTTTTACAGTTTTAATAGTGTCACCAAGAATTCTGGAAGCAGCATAAAAAAAGAAAGAAAAGTTGCTTCATAATAGAAGGCTACTGTAATCTGGTGTGGCATGTTTTATGTTCCTGTACTGCCAGAAAGGCTGTGATACTCAATTAAGGCCACAGGGAAATGATACATATTTCAGCCACTAAGGGTGCAAAGACCCAGGAGGAAAATGGTTAAATGTTACATCACTTCTATGGTTTGTTATATTATGTCATGACAGCATTGCATGTAGAAACAAGAGCTAACTATGTTAGGTGGGTGGTTTTGCATTGATACATATATAACCCAAGACTAAAAATTCATCCATGGAACTATTTTATAACCATGTAATGGAATTTAGCTGAGACCATCGTGGAGTCTATTATGCCTTGTGAAATCATTGTGCACTGAGGAGCATGTGATACAGTTAGAAAATTTCTTGACAAGCATCACCCCCAGCCCACAACAAAAATTCAAAAGCCTGTGAAAAACCCACCTAGAAACACCACAGAAAATGATCACCAAAGCAGCATGGAATTGTATGATTAATAAAACCCCTGTGAATAGTTTTGGTGGTTCTACTGTAACTGTTGGCCTCAAAGCATTTTGTCATAAGCTCAGTGAAACTAATGACAGTATTTTCATGGCTTTCCACCACTTTTGGATAGAGTACAAAGTACTGTTCAGCTCAAGTGATAGGTTTCATCACCTCAGTTTTAAACAGGTGCAAGCAACGGTATAAGGTGTAATAATGTCTTAGAGCTAGATCTTCCAATATTATTCAGAACTTAAGAGAACATTTGTCTTTGGTTGCTGTAGTAAATTTTCAGCATATCTGAAAATCAAGCTTTAGATAGTCAATGTTTCTGTAAAAATAGCAGACTGAAGATCATGTAGACAGGTAGCAGTGACAAGAAGGAGCAAAGCCAGGCACTCATGCCCCATGGAGTATCTCCACCAGATCAGAGTGTAAAGGGTGTCTGCTATAAGCAGTTCTCTCAATACTTGGCTCATGAACTCACTGTCTTCTGATAAATCCATTCCCTGATAGACTTATTCTATATGCAAATAAAGAAACCCATAAATATTTATTGAAATGTGGGAACAGTCTGAATGGTTTATAATTTCACGCTAGGAAACAATATAATAAATCAAGGTTAGCAGGCAGTAGCCTCCTACTGTAAATGCTTTAGATAGTCTTGAAAGAATGTTTACCTTGTCACTTAAGATATCTTTGGGGTTATTATTCATTGAGCTACCACCTTATGGTCAGCACAAAGTATGGATTCAGCAGGCCAAGTGGAACTTACAATCAAACAGTAATCAAAATGTAGATCAAAATTTGGAAGTGCGAGACAGTATTCTTCCAACCTCTTTTTCTTCTGTTATCATAAAGCCCATTCTTAAAAGTTTAATTGCTTTTCTAAAGGAATAAATAGAAATTAACACTATTCCTATTGTGTTCTTTTTCCTACAAGTATCTTGCAGACATTGTACCACAAGCTCCTGTTTAAAAAAATACATCTTAAGCCACACTTCAGTTTTTGATCTGCAATGCAAAGATGATAATGATACCCTGGCCTTAAAACATCTAAGGCCTGAGTAACAAATAATTTTCTTTTAATCAAGGGTATTAATTAAAAGTGTTTGGACAGAGTCTTTTTGTCATTATTAAAGATTTCTTTTTTTTTTATGTTCTCTGTGTAGTAAGCTACTTTCCATATGACTTTCCAGATGATTGTTTGTAGCTGTAGTACAGATAGACACATTTCACAAGTTTAAAGTAATTCTTATTTCTTCAACATGGCAACACCATGTGGTGTCTAGAAATGACTCTCTGTATTTCAGTTAGTGCCTTCTCCTCAATGGAGGTCTTGGATGCTAGCTGAATTGTTTGTCAGTCCATTTGTAGAACCAGAAGGAGTTATTAAATCACCAGGTCTGATCCCCTGGTGAACGGGGGATGAAAATTTTACCCAGTTAATTCTGAACTGAATCTAACAGAGAATACAATACCACATCTGCTGGCAAAACACAGAACTATCTTTCAATTTCTTGATTTGTGTTGATCTGTTTTAGAAGGCGAAAATGAAAAGCAAGACTATGCAATGTGCTCTACAAAATACAGATAAGGCATGGTGAAATGATATGACCTTACGAATGCTTCCCAACTTTATATAAATACAGTCTGTTTTAAAAATAAGCACAAGCTTATTGTTGAAACAAATACAAGTACTAAACTTGGGGATTTTCAGAAAGGCCTTTGATAATTTTTAAATCCTTGTTAATTTAGCTTTTGGATGTTTCTTCTGAGATCTTATCTCTTTTAAAGGTGACTTGCGAAGTTACATCATTGCCATTTGCTTCCTGCTTTGGTGCAGACTCTGTTGGCTGAAAGTGTTTCTATAAATGAGTGCACTTCATGTTACTTTCTTTAATGTGAGTGCAGTGCTGTCTTTGGCACAGCTACAAGACAGCAGTATCCTGCAAAATACATTGTACTCTGTGAATTTCTGTCCATACATGTTTAATAGGATTGGTAGTATATGGTGCTGCTGCCGTTGAAAGAATGCATCAGATACCTGTTGTGGAACATTTTTAGCTAATGGTCACAAGAGCATTCCAGACACCTTTAGAAGGCCTTGAACAGAATAAACAGAAGACAAAAATAAGAAAGATACCAATTAGAAAAACACAGGTGCGCATTCCACAATAAAGAAAACTTGGCACAAACAACCTCAATTCAGCAGTTTATCTTGACCAATTAGACTGAGACAAGTCTTGTATGCTTTAGTTAGTATAACCAATTATGTTTTATGTTTATGCGCGTGTACAGTGTTGATATAACCAATCATTAAGTGTAACTGGACGCGTGGACAGTGCATGAATAATGTGTGCAACCAATAGTAAAATAGCTAAACGCATGTACAGATGTAACTGATGTATAAAATGATGTGTGATGCTCTAGTAAAGTGGGCTTCACCTGATCACATTGGTCTGTGTGTGTTGTCCTGTGCCTCCGCAGATACCATCCAATGGCATGTGGAAATGGCCAGGCGTGATGGGCCACCACACCTGCAGTTATTGCTGAACATCTTTTCCTACAAAATCATCTGCAAACTCATGCTTTTCCACATCGCAATTCAGAATAGGTCTCTCTAGACATACTGGAAAAATTCATACTTAAGTCCATAATGAACCTTCTCCACTCTGCAACATTCTTGACTCTTACTGATGCTGAATACCCCCTCGTCCTGGCAGGAGGCCCTGCAAGGCTTCCCTTGGTCACCTGCTGCTCAACCAGCCCACACGCATACTGCAAATCAAAACCTTTACCTCTAATACCCTAGGCAGTACAATTCAGCAATAAATTGTCCATCCTCTTTTGCATATGGAAAGTATAACCATCATGCAGCAATAACCCTCAGAATGGGCTGTGTCAAATAACTACAGTTTAACTACAGGCCAAAAGCAAGTGCTGCTTTATTTACTTCTTGGTTTCTCATCATATACAGTCTGTGTAAACATATTTTTCCAGTTGCTGAGATGTGCAGTGAAACCTAGTCTTGGACGTCTGTCATAACTGAAGGCTGCGTTTGGATCTTTCTGTCAAGTACCAGTGTCAGATTATCTATGTTCTGCCTATACAATTTCCTATGGTACTTCAAAGGGAAATGATATGCTATGCTTTTCCTGATGCTTTGCACTGTTCAGCTGCTGAAATCCTGTATCCCAGATTTGGTCACGTACAAACACTGGATGAAATGACTCAAAACTCCTAAGCCAAAGCACACTAATGTGGCTGGTACCCAGACAATGGCAAATGAGTGCAACTCTTACTAACATTTACTCAGACATATCCTGTGCCTTGGGAAAGGGGAGAAATCAGTAAGGCATTTTGGAACTACTAGACCAGACTGAATAAATTACCTACCAACTGGTGACAGTATAAGATTCAGAGCAAGACACGGGTAGGATTAGCATGATTTGGTCACGAGCTGCATCAAACTGTGTGAGGCTGCTTGCTACCACTCTGTCTGTCAGCTACATACAGAGTTCTGGTTTCTGGTTCTCAGACTGGATATGCCAGTTCTGATTTTCCTGCAGTCTACAGCTTCGACAGGATGACTTCTGGAATTTCAATGGAACTGCAGTGAAGAAAATATTAGATTAAAAATCTACTCTGTTGAGCTACTGTGTTCAAACTGGGATTTAATAAGTAGCAATGTTTTTATAATACCTTTTGAATATAATTGCTGTTTTAAGAAGCTGAGATTTTTCAGTGAAAAATTTTAATCTAGGGGTAGTGTGTTAAAAGTAAAGACATTACAGTTCAGAGCATATCAATATTATCCTTACTAAAAAAAAGAAAGTATGATCTTTGTTTTCCAGTTACCTTATGAAAAACGGATCATGATTATTATTAGTTCTTAAGATTAAATATTCAAGAGGTCAGACTTCAACTTTGTGATCTCTGGAACACTTCTCAGGACTCATGCTGAAATTCCTAACTGTTCGTTTCTGTTTGATGAGCTTTTTCCTATAATACAAGTCTTTCTTAAAAAGTAGTCATAAGATTAAAGATGACACAATTTTTCCATAGTGTACTTCCTGTAACTCCTGTGATAATTTCTGAGATGCAGAAATTCAGCGATTTATAAAAAGATATTGCGTTAATTTTAGCTACCTGGCTATCAGCATTACACTTAGTCACACTCATGAACTATTCATAATAAGCATGATGAACTGAATAAATGTTTTTGAAGAGCTGACAGCAGTCCATTGAAAACAGTCTGGGAACACTATTTGCTTTACTGAAATGAACTGATGAAAATCTAATAATTTCTGACTTCGGCAACAGTTTTCCTCTCCACACTGTGCCTTGGTTGTATTTTAAGTGGATGAAGCATGCAAGTCAGTCAGCTCTTTGCATCCATAAAATTGAGGAGGGCTGTAAACTCAGCTCAGCTGTACAAGCAAACCTGCTGTCTGGCATCAATTCCACTTGGTGTAAGTAGGAAATCTGAAACAACTGCAGCCCTCATGGTAGAATATTCATGCAGAGGGAGCAGTCAAATGCCCAGATTCCTTATTTAAATGCAAAACATTTTGATAGTTTTAACCAGCAATGTGTCGCTTTTGAAAAAGAGATCCCTGATAACATGCTTATCTCCACACTGGAATATAATATTTGTAAAGAATTTTATACATCACATCTGATAATTTAGCTGAAGAATTTTCTTCTGTTTTGTTGCCAGTGTTTTTGCAGTCCCAGCTTCCTGGTGTGCGGGGAAATGTCTTGACCTCGGATATTGTGTTCTATCTCCTTAATCTATGGAAAAGCCTTCGTAAACCTCGGTAGAAAAGGTTATGACAGCCTTGAGAACCTAGGTCTTCATTTTGTTCATGGAATGGTAAACTGCCTTTGCTTGTCCTGTCCTCTGGACTAGTGCTGAAGAACATACAAATTTGTGCAGACAATTTTACAAATGCAGGTGCCTTTTGGGCTAAAATTTTGCTATGATCAGAATAAACTGATGCATAAAATATGTTCTAAGCCCTCTTTTTTGAAATAACTGACAAGAAGCTTTACGTAAGTAACTGAAACAGCTGTGTGCCTCATTAGCCGATGGGTATGCTTGGGATGTTACATAGCTGATAATCCCATTTAAAGTGCTTATCTTAAAAGTGGGCCCATCAAAGTGTTGATACCACTTTTAAATGCTTAAATGTTGCATGTCGGAGTTTAGTCTTACACTGCATCACTGTCAAAAGTTACAAGAAAAAAAAGATCTCTGCCTTTTATTTCTGCATGGAGCTACACTGAGCTGCAAATGCAACAGGACTGGGAAGCCTAAGTTGGTTGTCATAACCCATGTTCCTGCTGTACCAGAAGATGAAGAAGAATACATTATATTACCTTTTTCTTCACTGCAGAGGGCAAATGAAATGTGGAATGTTTTATTTTTTGTTGTTATGCCAAAGCCAATACCAACTATGTAGTAACAATAAATAAAAAATCCATGTAGAAACAGGGTATTGTTTCCTCTCTCAGGGTGAACTTAGAGCTTCCATCACAGGCATGACTGAAATGCTTTCATTACACATATTTCAGTGCAGAATTAGTATCTCTAAATTTTGGCTGATTAAATAAAAGAACACAAAGAAAAATGTAGACTATCTCAACTCACGTCAATTCTTTCATCTCTTCCATGAGATCCTACTGACATAGTCTAGCTTAAGAAGTGACCCACAGCTGGACATCCCTTTGCTCTAGTATCTTGATTTCCAGGTATTTTCCCAACTGGAAAAGGAAGATGACTGGTTGTAATCTGTGTGGGATACTTCTCTTCAGCTGCATCCTGACATGAACAAGCATGCTGAGATAGATTTTTCTTGAGGAGCCATTAAGTTGGCTACTTTTTTTTGAAATCATGATGAAAAATATACTGAAGACATTACAGGCCTATTTTAGTGCTGGTGTACCTGAACCCACAGAAACAATCCTCTCAGCATAGTATTTTGTCTTTGTCTCAAAAGTAGACCTATATCATGCAAGTTCTATGTAGTGGGGAAAACACATGAGCGCTTTTCATGACCAAAGGGCAGAATCATCCCATGTCCCTGGCAGCTGGAAGTGGCAGTGCCACAGTCATATAGATGAGTCAGGCTCAGGAAGCAACAGCAGGTGAACACAGGGATCTGTGCATGATATATGCATATCTGTGATAGACATAATGTAATTGTACAAGCTATCAGAGGTTTAGCAATTTTCTTTTTGTTTCATCATTGACAAAAAAGCTTTTTTGTCCATTTTTTATAATCTGGAAAAAAAGCCACCAAACAAACACCAAACTGCAGAGCAGAATAGCTATTCCAACAACAACAACAACAAATTTTTGCTTCTGTACATTTTCTGTTAGAAATTTTAAGAAATCTTACCACTGACTAACCAGTGGAGGACATCTCTGCCACTACCTTGCAAGGCTAATTCCAACATGTGCAGAATCACAGAATAGTTTAGGTTGGAAGGGACCTCTTAAGATCACCTAGACCACCCTACCTTGCTCAGAGCAGGTTTAACCACAGCAGATTGCTCAGGTCATTGTCCAGTCAGGTTTTGAGAATCTCCAAGGATAGAGACTTCACAACCTCACTGGGCAGCCTGGTCCAGTGCATGACCAGCTTCACCACAACAAAGTGTTTTCTGGTGTTTAGGTGGAATTTCCTGAAATTCAGTTTGTGCCCATTGCCCCTTGCCCTTTCGCTGAGCATCACTGAGAAGAGTCTGTTTCTGTCTTCTTTATACCCTTCCATTAGATATTTATAAACATGAATAAGCTCCCCCTCAGCTTTCTCTCCCCCAGGCTGAACAGTCACAGATCTCTTAGCCTCTCCTTGTATGAGAGGCTGGTCCCTTTATCATCTTCATGGCCTTCACTGGACCTGCTCCATATGTCCATGTCTCCCTTGTACTGGGGAGCCCAGACCTAGACCCAGCACCCAGTTGTGTCTCACCAGTGCTGAGCAGAGGGGAAGGATCACCTCCCTCCACCCGGGGACACCTTCCTAATGCAGCACAGGAGACTGTTGGCCTTCTTTGCTGCAAGGGCACATTGCTGAGTCATGGTCGGATGTTGTCCACAAGGACCCTCCAGGACCTTCTTTCCAGCCAGTCAGAACCCAGTATCTGCTGGTGCATGGGCTAATTCCTCTCCACATGCAGGGCCTGGCACTTCCTTGTGTCAAACTTCATGAGATTTCAGTCAGCCCGTTTCTCCAGCCTGTCCAGGTCCCTCTGGATGGCTAAGCCATGCAGCTGGCCTAGCAACCACTCCTGCCAGTTTTGTGTCATCTGCAAACTTGCTGAAGATGCACTCTGTCCCATTCTTCAGGACATTCATGAAGATATTAAATTGTATTGGCACCAGTATCCACCCCTGGGGCACATTGCTGGTGATCGGCCTGCAGCTGGACTTTGTGCCACTGACCACAACACTTTAAATCTGACAGTTCAGGCAGTTTTCTGGCTGTCCATTCACTGTCCATTTATCTGAGCTGAACTTAATAGCTTGTCTGCATGGTTGTTACAGGAGACTGTGTCAAAAGCGTTACTAAAGTCAACAATAAACAAGATGTACTGATCTCCCTTATCCACGGAGCCAGTCACCTTGTAGAAGGCTATCAGATTGGTTAAGCATGATTTCGCCTTCATAATATTGGCCCTTGCTGCATTACAGATGAACATCTTCAAACCTTTGGAGGACCCTTACCTTGAAGTTAGTTATTATCTGTGAGAGTGGACTGGCAACCAACTATCTTGAGTACAGAAAAAGGCAAATTTAGAATTATTTGCTCCAGGTCATGTGAAAGGTCAGTGGCAGAAAAGGAACCAGAATGCAAGTTTCATGACCAAGACCTTTTCAGTGCCATCTTTACTGCTTCCTAAAACCAAGAAATGAATGAGAGTCACCATATTAAAGAAAAAAACCAACAAGCCCTGGAAATGCTGATCTCAATTTCTTCTCCTTTAAAATAGTTATAAAGGCTTGTAATTCCTCTCTTCTTTTTCATTGCCTCAAACAGAGAAAGTCATCATCCTTGCAAGCATCCCTTTGCTCTGTCTCTGTTTGTCTTTTTACACAACACAAAGTATTGTCATGAGGTACCAACTTGGTATCAGGCCACTGAATGCTTGAAAGATGATAATTTTGAGCTTTTGGCAATATATGGGATCCTTTCTGTTCATCTGCAGCCACTTGGGTTCTACCTCATAGCAGACTACTGCAGTTGCATGTGTCAAAGGCAGAACCCGCATTGCGCCAGTTTCACTCTTAGCATTGTAGCAATAACTGTGATAGTTGTGTGTCTCTTGTGGGCTGTATGCAATCTGATTGCTGCATTCTTACTGCTACAGCAATTCTAATGAGAGCTTTAAGGTAGTGCTGAGAGGAAGAAAAGGCATGGGCTGTGGAGAAAAGTTGCAGCAGTTGTACAGGAATGTGCTTCTCTCTAACTAGAAAAATCCTATGTTCTTGTTTGTTCATTGCCAGTTTTTTCCTAGGAAGAGAAGACAAAATCCTTAACCATGACACCTCGTTCCACATTAGAATCAGCAACTGAAGTCTTGCACAACAGCAGGAGAGGGAAACAAAACATTAGCAAGATCCTTCAGAACAGGCCAGTAGGGCAGTTGAAAGGAAAATCTTTATGGGTGTTCAGGCTAACTAATAAGGCATTGCTGTATCATTCATATATTCACATTTGAAAGTAGTGGATGACTACAGGAAATATGAAGGTAGGTAAATGCCACCTGTGCATTAATGAATATAATGGAAACACATTGTGAAGTGTGTAGGTGTCATGATTTAAAAAGGCATTTTCCAAGCTTTCTCAAACAGCAGTGTCTGAGATAATGTTACTGGAAATCAGATCCACTTCTTAGGTAACAAGGTTTACAAACCTATTTGTAACCAGTGTGGTTAACACTGGTTCCTATTAAATCTATTTACGATTCTGATGAGTCACTCAGCTCTGTTAAGCCAATGGAGTTAGTTGAGGTCAACTGTGGAGAATACAACATACACACTCTTTGCAATGACACAGCTGAGAAGAGACGATTAGCTTGGTGCTTCTCTTTACAGAGCCTGGGGGGAAAGGAAAGGTCTACAAATCACCAATATAACATGTGTGCACATTTAGAGACAGTGCAGTGGGAAAACAGAGTCCTGGAAAATAATGCCAAAAAAACAGGAAAAAAAAAAAAGGTAGTGTCAACATTTCAGTTGTAGATGACTGGGATGTTGCCAACTAAGAAAGGGAGCAGAAATCTTAACAAAAGAAAAAAAATATTCAGAGAAGAAGAAAAAGATTCTTACCATCACTGTGAGCTCTTGAATACTTAAGTGCAAGCGTTTTTCACTGCATTTTGTCTATAAAATAAGAGGTAGATTGATTGTGACCTCGCTCCACCTTTAGCAGAGTAATACTCTGCATTTGCTCTTCAGCAATACTAACTGTTCAAAGCAGCATTGTGTTTCCATCATTGTTTTTCAGCACAGTGCAGTGACTGCTTGCTGCAGTTGACATGCTGTGGCTGTCAACAGAACGGGTAGCCAAGAGTTCTGCCCCATCACTGGGAAATGATAGGCGCTCTGAGTATGAATCAAAAAGAAAAAAAACAATACAACAACCCCAAATGTGTAGGCCTCTGTGTGCAGTTAGCTTTGATTCTAGGGAGCCTGGGGGAAGCACCAGCAAATGCTGTGACTTGAGGCATAGCTGGCTTGGACTTGGTTCAGACGTTGTGGACTCCCTGCTCTCTGGCGGTAAAATGAGAGGTGTGTACCACTGTTTTCTGTTGCTGTAGGTGAGAATGTAAAAGTGATTGTTCCCACCTGTGGAAAACCACACCGATCAGCACCGCCAGACAGCGTCCTTCCTCCCTGTGATGTAAGAATAGTTTATTCAACGCAGTTCATTGCACTGATGTCTGTGCAACCTGAATGATGGCTTATCTAATCTTTCTGATCCTGAAAGACAGGACAGAGCTGATAACACCTCACATTTCCTCTTCAGTCTTTCCCTCACTTCCATCACACACACAGAGTGTTGCCTATAAAGCCTACTACAAAGCCATGAAAAACTACTAGTGGCATGCAGGCTGTGTTGGCTGTACAGTGTCATCGCTGCAGCTATCTGACATTGTAAAGAAGTGGGGGCACAGACCAGTAGGCCAGGATACTGCAACGAGACCTTCTCTCCGGGGTACCTGAGGTGGGGAACTAATCCCCACTCTCTTATCTTCTCTGCACACAGGCTCTGTAGTATCTTGAAATCAGCTGCAGTGCTAAGACTGAGCTTGGAGCCCTGAACTCTTACTGTGGTTTTGGTTCTGCTATCAGTGGACCTCAGGCTTAATTGATAGCAGGAGGTGCCAGCTGAAAATGGAGTTTGCGAGAGGCTTTCTCAAATGCAAGAGAGGAAGAAGTCCGAAGATTTGGAGAGATACTTACAAATGAGTTGGCTGGCACGGCTGGGTTTCAGCAGAGTCAAAATCAGAGACAAATAGTAGCCTCTACTGCAGGGCTCTGTATCTAGCCCTAGACAGTATGTGGTGCAAAATGTGCAGTCATCTTCAGACATACACACATATATACATACAATTCATGGTATCAAATTCTGACCTGGCAGAATCACAGCAACTTTAACAAATCACAGTATTTCATAACACATAACTAATTAAGCCATCTGCTTTTGATCCCAGTTACTCCCACAAAATTTTCTTTAATAAGTTAAGATGCACAGTAACTTTTGCTCCCTTTTTAGTACCCAGAACAATCTTTTGCACACCCATAGATCATAACATTTTGTTCTGGTGTGTATAATCACATTCCTGCAAAAGAAATTCCATTATGCAGCAGAGTTCTCTTTTCTTGGCTGTTGGGGTCTAAGACTAGAAATAATTTTGTAAAATGAGTTGATCATAAGGAAAGGAATAAGTCTGTTCTGTATTATTCCACTGTGAATTGTCAGTGTGCTCAGCACAGAAAGACAGGATATTTTCAATGTCCGTATCTTTTGTTGGTGTATATGTGTTTAGGAACTGATTTTTTCCCCACTAATTTAAACTTGAGTTATTTCTTATATGTAAAGGCCTGCAGAGAACTGAATGCCTGGTTTGAGTGGTGGTGGGAAGGGAGGCAAAGCTGTACTAGCACCTGGAAAGCTCTAGAAGAATAAGAAGTATATGATACCAGCATATCCGATGACTGATGCACTTATAGCGGGAAACTCCAGAGAGTGTCCCAGGATATGTGGGCAATTTGCAGCTCATTTCCATATGAATTTTTAAAATTGTTGTGCCGACCTATTATATGGGTACAGTCGGTTGTTACAGGCAAAAGCTGGGCATGGCTGACAGTTGTCCCTACTTCTTATCCTCCTGTGGGCAGTGCAGTTCAAACCAAAGGTTTTGTGTACACTCTCACTCAGGTACTCTATGCATGCAGTTTCACCCCGCCACTAAAATTGGTGCTCATATAAACTTGTGCTCGTATGAGCACCCACGTTACTCTCGAACTGAAAAACAGTCCCACCAAAGAAGGGAAAGCATGGTAATGACTGTTTCCAATACTGATAGGATTACTAGTGGTTGAAAGGGTGCCTTCCCACAGGGATATATGGAACAATGCTGAACAGGGACCTATGGATACATCCAAGTTTCCTTTTCAGCTCTGAGTGCAGCCACAGCTCAGTGGGGTGGTCATCACCCCACATACTTATATGGTTATAAAGGCAACAAATGTTTATGTATTATATTGTTTGATAGCTGGAAATAAATAGCAGATGTATTGCATGGCAATGAAGGTGAAAGATGTTTGCAACACTCAGCTGTGTGCCTCCTGAACACTTTTGCCATCTTTCATCCTTCCTCACAAGCGATTTCATGGTCAGCAAGCATACCGTGGATGTACACCTGTGTACATGTGATATTCCTTACCTGGATTTCCCAGACAGCTGGGTATTGAACCTAGTGAGATGACTCTAAGTTTTCACCCAGAGACAAACAGTTCATTTCACCCTGACTGTGAAAGGAAAGTGGCTGTCTTCTGTGCTGCTTTAAATCCTGATTAGCTTCCCAAGTGGAAAAGGGAATATATGTATGTTTCCAAGCTGTTTAATTAACTATAGCCACTGTATCTTACAGCTCTAGTGCTCTTTCTAAAATAAAAATAAAAATAAAAATGGAGTTCAGAAGAGTGTAACTGATGGTGTGTGGAAATAAGACAATAAAGAAACCAGAAGATAGATGGAAGCTGCCTCATTCTGGGCTCTCCCTGGTCTGAAACCCAACTGTAAGTAGCTCCTGAAGCATCTGCTTGGCAGGTACACATGGCCTCCTTGTTGTCAAGCAATAAGAAAATCTCAGAGTGATTCAAACATGCAGATATTCATGTTGATGCTGTTTGTTTTTTCTCTTCTTAACCAATCTGTTGAGTGTGAGATCCTTACTACAGGCTGTGATTCTGTTCAACTGCCTTGGAAGCTCGTCTGGATTTCAGAGACCAGCATGCCTGGACTGAGGGCAGTTTACGCTCTAATCTAGGCGCTGCCTCTTGGGCCATCTGTCACATCATTGGTACTGGTATTGCTGCCCTCCTCTCCCAATCAGAGTTTTGCAATGTCCCCTTGGCAACTACAGTAGCTATACATTTGGTAGAACATTATTCCTGTTAAAGTATTTTTAGAGTTGTGTTAGTGCTGAAGCAGGAAAATCCAGGACAGTCAGCATCACGTGGACAGGCAAGTGTCTGCACCATTCTGTGGATGGAAGAAACTCACTGATAGAAGGCTCTTTTTTCTGTGAATTCACTGTTCCTGCCTGGGCACCTAGCTGTGACTGTGAAATGCAGCTCTTGTATACATGGGAAATACCTAATCTGATAATGTCTGTGAGCAGCTTCCAAGGTTTCAAGCAAGAAATTAAGATCTGCATACTGTGTTCTGCAACATGTTTCAGAGCTGGCCAAAGCCTGCCCATTAAGCCTCTCTGGATTGATGAACCTTCTCTTTTATTCTTATTTTTTGCTTTTTAAACTCTCCAGGATGTAAGGGTAGAGAGGTCAAGTCATTGCTTACCTCACTTTTTTCTTTTTTTTTTTTTTTTTTGTCTTTTTCTACGGAGAATTCTACATTTGTCCATGTTGTTAGGTTTTGTCTCTACAAAATATGGATGTAAATTGTGCACTGACTTTTCTCTTTCCTGTAGTAGCCAGTTTGAAATCCATTGGGCAATGTAGGAAACAAGACAGCACTCTGATTTTGGCAAACTCTTCAGCAAAAGTGCCATTTTACTTTTGAAGTTTATGTCTCTCTCAGATGTTGGAGTTGCAGTTTCATATAACAATAACTGACTGACTGCATAATGATTATTACTACCACAAAACTTCTGACGGATTACTGTGGGCTGTAAGAGAGGCACTCCGAACCACGTGTTATTGTGGTGTGCTTTTTTTGGCGTGCTGCCACTGTCAGGGTGCATAGCCAGAATAGTTCACGGCAGGACACTGGCTGCTGGTTTGAGTCTGAGGAAGGCTGGTGCTCAACATCAGTTTTGCTATGGACTCAGTGTGACCAATTTTGTGCAAGTGGTTAAATCTCTGCTTGGTGTGGTGCTCTCTCTCCTGGTGAGGGATTGGAGAATGGCTGGGAGACTGAAGGATGAGTCTTTTATAGTTTGTCAGCTTTTACTACCCATATATTAATGTAGCTCAGTAAACAGAAGTGAACTGTAAAATATGACACTATGTTTACAAATGCTGATCACAACAGTAAAGAAACTCTGTTCATAATAAGGACAGATGCCATAATTTACCTAAGATGGCCTAAGGCAGCTGTTGCTTGTATCAGATTTTTTGTATCAGCAGGATATACAGAAAAATTATTACTTATTTATTTGAAAAGGCTTTCTGTAAAGATGTGTAAGAGCTTGATAATGTTGCATACAGATATTTTCTAATGCAGTGCTCTGTTATTTGCTCTCTCTAATAAAAACCGTGGACAATACAAATATACTAAGTAGCTGCTGTTCATGCATAATGACCATACAATTTTTTTGAGGAGATACTATTCAAAAACAATAGATGTTCAACTAAATTCTGATAAACTAAGTATTATGTGATTTTTAACCTCCTGGCATGTCATTTGCTGCACAAGGCATCAGAAATATAAAAAACCTGAATTTGAGAACTATTTGACTAAGATCTGTTTGTGTGTGATTTTGCATACCTGCACAAACACTTGCTTACATGCAGCATTTTATATAATTGTCTGGAGGGCTGAATCACAATTAGTTCAGAAGGCTCTGTCTGTGGATAACAGGTATATTCAGATATATGTTTTAGCATGATAGTTTCTAGTTGGCTTATTATCCTGAGGAACCACATCCCTAGAGCTGCCTGTTAAGGCAGCATCCCTCTGAGGTTTTTGAGTCTTAAAGGAAAAAAGCTAAAGAAGAATTCTGCAGCCTAGTCTCACTGGATTAACTTAAGCCATCTTGCATCACCGGCACGGCTGATGAAACAGAGTCTTTCACAGCCTGGGACACCAGCAGGACATCCTGTTTCAGTTTAGAAATCACCCCCATGGCCCCCCACATCCCCACTAATAAAACAAAGGAACCCAAGGAATAATCTCTGGCCGAAGAGGCTGCTCAGGCACTGATTGTCACTCTGGCACCCAGCCAAGCCCAGCGTGCCACAAAAATGAGCCTAGGAGGGGAGCGACTGGAAAGCAGTCAAAGAGCACCGAAAAGGGAAGTCATTAAACTACCAACAACAACAAAACTCTCATTTGTTCAGTTTTCCTTTCTTCTTGTTCTCCCCCCTCTTTTTCTTTTCTTTTTTCTTTTACTTTTTTTAAAGAATGAATTCAATACAAAACTTTCCTCCAGGCTGTAATGAAAGTCCAAATCCGCTTATTTCTATTGCCCCAGTGCCGCTGCTGTTGCTCTTTTGTTTTGGTTGCATTTTTTTATGAACTTTTGCCTAACTTGACTTCCTTATTTAAAAAAATAATAATATATAATGACTAGAGTGTGAGTTTCTCCAGAATGAAAGGAAAGGTTTTGTAAGCAGCAATGAGTCTTGTAAGTGCCTTTGTGATGATACCCTTACAGTTGCAGAATGGTTTATTTGTTCTCTTTTGGAATATAATGGGGAAAGGGGAGAAAGAATGACATTTTTTGCCATTCGAGGACTGGATTCCTGCTGTTGGAACTGATGTCAATACACAGAAGAGAGTGAAGTTAGGTTGATTTATTCTAGTTGAGAGTCTGTTCTTTAATTAGTTTTTTTTTTAAATTCAAAAGAATGTAAATACATTGGAGAAAGTAATGTTGAGCTGTAAACATGTAGAGTGTGTGTACACTGGGAAATGGGAAGGGATGCTATTATAATTAAGATTTCACCTCATAAAATTAAGAAAGGGTTGGAAGATATTAAAACCTGCACTCAATGGAGCTCTGTCTTTTCAGACAATAAAGAAAAAATTGATCAAACCCCAGTGGTTTGTGTGATGTGTGACTCAAAAAAAAAAAAAAAAAAAAGAAGTGAAAAAACACTCAGTCTGCTTAGCAAAATAAGTGACTTTTATATGTATTGTAACAATAACCAGACCACATGATAGTAATGGCTCAACAGTGGGGGCCTACTAAGCAAAACTAATGAAGCAAGTAATGAATGTTTTGGCAGATGATGGAGAGAGATGTTAGATAATGTTTACTTTTCCTTTTCCTAAATACTGTTTTTAATTAGCACCAGGATGCTTCCTCTGTAGCCATTTGGAGTGCAGCTTTGGGATGGCTCCTTTGATATAACACAGCACTTCGGGTGGCTGTTCACTTGTCAGCACTTGACATTGTGGAAGAAAGATGCAACTTGAGACATTTCCTAACATATGGCCCAAAAGGAAAAGCTTCTAGGGAAGGGGAAGAAACCGGGGGTGTGACTGATCAAAAGTATTGTAGTGGATCTAAAAATACACTCTGAGAGTAGGCTTTTACCTGGCTGGCACAGCCATATCGTTTATGACAATCTGGTCAGTCTTCTGAACAGATGAGAAATACCCATTTGGTGCAGCAAGACCTTGGGCTTTTTTGGAGTGGCTGTATTTTGCATGCAGTGCCTGAAGGGTGGGGAGAGGGGAGGAGGAGAGCTGAGGGGGGCTTTCCACATGAAGGGAAAATTATAGCAACCAACTGTAGGTGCGTACCTGAAGCACCTCCTATGATTACAGTTTTTTGTGATTTGTGCTTCACTGTAGATGAGATTTTTATACAGAAAGTGGAACTTTGCAACCTAAATCTGAACTTGTGTCTATGGAGAATCCTTGTTTTTAATGCATTTGCTTACTGGATCCAATAATCTTTAGCTTGATCTAAGGGGCAATGCCAGGTTGAGCCATTTGAAAGACAAAAGTATATTTGACTGCGGTGCCCTTTTATTAAACGATTATCTTTGCACATGCAGAGAAATTTCTCAAATCTGCTTCAGATCAGCTCTTTGGGCTTCTTGTTCTCTTCTTCCCACTCACAGCCCTTCATGTAACAATTTAGTGATAAAATTCTCCTAATTAAATCTCTTAAAATACAGCTTATGCAAATTCATTAGCTGAATGTGTATGATATGCAGAAAATGTATTTGGGTAAATGTATTATGGACAACAAGCTTGCCACTCACACCCTTTTTTCCCCTCCTATCCACTCACAATCATCCACCTGCTGGTGTGCTATACACCTGTGGCTTTCGGGCAGTAAGTGGTGTCACTCTGTGAGTCACAGCAGCTGGGGATTTAAAGAGCTCCCCTTGTTACCTTCACTGCAAACTTTCCAACTGGTCTCCTGCTGCTTGTAGCCATTTTGTGTATTTTTAATTGTTTCTGCCATTTTTGTATTTTTAATTGTTTCTGGATGTTGTAACATGCTTCGTCATCAAAATAAGGGAGAATTGAAGCCATTGCCATTTAAAAGGAATATGCGTGTGTGTCATTTGGACATCAGTTTGTGTAGGAAGCAGAGATGTGGTATTTCTTGCAGACAGGTGTTCTTACAGAACACATGCTTTCCAAAATGTTACAGTCCTACCGAACCTATAGAATTGAGCTGTAGCGGGAGAGCAGTGCTTCTCAAAGTCTGGTCCACGACTGGCTTTTAAGGAGTCATCCAAGTCTCCCAGAAGAGATATGAACACAGGGCTTGCAACTGGGCACCCAAAAACCACCTTCAGGTTGAGTTTCATAGTTGAGTGCAGCATTCCTTAACACATGTACGTCCAAAAGGGTTTGCAGGACTAGATTTCAGATCCTTCTAAATAAATTTCTGGTTATAAAATCAGTGCATTTACAGGGGCTACCTAGTAACATATACCACCAGGAATGGTTTACACTCACACATTGATGGCGTTTAGCCTTGCCTCTTAAGTGGAATCCTTTTATGTGTTCATCAGTTTTGTTTTTCACAACCTCTTTGGCAGAAAGTTCAGCCAGACTGTTCAGCTGTTGCACAAAGCAAGCAATTCCTTTTGGAAAAAGCTGGGTTTGGTGGGCAAGGGTTAACCTGTGGTCAGGGGAGGTGGGGCTTACAACACTCAGAGTCTATAAGTGATGGTGTTGCAGCACACATCATTGTGCTCACATATTATTCGATGTTTACAGAGCCAGTCACTTCAAAATACAGTTCAGTTCCTTTGTGTTGCATCAGCAGATCTCTGAGGATCAACAGCAAAGAGACCTGACTGTAGGCATTTACCTCTAGGTACA
Organism: Aquila chrysaetos chrysaetos; assembly: GCF_900496995.4. Lineage (NCBI taxonomy): Eukaryota > Metazoa > Chordata > Aves > Accipitriformes > Accipitridae > Aquila > Aquila chrysaetos. Next base: position 49,728,400 of record NC_044030.1, read on the forward strand.
ATGACATAAGGTGTTTCCTACAGCAACTTTTTAACCTTCAGTGCTGTGAATATGGAAAGATGGATCATGGAGTGTCTCCAAAATAGGCCGTACAGCATGTGTGCTTAAAACTGTACAGGAACTGATGGTGTCTAATTACAGTCAAACACCATTGACTCTTGCACCTGTTGCTTAAGGTGGCTGGATGCAGCCTTCCTTGCAAAACGTCCATAGCTGCCAACCAAATCTGTTCACACCAAACACTGATGGCCATTCTTGTCTACTTCAACTTCCCCTGTATTCAGGACTTCAGGACAAGGTTAGGTGCAGAGGCCACCATAGATTACTGTAGCTTCAGCTAAGCAAGCCTATGGGGCTGCAGGTAGTCAGACAAAGGAAAGGAGGCAATCCACAGTCTTGCCTGGAGTCAGCATGACAACTTTAGTCTCCTTGTCGACCAACATGTGAGAATGGACAGGAGATTGCGGAACAAGCCATGTTTTTCTCCCAGTGATCTTTAGGCTAAGCTAGTGGACTTCTAATGCCTGCACTTTCTTCTGATCAGACCAGTACTCCCTGTATATGGCCTCCTTTTCCTCACAACAATCAACAATGACATGCCTATCTGGTGGGCAACTCGCATGTGCAGATGAGAATTTGCAAGTAAGTCCAGTGTCATTGATGCTGAAACTGATCTGCTGAAACCAGATCAAGCACTCGTAAGAGAACTGCAATTCCCTTTCTTCAAAAATGCCAACCAGAATCATAATGAAACTTTTCTGGAGGAAATGAAAGAGAGAAGGCTAAAGGGCAAAGGACATGTTTGCAGTGTATAGCCATGTATTCAATGTGCTAACTACAGACAGGACTTTATAGAGTCAGACTCTCCTCTTAAATCTATTCCACAAGCTTCTATCCAAAAATCTGTTTTGGACTGGGAAAGTCTTCAACAGGAAAGTTTTTAAAAACCAAGGCATGTCCAAAAAATATTTCCATTTCTGAGGCCTAATATTTTTCATGTGAAACAACCTTGCTTGGTTTGTTCTGTTTTGTCATTTTTTTCTGAAGCACTCTTTGTTAGCGCATAAGCCTCAGAAGGACCTGAAAACATCCCAATTCTAAGATCAACAGCCCAAATGTTCTTGTCAGGCAGTTTAGAATGACTGAAGCAGAAGATTAAACATTAGCTGGAGCAACAAGAAATAAATGAAAGGGGTGGTGGTAGAGACAGGGGAAAGAGAGACAAATAGCTGCCCAGCCTTTCCATCTGGTAGGAAACAGAAGACTGGTGAGTGCATGTTTGCTCTCCTCCTTGCTGCAGCTGCTTTTTCCTTGGCTGCCCATGTTTCTTCACACCCCGACCTTGCTCAGACTGCCTTACTGTGAGTCAGAGGAATTTTTCCTCCAACTCCACGGCTCTCCAGGGCCATCTGTTGACTCTTTTTGACGTCCTTTTTTCCTGCTCTTCTTGTGCCCCGTTGAGCCAGCACTGAAAGGGCCAGTGAGAGAAGGTGCTCCCAGACAGGAGAAGAAGGGACAGGGGAAGGAAGACAGGTTACCTTCGTCGTGGCATCTCTGTTGGGTCTTCAGAAGATGGAGGTAAGGTGAGCAATATGAATAAGGAAAATGTGAGACCCTTCTGTTGTGCCTTTAAAAAAATTTCCTTCCTGTGTACCTGCTTAAGGGCTTAAGTTTTTTTGTTTTTGTTTTTGTTTTTGTTTTTTTAAAAGGTATTTGTCATATCTGTATTCAAAAGAAAATGTTAGGGGAGAAAGCTCAACCCAGGTTTCTGGAGCCAAACAGACCCAAAGATCCAGACTGCAGGTTGCCCAGAACATTTTAGGACATAGTTTACACATCCCAGCAAAGTGTTCAGTGAATGAGTGACTACAAGGACTCTTCAGGGGCAATATCTCTACTTGCGCTATGTAAAAGCAAGGTGTGTATCTTCCTAATGCGTCAGAGCAACCCTAAGTCTCCTTCACTCGAGATTGCTGCCATTCTGCCTGGGCAGTGCTAAGTTCCAACAATAGCCACCCTAAGCAAAAGTTCTTGTCACTATGAGTTACATCTGCTTCTTTTTTTCTTTTTTTTTTCCATGTCCTGTGTGGGGAGAAAACCTGTGCTTTCTCTGCTCTTTTGCCTGTTTGCTGGAAGCTCCCACTTTAGTACTAAATTTCTATTGCTCCTGTTTGTTCTTCAGAGAAAAGCAACTTCTGGCATCATTATTTGTTGCAGATGCTTTTGGCTGTCAATCTTTTCCATTTAAAAAAGTTGCCTTATTTTTCTAAGCTGACAGAGCAACACAGGATTGGGAAAACCTGCTCCAAAAGAAATTGTTGGAAAGAGTACCTTTCTGGTTTTGTGCAGTGCTTTTGGTCTGGAGCTATCACTACAGAAGAGTAGGCATACACAAGAGAAAATGTTCTGTTCAAGGCCTCCTGCCAGGCCAATGGCAGAGCATCAAGAGTACCACAAGAGCTTTCTGAGTACCAGACCAGCCCTGTCCCCATGAGTTCATGCTGCTTCAAGGTGTTTTACAACTGATCATTTATCTAAAAGGACCTCTAAAGTCAGGGCATGAGTAAAGTGAGACTGGATTTAACTCTAAAACTCATTATGTTGCATGGAACAGTGACCTTCACCAGGAGATGTCTGAGGACATCAGAATAGCACACTAGTATATGGCTTAAATATCTATTTTGTGCTAGACTAGGGTGCCTAAGTACATACTTCCCTATTGTCCAAGCAAATAACGTCTTCATGTATATGCCTAGATGTTTCCAGAATTCTTGCAAGGTCATGCCTCTGTACTTAAAAATCTGCTCCCCGTTAACTGATACTCAGTTCAGTTGCAGGTCTGACTCAGGTCTGTGACTGACTTACACAGAGAGCTGTTATCTTGTCCTGTAACTAGTCATCCCTAAAGGATATAACCAGAAAGTTAATGATGGCTGAATTGTACTTACTGCTCTTGCATTGATGACAGTGCTTTTATTCGGTTTAGATATATTTACCTACACAATATAATTACTTTGACTTGTAATTATCTTTCTGTTGCCATGAATTATTGTTTATTAGTTATCAAGAGGACAAATGCAATATTCACTACAAAGAGCCATGACTAACCTGGTGGGAAGACCTGGGGCTGACACACCCATAATCATCTGCAGCTTCACTTCTTTATTAAGTGTCCAAAGGGACTCTGGGTGTCCTCACAATAACAGGCTTTGTGTCATCAGATGGACCATAAAAAATGTGTACAAGCATTTCCCTTTCTAAGAGAATGAATGAGCTATTAAACTTAAAATGCAACTTCTAATCCAGGTATTTTTAATGAAAAGGCAGAGCATTTTACTGAGCAGCCTTATGCAGGCAATGTGTGACAGCACCTTTGGCATCAGGCTGGGTCACCAGCTGACCATGCATCTTAGGGGCATGCATGAAGCTGGCACACTGGGGCTGTAATGCTGTGGCCAGCTGGAAGGAGGAATGCCCAGGGAAGTGTGAATGCTGGGGTGAAAGATACAGGAAACACTGTTTCCTCATGGCCTCTGGAGAGAGGGGAGCAATGGTGGCATTTCCAAGCATCTGGCCTGACAGCAGCCCAGGTTCACGGGAATCAAGAGGCACGGCATAATGGGCTGCACTAATGAATCCAAACTTCAGGAGAGGGAAGGCTGAGGTGACCAAAACTGGTTGTAAGGGGTGCTTGGGAACTCCGGTGGTGGTGAAACAAGCAGCCTGTCATTGGGGAGGAGGCAAAAGGACTTCTACTGAGACCTTGACTTTTGCAGCGAGACCACCAAGAGAGAAGCCAATTAGTGCTGTGAATGATTTATTGTGTGATCCCCTCACAGTTTCAGATAAATAGTGCTCACATGTGTTGGAATCTAGCAATTTGGATAATGTATGTCCTCCTTGTGCCAGCTGAAATCTGGAGGAACTCTAACTTCCCAGCATCTCTTTCTTCCTCACCCCTCTCCCTGAGTGTTGGCTAATGAGGTGACGATCAGGAGTTGCAATCTATTTCTTTTCTTGTAGTTTCTTACCATACTTTGCCTAAAGAAGCACGTACTCCAGTTCTACATGGCATCATGTACCCATCAGGCAACTCTGGCCCAAATGTCTCTCTCCACATCTGCTGGATTTTTCTTCTATTATGGTTAAATTTACCCATGTTCCCTTTTGGCCTCAGATATTCAGCAGTAGAAAGGAGCTTTATTTTCAGCAGTTTCTTACTCTGGAAAAATATTTGGCACTGTTCAGGATACTTCTCGGCTCACCTCCATAACAAACTCGTTTGCTTCTAGAAGGGAAGAGGCATATGGGAACATTTGTCTAGTTCTAATGTACACTGGCTTTGGACTAATAGATCCTTTCCAAATCTCTTGAACAATTTGTCAGATAATCCATCAGCTATTGCTGTGAGCTACCTCTGGCATTAGCCTTGCTATAGAGGAATAAAAGCTGAAGGAGACTAACAAATGTTCCTCACAGTCTTTCACTATTTCATCATCATCAGATCCTTGATAGTAACAGTGGTCTTCCAAAGAGCAAACAGAGGTCAGGTAGATTGCATTTGGCAGATCTTTATAAACCAGCTGAACTGATTCCAAGACAGAATTTCTTCGAGCTTTGACCTCTTGTATTTGGTTTTCTGCCCAGACATCTGCAAGCAGCGAAGCTTTCCAATGATTATAGTCGTGCTCAGGACCTGCCTAGACGCTGGTGCCCTCCACATTACAGGATACCTGCATGCTTCCCAGTGCAGGAGCACAGTTGTTTGAAAGCTTGAACGTGAAGCACAACTTCACTATCAAATGCAGTCACTTGCAATGAGAAGCTGGAGACAGGCTGTATTTTGCTAGCAACCGAGCAGCTGAAAAAAGATTTACTGACAAAACCGTGCCGACCACATGACCAGGGAGTTGCACATAGTGTTGAAAGTGACTGAGGCTGTAGTTTGATGGTAGAGAGAGGTGATATTAACATAAAGATTTCCTCCCTCCTACTAGTCACTTCCCCCTCAGCTCCACCAGTGCAGTAGGGCACCTGCCCTGGATTTGAAATTAAGAAATCTTTTGGTTAAGGTTGTATTTCAAGCCATCCCTTGCATGATCTAGCTTACAATACTGAGACTGGAGGATGCTGCTAGGGCAGGAGGAAGCACAAGGGAGAGCAACAACCATGAGCACTACCGCATCACTGCTCCAAAGCTCATGCAGTGGGCCTGTGGTATATCTCAAGCTGCACTGTTCAGCATGGGCTTGTAAACAGCAGGAGCCAATGTGTAAATCAGCTGAGCAAAGTTACATCTCTGCTGCTGGACCAGGTCAAGAAACTGCAAACAAGTTCAGTCTTTCACATGAACCCATCTCGGCTGGGCACGTGCTGCTGCAGGACCACCCTTCCTGGCATCTTGCATGAGGCAAGTGGCTGAACTCACCATCAACACTGGCCATTCTGCTGAATTCAGCCGTGTAACATGCTTTGTGTGAGTACGCTGTGTGATACCAAGAGCTGTTTTGTTCAGACTGGAATGTGTGTTGTGTGGCCTGCAAGTCCAATTTCAAAAAAGATCTTTAAATATGTGAAACAAACCACTTGCAAATAGGCTGCAATTCAAAACTTTGTGTAAATACATGTAACTTATTGAAACAACTTCACATAACAATTACAATAGGTAAAGTGTTGTCTTCTAGATGACAGTTCAAAACAGGGAGAGACTGAATGAATATTGTTAAGCATTAATCACTTTGGTTTATGCAGATACATATAGTGGCTAGAAATAGAAGAGACTGTGCGCCTGCACACACAAAACAGTATCTTGAAATAACACTCAGAATAACGTTTTAGCTTTGATGCTGCCAATGTGAAACTTAACTCCAGCTCATTTCCAAAAATACTGGGCAGTGCATGACCTAGTTTATGTAAGCTACGCAACACAATTCTAGTAAGTACTGTGGGCAGCAAAAGTAATTTCATCACGATTTACAGGTTTACAAACATTCTTCATGGCTTTAATTTAAGAAAATGGGGATGACTTATAGGGATACTTCCAAGTGCCCTGCATGTCAGCTTCATGTGTTAGCATATCAGCAACCTTTTCGGAGCCTTACATAACAGCAGAGAGATGACCTGAAATGCAGCGCAAGCAAACACTTCTGTGCCCTCTCCTGCTGCACTGAGTCAGTGCACAGCATTTTTTTGCTTGTTTGTGGGGTGTCACGGTTTAACCCCAGCTGGCAACTAAGCCCCATGCAGCCACTCTCTCACTCCCCATGGTGGGATGGGAAAGAGAATCAGAAGAGTAAAAATGACAAAACTCATGGGCTGAGAAAAAGACAGTTTAATAGGTAAAGCAAAAGCCGTGCACACAAGCAAAGCAAAACAAGGAATTCATTCACGCCTTCCCGTCGGCAGGCAGGTGTTCAGCCATCTCCAGCAAAGCAGGGCTCCATCATGAGTAATGGTTACTTGGGAAGACAAACGCTGTAACTCTGAACCTCCTCCCCCTTCCTTATTTTTCCCACACTTTACATGCTGAGCATGACGTCATATGGTCTGGAATATCCCTTTGGTCAGTTGGGGTCAGCTGTCCCAGCTGTGTCCCCTCCCAACTTCTTGTGCACCCCCAGCCTGCTTGTTGGTGGGGTGGGGTAAGAAGCAGAAAAGGCCTTGACTCTGTATAAGCACTGCTCAGCAATAACAAAATCATCCCTGTACTATCAACACTGTTTTAAGCACAAACCCAAAACATATCCCCATACTAGCTACTATGAAGAAAATTAACTCTAACCCAGCCAAAGCCAGCACAGGGGGAATGCCTGACCTAAAGACAAAGCACTAATCTTACAGAGTGTTGTGTTCTCACTGCAGCCTGGGCCCTGCCACGAGATCCCTGCAGAGGCTGAATCTGAAACTTTCCTACTTGGCAGCATCTGTGGGAGAGAATGTCATGAATAGTGACAAAGTTGTCTCTTTTCAAAAATACCCTTGAGTAGATGGGGGGGGGGGGGGGGCATGAATTCTGGAGAAGCATGCTAACTTTAGAGATGCTACTAGTATATAGAAGATATAATGAGACATTCTGAGCATGCAACATGACCCATAGTGCCTACTGACCTGGGCAATAAATACCGTTTTAAAATAGTTCTTCCCCTCAGTAAGGTCTGAAAAGCTCTATCAACAGTAACAACATTGGGAACTCATTAGTGCTATCTATCTTCAGTGGTTTAATATCTGATAAATAACAGGATTCAACAAGAAATTTGGGGTTGTGTCTTGTGATACTTAGAGTTGAAATAAATAAAGCCAGTTGCAGAAAAAAAATCTCTTCTCACTTGAGCTTTTAATGGTTTTTATGATGCTGGAATAAGGAAAATTAGTTTGAAAAAAATTGTAGAGCTAGGTGAAAGAAATTTGTTCATCAGCAGAAATACTTGTCACTCAATTGCTGAAAGAGAAGTTCTGAAACACTACCAAGGGCTGGAAGAACACTTGTGACAATTTAGGGACTGTTCCTTCCCAGTTTAAACAAATTAAAAGCTAAATTTCTTCTTTGAGTGAGCAAAGTCTGGCCCGTAAAGCAAGCCACTACTTTGAGATAAAGTATGAAATGACAAAATCATGATCTTTAACGCAAAAAAATGTGGCTCATATTTGTTGTTTACTAGTTTAAGTTTTGAGACTGACTACCCATTGGTTCTCACACCTCATTTTAACCAAAGAGGCTGAAGTTTATATGCTGGCCTAAGTAACAGTAGCAGGTCAGTCAGACGGTTTGCTGAGAAGCATGTGAAAATTGTAATTGAGCAAACATTCTCTTTAATGAGTAATAAATAAGCTATTCCCTCCAGTAATAGCATTAAAATTCACTGTGAAGCTAGTGGTAAGCACCATATTTCCAGCAAAGTATTATACCCGTGGTTCTGGATTCATGGTTTAGTGAAATCACTCTATGAGAAAAATGAAGGGAGGAGAGAGGCATCTTCTGGTCTTGGGGCAGCTGGACGACTACAGAACTCAACATTGTCTGTTTGAAGAAAAGATACACATAACCATTGCAAATACTATCTTCATCTGCTTTTTTCACAACATGAATTGAAGGAATTCTCTCTGCCACTGTTGCTTTTCTTTAAAGCACAGAACTAAGCCAAAATTATGCCTGAAGCCAGACCTTACACAGTGGAGGCTGATGCAAGGCAGAAGGAGGACCACCACCATCTCTAGCTGGAGTATGCGAACAAAGGCATGACTGCCCCCTCCACCCAGGGGAAGCTGACCCTGTCAGCCAAAACACCTCAGCCTGGATCCCAACAGCTTAGCTTCAAGAAGGTCTCCATGGGGACGGACAGATGCCTGCCATTAACTCCTGCCTCCTCCACAAAAGCCGCATGACCCTGTCCTACCAGTAGGCAAGGGCAAGCTGGGTGCCCGCAAGTGCCAGCAGTGCTGAGAACCAGGCTGCTGGGCAGCTGGCACTGCTTTCTCTGTGGCCATCCCGTGCACCATGGGTGAGCCCTGAGCACAGCGGCTCCTCCCTGACGGATTTTCTGGGGAGAGGTGTCCACCTCAATTAGGTTGGACATGTGTTTTGGCTGCATATGCAGTGCAGACACGAAGGGTGGTGCAGGCTGAGGAGGGCTGCTGGTAAACTGGGCTGTTTCCATGTGAGTCTCTGAGTGTTGAACTTGAGTTGGTGGGGGAAGGCGAGAACTGTGGGGAAGGTCTCTGCATGGCCATACTGCAGAGCGGAAACCTTACCATCATTTAAACCCTTACGGGAATTTCCTACCTACTTACGGGGAAATGCAGCAACCAACTCTGAAATTGCCTAACATCCCTGTTGCCAGGGATAAACCACTATATCCGACAAGAAGGGGTGGTGTGTTCTCAAGAGCGGTCTTGGGAAATGTGCTTCTCGCTCAGAGAAGCTGTGAGGATGCTATGTGAATCCTGAGCACCGGGCCAGCTGAGGGCAGAAACTTTCATGGCAGTGTTATGTGAGAAATGATGAGCTCTGCAGAGTGCTGTGCTTTCCCATCAGCGTCAGTTCAATCTCATGATGATTCAGCTTAGTCAGGGCTCTGTATTTGGGAATGGTACAATGCCAGAAACAGTGCTGCTGCTAAACAAAATAAACCTAATAAAACACCAGCATTGTCTGAACAGATCAGACTTCAGGTCCATCTATTCCAGACTCCTCTTTCTCACATTGATGAGACCTTTCAAAGACAGTGGTGGAAAATAACAGCAAGCAGATGTGGACTAAGCTGCCCTGTTCCTTCCCTGCCACTGTATTAGGTCTCATTTTGGACCATAATAAATATTGGCTTAAGCCCTAAAGTATGAGTTTTAAAATCCCTTCCAAAATATTTTCCACTGATCATAACTCTGGCTGGTTTCAGTATTTCTTTATAAAAGTCCACTCTTCTGTTTAAAGCTCAGTTAGATTCTTCTACGTGATTTCAAAACAAAATTCACAGTGATCATCCTAGAAGCAATTTCTTTTTAATTTTTTTGTAGCTTTTTAGCAAAATCCCATAGATGACCTTAGCATAGGAGCAATAGCTATTATTCATGAAAACCCTTCTACTGTCCCCACCAAATTAGTTTTGAATCCAAATTATGGACTGCAAATAATACAAAAATGTAACAGCAAAGCAGAGGAAACACAAGTCTTACTAACTCTGTAATGCAGATAGACTTCTACGTCACATTTTGTTTCTACTCTCAAGTCATAGCTTACTTTTTTGTTGTTTTGCTTTTCCGAATCCCTGAGTGTTTCAGGGTTCTGTGGGGCTTTTTGGTTTCCTGTTGGTGGATACCATAGTGTGAAAAGTACAGAATATTTTGAAAAGTACAGAGCATTTAAGGGAAGTGTGATTATTAATTGTTCTTTGTCTTTGTGGCTTCTCTCCTCCCTTTGTTCTGCCACCATGTTAGTGGTATGCTATTGTCAGGCTTTCCCCAAACATGTTCAGCCCTCCCATATTTGTGTCTGTAATAACATGGTGAAGCTGACAGCTTGGGGTTTTTTGTTGTTTTGTTTTCTTTCTTTCTTTCTTTCTTTCTTCCTTCCCTCCTTCCTTCCTTTCTTCCTTTCTTTTTCTTTCTTCTTGTGTGCTTTTCTGTGTTCCTTCTACCCAAACACCACACAAGCTCACAAAATCCATCTCCATCCCTACAGTAAATTCATTCTCCCTGCCGGTAAACTCCCATACAGAATTCTGGGTGGCAGGTTCTGACCAGCGTTGCATACAAATTAGCTTTTGGAAAATGGCATCAAGCGAGGTAAAGAACAAAAGCAAACTGACTTCAAAGGGAATGAAGCAAGTGGAATCTACAGTTACTATACACCAGGGGTTTAACAGAGCCCGTGTTAACAAAAAAAGAGAAACCACCTACAAAACAAGCAGTAATCAGACCCTCTCTTCTTTCTTTCTGTGTTACATAGGAATTGCTTTTAGAACAAACTACAGTCAAAAAGTAGGTCTTTGATATGTATTTGGGTTGCAACCACTGCTAACAGCACTTTGTTCTTCATGGTGTTCCACAGCAATTCAGTGTGACTCCCTGACTCACCATGTCTGAACCAGCTTATGGACACAGACAGGGAGAGAGTCTCAGCTGGCAAATCTGAATTGGCTGGCTATAAATGAAATCTGGCTAGCTTCCCAAAGATTAGACGCCTAGACGTGCTTCCTCTTGCTGTTTGTTTTTTTTTCTTTCCCCTTTCTAGTCACTCACTGATGTGTGTATATCTAGCAAAGACACAATGAACCCGCAAACTGTCTAGAATGTTCTCATGCTTGTCCCCCTTGTTTCTTTTTTTTTCCTTTCTTTTGGGAGGGTGGAGGGTGCAAAGGAGTTTCAAAACAGAGGAGAGGTTAACAAGACTTTTTAAAAGTCTATTTTTTCCCCTTCTTTTGCTCATCAGCTCAGCAGATTACAGTAAGAAAGATCTTATTAGAACCAAGTCTTCTCTGCTTTATGAGATGCTGTGTATTAAAATGCCATTGCACTTTAATTAGGTCTGTCCACTTGTGGCTTTTTTTGTAGTTTATAAGATTCTTCCCTTTTGAAGGCAAAATTACTTTACAGACTGGGATTCAGAGGCAGCCATTACTTGTGCATGGGTCTTGCCAGCTGTCTTTAACTAGAGAGGCCATGCACAGCAAGTCTTAAACCTACGTCAGACAACAGGAAAGCACCTACTTTTGCATACTGAAAGTTCTGGGACAGAATTAAGAGGAGGTGAAGGAAACAAAAGGGAATAGAAAGACAACTGATATCCTAAATATGGAAAGGAGTGAGTTTACAGTGTGTGCCTTAGCTCTGGAAAAGGCAACCATCCAGCAAGGTTGCACTTGAGCGCCTGAGCTATATCATAGTCACCTCATCTTATTTTACTTCTAGGCACTCTCCTGTGTGAAGGGTATGAAGCCAAATTGCTAATATGTTAGTCACAGCTTTTATAAGGTCATATTAGGGGAAATTCTTTTCTCTCTCCCTCACTCTTCACTCCCCCCACAAAATCCATTAAAATAGTTGATTGTCCCTAATTTGTCAGGTGCAAAAGAAAAGAATTGCATTGCTCCTGGAGATGAAAGTTGCTCAGTTGTTTGATGTGGGGCTCTGGGAGGGGTACCCCACTGTCTGCATGAGGTGCAGATACAGAACACTCTTCCCAAGACAAGTTTAATATACATCTTGTGTCCTGTGTGCAGCAAATGACAATTTTTAGACTCCTGCTTGTAGCATGGTGATGTAAGAGAGCATATGTGCACTGCAAAAATCCTCTCATATAAGTATGTAACCACAAGAATATACAGTAATTCCCTCTTTGTCCGTACACTGCCTTTTTCAGCTATCCCAGATGAGTCTGCTAGACCTGGCTTTGGGATTCTTGTTAAAGAGTACAGAGTAAGCAGGGAGAAAAGATTAAAGGAAGAATACAATCTGTGTGAAACAGTGGCCCTGACTCTAAAGAAGCAGATGATCTAAGGGAAGGAAGAGCTTCCCTTTAAACAAGAGACTCCGCATGCAATGCAAATGATCCCATATGCAGCTGCCACTGGCAGACAGCCACCCGCCTACAGAAGAATAAAGTCAAAGCAACAATTCCCCTGAACCCTGAAGCTCAGTGACTTCAAACAAGAGAAAAAGTGACATGATTTTTTCCAGTGAGCTCTTTCCATCTCTAAACTGTATTGATGACCTCATCAGCTACAGCTGTCAACTTGGAGCTTAGCTTCTTTCTGTCCAATGGACAACATCTGGTACTCTCTGTGTATTTGTACCTAGCATGGGAAACATGTGGAACATGCTGCCTCAAAAATATGTAGTGAGGGCCTTACACACAAATCTCAGCTTTTGCTCACATCGGCAAGCACGTGCAAATCCGTTAACTTAGTGGGACCTACATACAGAGGGGGACATTGACATAGATAATTCAGGAACTATTGGCTCATTAGGCAAATTTTACCAATAAGTAGCTGTGACCATCTCAGCTTTAAGTACTTGTATGATCCCTACACATAGCCACAGTGATAAGGAGTCTCTCAATTAGCAAGGCAAGCTTGCCATCTCTACTGGACTCATCTATACTCTAAAGAAGGCTGAGGGGTCTTGGTAGTGCATCTAGATATTTTCATGCCACTGCTATCCTGTGCACCTCAGAAGTGTGATCCTTGACTTACTTTGGAGGCAAATTTTAAAATCCAACAATGTACTCCAGTTTGCAACGTATCTTACTCCCCAGACAGGAAGATGCAGATGCTTGGAATGAGCTGGGACCATAGTACCAGTACTCTTTTGGGGAAGAGTGGCTGGAAAGCTGCCCAGCAGAAAAAGACCTGGGGGTGCTGGTTGACAGCTGGCTGAATATGAGCCAGCAGTGTGCCCAGGTGGCCAAGAAGACCAACAGCATCCTGGCCTGTATCAGAAATAGTGTGGCCAGCAGGAGCACAGAAGTGATTGTTCCCCTGTACTCGGCACTGGTGAGGCTGCACTTCAAATAATGTGTTCAGTTTTGGGCCCCTCACTACAGGAAAGACATTGACGTGCTGGATCGTGTCCAGAGAAGGGCAAGCAAGCTGGTGAGGGGCCTGGAGCACAAGTCTTATGAGGAGTGGCTGAGGGAACTGGGGTTGTTTAGTGTGGAGAAAAGGAGGCTCAGGGGAGACCTTATCACTCCCTACAACTACCTGAAAGGAGGTTGTAGTGAGGTGGGTGCTGGTCTCTTCTGCCAGGTGGCTGGTGATAGGATGAGAGGAAATGGCCTCAAGTTGCGGCAGGGGAGGTTTAGATTGGATATTAGGAAAAATTTCTTTACTGAAAGGGTTGTCAGACATTGGAACAATGCTGCCCAGGGAAGTGGTTGAGTCACCATCCCTGGAGGTATTCAAAAAGCATGTAGACAAGGCACTTCAGGACATGGTTTAGTGGGCATGGTTGATGGTTGGACTGGATGATCTTAAAGGTCTTTTCCAACCTAAAGGATTCTATGATTCTACCTCTGGTGCTGGGAATATGGTAGACTTCAGGGGGCCTTCTCTCTACCATATACCAATCTATATCCAAATGTGTCATATTAGTCTTCATGATTCCCCAGGAAATCTCTTCAATGTATAAAGACTTCATTGGATTTCCACTTAGTTCCATGTGGCTGCCAAATCGTGAAAGTTGGCAGCTGCTGTCACTTTGATTGTTGTTCACTGAGTAGCACCTGAAAGTGTCCATACAGTCTTAAGTCTTGGTGTAAGTACTTCTCAAATGCATGGGAAGAGTGGTGCCTGCCCAGAAAACTTACAGTGCAAGGCCCTAATTCAGCAGAACATGTTTTGCTGTGCACTCACACACTTGTGTGTCTGTGGTGGGGAGGAGGCCACGTGAGTGAGAATTAAAACCACAGTTTAAAGTCAATGGCAAGCTTCAGTGCTTTGCGGAATCAAAGCTGACTGGGAGACAAGGAAAGGGAACAAGAGAGGGAAAGTGAAAAGCCATGTTGCGAATTTAAAAGCTGCTTGTGTGCTGTTTCTTACTAACTTGCAGCTAGAAAGCACAATTCATGACAGCTACCTGCTAGGTGCTTGGTTTTTATAGTATTTGAAAATGTATTCAGTGGCAGGATTTGAGGAACAGATAGTTGTGGAGATGTGGATAGTTCTGGAAAAATGCTCCTTTTGGGAGAAGCTAACAAGCTCACAGCTGAGACTGCTGCAAAGTGGAGGAGTAGAAATTCACTCCTGAAAATACAGAAGTGGATAAAAAAGGCACACAGAGAGCTGTGGAAGAAGCTTAGAAATGAAAAACACTTGGTTTTGTCTCTCCATTTGTTTTAGAAAATGTGATGCCACTTTCCAGCCATTGGAAGACTCTTTGCAAATGAGCTTGTAAACATTATCACATTAGTTAGTCTATTTAGTTGTGAATGCCGCCCTATTTCCCTGCTCTTGTCTTATCAAAGTCCTGGATTTCATGCATTTCAGGTGAATGAATAATTAGCACTAAAAATAAGTGAGATGATAGATAGATAAACAATAGTGCAAAGTGAAGGGAGGATACCTGGTAACTTTGTGGCTCCTTAGTCTTAAAAATCTGTCAGTTTAAGTGGAGAAAGGGGCCTTCAATTTGTGAGGATGGGATTTGTTTCAAATGGTGAAAGCAGAATGGCTGAAAATGGTCACATCAAGTTTTGCTCATGGAAGAAGTTCTTCTCTATCATTTGTACTGTATTGTGGACCATCTGTTATACCTCTGAAAAATGCAGAAACAGGAATAGATACAATCCCAAAATCTTTAATAAGTTACAAAGAATGAAACTGAAATGTGAGCACAGATCATCTTGGAGATTCTGGGCTTCATTTTTGCTGACAGCCCTGCACTTGGACATCAACAGATTTCAGTGGGTACAGTTGAAGGGCTTTCTATTGTCTATGAGACTATTTCACTGCTCTCCACAAATAGTTCCAATGCATTGAGGTTGGGGGGTGAACAGAATTCATGAATGTAGCTGAAGGCAAAATTTGGCCCAAAGGCCAAAAATTTAAGTCTGGAATCAATTTCTCTTAATCTTGCCCATTTTTAGATATTACAACTACAAGAAGAAAAGTAGGTGCCTCATATAACGAAAAATTCAATGCCAAGAGCACCAATATCTGTTTGTGAACTACTTATAAATTATGTATCTGGTCTGAAATTTTGTGAGATGTTAGTCTACATGACAAATATCTGTGGTATAATGTTCCAGCTGGATTCAGCAGAACAGAACTGACCCTAGAAGTGTCTAATTTATAGGAACTTCTGTAGAAAATTTTCCTATTTTGTCTTAAATTTCTAGGATTTTCTGGACATTCTAGAAGCAGAGGTAAGGTCACAGTTGCTACTTATGCTAATAAGCAACATGTTAAGTATGCCTTTTGTGACATAGGTAAAACACTCCACTGATTGTTTTTTTAAGCAATGTAAGAACTACTTAGCTTTGAAGTTGTTCAGTACTTGTATATATTCTTGCTATTCTGTGTAAATCCTGCCTGGCTAAATTAAATCTAAATAAGGTGCCTGTATATGTTTGCAGTGTCAGAAATTCATACACAAACACACATAATCAGTGAGTATGATCTGCTTTTTATATACAAATGCAAGTTCCATGCTTTTACTGTTGTCTATATGGTACACCTTGGGAAAATGTGGAGTGATATTGTGAAATTTAGACTAATGACAGTTACCATTTGCTCTCACAGCTTTGCCAAAAAACTCTCATAGCTTTGCCAAAGAGGAAATTTTAATTTTTCTGTTAAATCTAGGGCCAAGAGCTCAGCTTAAGTCTTTTTCAGGTGAAAATGACTAGCTTCCACTAGAATTGTGTGCTTATCATAGAGATTTGTGTTTAGAACATACAAACAATAGACATGTTAATGTGTTTATCAAGAATGATGGGAATTGCTTTTGTCCAAATCTTCATGCTTGCCTACAGTGCCTCAGTTTAAATGTCATTCTGCCCCTGCTATCCCTTTCTACTCATAGCATTGCCACAAAGAACCTGCTTTGTGGTGTGTCTGTAGATTTCCAGCTTCGACTTTAGATCCGGTATTGGAAACATATAACATAGGAGCTGTGTTTTCTAGGAGGAAGAGGTGATATTCAAAGACCATCTGAAGATGCGTGCCTTGTCACAAATTGAGACAGCTGTGAGCAAGTTATGATCTGAGGTGAGAGGGGAAATGCGAAACCCAGATTTTTTTTTCCTTAGATGGGAATTGGTATAGAAATTGTTTTATCTTCTAAAATGAACAGAAAGTTCAGATGTGAACAAACAGTGAATTTTTTACTGGCATCTCTGGGAAATTTGTCTACATGCTATCCCAGCCTGATAGAGAAAATAGTGTTAATCAACTATATGGGAAAAGTCCCTCAATACCACCCCTGCCAAGAAGAAAGCATTCTGCAAAGAGGAGCTAGAAATATATATGCATAACTGCATATGACCAGGTAGTGATATAACATAGTTTAGTTTCAAGTGCCAGGCTTTTCTATTTCAAGAATGCTTTAGAAAGAAAGGGAACTTCATTGAAATGTGAAATGTAAAAATAATTTTAATGATGCTGATTTGGTCCAAAGACTGAAGTACTACTGTTTCCCCAAGGTGTGTCATGCCTCAGTGCTGTCTTGATATAGACAATATCTTGACACAAATGTTCTATAAATATTATTTTCTCCCATGTGAATTTACAAGCCAAGTCAACAGATTTAGGGCTGACTTGTGCACTAGACTGTGCTACAGTCTTCCTTGAAATGTATTTTTGGTTCATAGCAAAACAAACTGAGAGTCTAGTAGGCAATGTAATGGAGTGTAGTCTTATACAAATTCCTTAAATCACAAGAGAACAAATAGCTTTTTCTTTCTGAAAACATCTTTGAGTTCCTGCCTGGATATTATTTATTGCCATATTTATTTGTTTTTATTTATTCTTCTGTTTATCAGGAAACAAAATTCAGTTTTTCTTCATTCTCTCACAAGCTTATTGGTTGTTGTGTGCTACCAGTTAATTGCATTTCTTCCTTCAGTGGAGATGCTCAGCAGATTAGGGAGACAGAGTATGGTAGCACACTGCATTTGGACACTGCAGTCAACACTGCCCCTCTGGACAAGCAGCGTCAAGTACATACACTGCTGGAAGACGGTTTGTGTGATCATTCTTCTGGAGCAGTAAAAGTATAGTCCAACCCTTCTCTTTCTAGCTGTATAACCTAGTCATAACAATTGCAGAACTTGCAAGACGCAAAAGTTCAATCTGGGTACATATTTAAGTACTGTAACCAAGTTATAAAAACAAGGGTGAGGTAAATTATTTATGAGCACTGTGTGGTGAGCAAAGCTCTTTCTGCTTCTCTGTGTGTGAGCTCTGAAGGGTATCATTAGGATGATGAAAGCTGTTGACCAGTGTCATGCACCAAAGGAGAAAGAATGGATTTCCCGTAAGTCTTTGTAGACTAAATGCCACACTGTGGCAGCCAATCTGTGATTCAAGAGAGGTTGCTCCAGGAGTTCCTCCTAATCTTGCTTTTCCTTCATGTTATCATGTTCATGTGCATGGGTGACACTGACTCTGAGAAAGGTGGGGCCTGATTCCGATCTCCCTTAGTGTAAATTGGAGTAATCACACTCAAAAAATGACAGTTAAAGCGGCATAAGATGATATGCCCACAGTGATGACTAGTGACACATAAGTTAATTTCATTCCCTCCATGAGATGTGGTGCTGGATATACTGTGGTTTAGTGCAGCTGTGAGCCATCAGAAGATCTCACGGGAAGTTGTGTGGCTGTGAAATGAATTAACCTGTATCAGTACTGCACAGCAGGGCTTGTGATTAAGCTGTAATTCCTGCCAGCTAGTTTCATAGTTCTCCTTTTGCAACCATCACTAATTCTAAACCGTAGCTCTTCTGACCTTAACCGTCTCCAAACCCACAGAGACTCAACTGAATAAGACTGCTCATTCTGATAGTATTTTAAAGAACTCGACACTTTCTCCTTTTCCTGGTCAATCAATTCTTCTTGGGGCACAAATTTAGGGGAAAACTGAGCACAGGACTTGCATCAAAAACTAAAGAGGAATTTTTAGGAGTACATCTCTTGTATCAAAAGCTGAATTCTGTAGCAGCTTTACTTGGGAAGATAAAAGAGGTTTTAGCTTTGGGTGCTAAGGATACTATATAGTATTCAAATGCTTTAGGACTCTCGTAAAGCTCATTGTTAGCTATCCAAAGGAAGTACCATGCTATGCTAAATGTAAATCCTTTAAAAGCTTTCCTTTTGATGAGATCTTTCAAAATGAATAACTCAAACAATCCATAAGATTCATAATGTCAAATTAATTTCATGGTAGGGATAGATCTAACATCACTTTTTAAGGCTTCCCCATAAAACACCGCTAATGAAAAGTTCTGAAGTTCTCATGGGAGGGCACTGACTTCTGTATTTTTATCTTTTTTTTTCATTGAAAGCACTATTTTTTCAAACATTTTTGCCCTAGGATTTTTTTTTTTCCCCTGGATTACTATGAATGATTAGTCTTGTTGCAAAGATCCAGAAGCCTGAAACTGTTGATCTACTTCGTTACAATAGATGACATCTTCATTGTTTGTATGGGAGTTTTGGCCTTCACAGAATAACCAGGGTCTGAGAGTATAAAGATTGCATTGAAAAGCACAAGCAAGTCCCAAATAACAATGTGTTTTAAAAAAGAAATTAACCTTAAAGTTCAGAATAAGCAGGCCATGCATTGCAAAATCTTCTAGTTTAAGAACTTTACGGACGAAATACTCAGGTTTTCCTGTCTCATCATACCTCTCAGGTATTCTTGAGTCTCAAAAGGTTGATCAATAGGAATCATTTTTGTAATCCAGACATTTTCTTTCCTACTCTCTCTGAGTCCTCCTCATTTATTTAGGTAACTAAAGGTCAGAAATTTCAGATAAAGGCGAAAAAGAGCCTGATATGGCAGGTGGAGGTACTTCTCTTCTGAAACTATCCATGCAGTGTAATTACTGATAACTCAAAAAACATGGCTGAACAGAACTTTTCTTTCTAATGATTATGTTTTTGAATTTTTGTCCAGCAAATCCATATAAAACTATATGTCACAATACCACCTCAGTGCTAGGCTGCTAAACATTCTGAATGTACTTGGAAACATCAAAATTACTGCAGGTTCTAGAGATGACTCTTAAAAAATGTGGTGGCAAGCAGCTCTATTTGCTGCTTTTAATGAAAGAATAGATCCCTGAGACTTCTTCTACTTCTGTCTGTGCAGTAGAAATTTTTCTGAGCACTCAAAGATTTGGTTCATGCTCTGCAATATTCAAATACAAAGGGTAAAATGTGTAAGGAAATAGGAAGGCTGCAGTGCCAACAGTGTCAGCGTGCCAAGCCTACATTCAGCTGAATGCTGGCTGGTTTGACAAATAGCTTGCCATAGGACATCTCTGCTCTGAGTAGATCTCTGTTGTGTGTAAGCACAGTTACATCACTGTTATCACCAGGAAAGCTCAATTTTTTTCTTCATGAGGTGGTCAGATGCTCATTGGGGTCTGATTATTTATTTTGATTGTCATCTCAGAGATCATTGAGTAGCTGCACACATTTGAACAGGTAGCAATTTATGCTCCTTTTTTTTGGTGGTAAAGTAGGCATATGAAGCAGTCTTAATGCAAACATTAGTGCTCTCTGTAGTGGATCTGAAGTCAGCAGCCTGTTTTCTGAAGTGGTGGATTACCGATATTTCCACAGCCTGGCTCACTGCAAATGATGCCTAAATTTGGACACCTGCTACTAACAAGCTGCTGTTTTTCACTGCAATAATCCAGACTGCAGGATTAAATCCAGACTCAGTGACAAGTTTTTTTGTCACATAATTCCCAAAACAGGAGAATAGTTGCCTCGGTAAGGTAAGCACAGCCATTTTTCAGTGGCATGAGTCCTGAGATCTGTACGCTCTTGAAACACTTTCTGATTTTACCTTCAAGTATCACTTAGAAAATAAACTGTTGTTCATGCACAGTGAAAGAGATGGTTTATTGGTCTACTAGTAATGAGAGGTCTTCCTTCAATGCCATAAGTCTTCAGACTTTCACGGGACTGTGGGCCACTTAACTAACTCTCAGAAAGAAAGACAGTCCTGTCCAGGGCAAGCCACATAGATAAGTTTGCATTGGCAAATCTGTGAGACTAAGTACTAAAGTGTTGCATGGAGGTTACAACTTGTGATTTTTTGTTTCTTTAAGCTCTTTCTGGGTGCTGGGAGTCAGTCACAAGTGATGCTGGGAGCCTTTCTATGAGCTCACTGGAAAGAGAACATGGTTAACTAACTGTGATCTCTCCCAGTCACCTAGATAATCATGCTCTTCACAGTAAGGTGAAGCCTTGCACAGCTTCACTAAATCATTGGGATCCCAAGGACACAGGAATGGACAAATGGCGAAAGAGGACAATTTATGTTGTACAAGCAATAATTAGCTAGGGCTAAGCAGAGAAGTTTCTGCATAGTAAATATTTTTCATGTCTCCCCTCTGTGTTCACTGGTTACCAAGATGTCCTCAATAATTTGCTGAAATTTTTGCCTGGGTACTTGCAAAAGCAAAAGTCTTTTCAATGATACAAACACATACATGGATTATTTAAAAGTATTTGACATATTTTCAAGTTTTCAGTGAAGTGGAAAATTTCAGCTGGATATAAAAAAGTTTTGACTGAAACATTCAGACAGTGGGCAGAAGATAAGAAAGGCATTCTTATGCCTTTCTGGCAATAAGAAGCATAAGTCTGCAGATGTCTCAGTGCAATGGAGACACTAGAGAGGAAAACAGAAAGAACTTCAGTACTCAGGGATTACAGGAAGCAGCTGAGAGATCAGAGAATTGTACAGAAAGCCAGTCCATGAAAACACTTGCTGATGATAGAAGCTGAAAAAAATTAGTTACCTTTATAAAAATTAGTGAAAGTGTACAGGGGTACCGATATTTTATTACAACACTATCCTCAAGTTTTACTCTGTAGTCCTCTTCCAGATACCATGCTGGAGAGAAAGGCAGTAGGATTCTTCCCTCTACCAAAAATAATCAGGAAAATAACTACTTGTCTTTCTGTGAGGTGGAAGATTATACAGAGACAAAGATTTCCAGGTTGCCAGATAAGTCAATTTTATCCTCTGAATGAAATTCCTGTAAAGATAATAGTGTCACCTCACAACTTACCTTTTGCACATTGGGTCTACCACATGTAAATTCAGCAGGGAGCATGTGTTGGGGACCTCTTTGTTGTGTTTTAATGTGTCAGTGGTCACTGGGCAGGACCTCAAATTCAAAGTAAATTTTCTGCATGGTGCTTTAACTTGTTCCATAACCTGTTTTCAGAAGGCATTTGAGCTAAATTCTCTGGCCTCTTTATCTGTGTAAATAAGAGGATGATTATATAGTCTCAGCTTTATCAGGTAGTGTCAATAACACTTACCTATTGCTTTTCTTCCAATTGTTTTTCAGTCTCAAATGGAAGAATTGACTTCCCCAAAGAACACATTGTCTCTTCAAGACAGGATGCTTTTTAGGTGCCTGTGCTTGGACTTCTGTAAGCACCTAAATCTGACTTCTGCTACCTGCCTTGGATCTTTATGTGGAGGCAGCAAAACCAGTTCACACTGAACTTCCTCAAACATTTCTACTGGCATAATTGAAGTGTGGTAAGTGAAGGATAAGGTTAGTAGACAAGGAAGGAAAGGCAATGAAAGGGTGAGGGAGAAATCTTTTGTTAAATTTGCCATGAAAAGAAATGAAACTGAAACAGAGAATATAGGATTTGGGGAATCCTAATCCTATGCTCCATGCTTTTGATTGAATAGCTTATCTGTTGTGCTCTTTCCCTTCTTTGTATACACATAAGAACCAAACACTGTTATATGACAGGAAAAAAACAGTAAGAACTTCATCTCTTCAGTCAGTTTTCTAGAATGTAGTTATGCCATAATCTTAAATATCTCATATAGGAGTTTTGAATAACTGGACATATTTTACGATTTGAATTGTGCCAGCTGCACTGCCTTTCATTGTCTTACAGACTGATGTCACGTTATAGCTGGTGTCAGCAATGTGGGGTCAAAGTCTTTTAACTTACTGATAACTTACTAATGATCTCTTATTTTCCAGAATTTTTATCTTTTTTATTTCCTCTTGCAAATACAGCTTTTTCAGTCTACATATTTCCTACTGTGTTATTTCAGGACCAAATAGTCCTTGCATTAGCTAAGTGTAGCTAGTCTCACTTGGTGATGGCCCTGAAAAACAACAGAAACGTAAAAGAACATTCAGGTAATGAGACTAGTAGGAGACTAATAAAGAGTGAACGTGATTGATAACATACTTTGTGCTTTTGTTCTTTTTTTTGGACAACCACAGCAATCTGAGTATCCTTTTTGTTTTCATGACATAAACTGTCAAAAGGTTTTTTTAATGCAGCTAATGCACCTACTTCTAACATGTCCATTTGTATTCAGCTAGCAACAGAGATTGTGGGGATTTCCTTTTTTTTGCAAACTACAAATTAATAGTGTTTTGGTATTTCTCCTTTCTTTTCACCAACTTTGTGGTGTTTTCACCAAACTATTTACTGACTATAACAACAAAAGTGTTATTGAAGCATTTCCTGAAATGTGCAGCCATGTCTTCAGCCTAATCCAAATTTCATTTTCAATATGAAAATGTTTGATAACATTGTTTAGAAGTGGAAAGTTTTCTATATTCTGAAAGTGGAACCCAGAAAATGTAAGGGAAATGTTTTTCTATCCTTTAGACAATTTCTTATTCTCCAGATTTCTTATTTGTCAGATTCTATGTGCAGTTGACACATTTGCTGAAGTTTCTAACAATCACTAAGACTTAATGTAGCCCTAGCGAGGGATGGGATCTATTTGTAAGATGTGTTAAGCTAGACAGAACAGCAGTGGACATTGTTGTTTTAATCCACGGTCATTTAAACCTGCTGAGTTCTAGGTTTTGTAACAAATACCCTTCCTGAGCATAACTGCAAATTACAGAAGTCTGGATTTTTTCTGTTTCCCACTTTTTGAATTTAGTGTAATTGGCTGGTGAATGAAAAGTCTGTTATTCTTGTTCAGGAGGTCCAACAGAAAAAGTCTTCTGTGACTCTCTAATTGGTTTGTGTTTGTTTTACAGACAGACTTTAGAAAATAGATTATTATTGTTTTGTGTGTGTGCTAGAAAGCTGCCAAAGCAAATAGGTGCAGGTGCAGTGCGATTGCATCACCAGGCCCCAGATGTCTATGTACCTGATCTGAAGGTGGAGTCAGGCAATTAAATCACCATGTTCTCTTAACTATGTCCAGATACATCAGCCCTTGCTGGGTCAGGGAAGGGAATACCCATTACAGGGAATGGTTCTGTCATGGTTTAACCTTGGATGGCAGCTGAGTCCCACACAGCTGCTTGCTTACTCCCCTCCAGTGGGATGGGGGAGAGAATCGGAAGGGTAAAAGTGACAAAACTCATGTGTTGAGATAAAGACAGTTTCACAGATAAAGCAAAAGCCGTGTGCGGAAGCAAAGCAAAATAAGGAATTCATTCACTACTTCCCATTGGTAGGCAGGTGTTCAGCCATCTCCAGGAAAGAAAAAAACCAACAAATCAAATTAAATGATTCCTGGTTCAAACACAGAAGTAGATTTATTTCTTGTATGCACCATTAGTTTCATTGGGGATTTGTAAGATACATCAGTTGGGTATTTCAGAGCAGTCATTCTCATAACATGAAACCATAACAAATACCCAAAATTATTACATGTGGGGAATAAATGGCATTGCGTTTCTCACAAACACCCACTAAAGCAACAATAATTTATTGTTCAGGCAGACATACTGAATCTTACTAGAGGCAGCTAACTTAGCTCTTCCTTAGCATGCTGCCTGTCATTATTATGAATTGGGATTTCTGGCTAATGTGTGATTTTTTTGTTTTTATAGGTGTGTGCATATATATGTGTGTTTGCTAGAGAGGTCCATAGTAATATTACATTACTAAGATGGAAAATGTTAATGGTCTGATTGGAATGACTCTGTACAGCCTGTGGTGTGTCAACAAAACCCTTGCATGTTAGGGCTTTCAGTCTAAATACCATAGCACTGTGAGGAAAGCTACCATATCCCTTCTGGGAAACCAGCACGACTGTGTGCCTATCAGAAGTGCCTGTCCCCCTGCAGCCTGGCGGACACACAGGTGGAATTAGAGGTCTGTCTGCACCTGCAGGTTTATAGTCTCACTGGGATCACAGAGATGTGGTGGGATAGTCCACACGACAGGAGCGCTGCCAAGGGTGAATACAGACTTTTTAGAGGGACAAGCCAGGAAGATGAGGAGGATGAGTTTATGTGAGCCCTTTCTGTGAGAGAGCGGTGGGAATGGATGGAGATCTGCCTTGGGATGGGCAGTGAGCCAGCTGAGAGCTCGTGGGTGGGTCGTGGTAAGTGAGCACACGAACATATGAGCGATGTTGTAGTGGGTGTCTATTGCAGATTGCCTGACCAGGAAGTTTAAGTAGATGAGGCCTTCTGAGACACCTGCAAGAAGCCTCACATTCGCACATTCCTGGTCCTCACAGAGGACTTCAGCCACCCTGGTAACTGCTGGAGGGACAACCCTACAGGGCACAAGCAATCCAGGAAGTCTCTGGAGTGCATTGATGATAACTTCTTCACAGGTGATCAAGGAGTGCTAGGGACATCAGTGTCCAAGTATTAGATTTTACCTGAGAACACACTTTGTGGCATGGTGACACTAAGTGCCACAGCTACAACACACACAAAATAATTTCTTGACAGTCTTTCCTTTGCAGCCACTCATATTTTCTTCCTGTTCCACATCCTCTTACCCAGAGCAGATGGCAGTTTACCTCATCAGTTAAGGTGCCATCTTATGACATTGGCTTTCTAGGTAGCTGGAGTTCTCCACTGCCCATGATGAGTTCCCTGCTGAGATGATGACTGGTGTCATCTCAGGTCTGTCAGGAGTGGAGTGACATCTCACTTCTACTCTTCCAGAAGTAGCAGGGAAGAGAAGTAGCTGTGCAATGAGCCACTGCAATTTCTCTTCATCAGTCTTCCTTATGCTTCCTCTGTAGTAACACAGATTCAAAAAATGCTTTAGTCAAAAGCAGAGAAGCATCCCTTTTCAATTCAAATCCATTTCTTGTAACCTTGTGTATATTTTCCAATTACCTGTGAACTTAAATTCACCTCTTTTTAATTTCTATGTAGTAGCTGCCACAGTTGTTGCTAGAAGTAAGTTTCTAGTGGACGCCCAATTGTAGTGTCTGCATGGAAAGTAGATTTCTGTCTTACATTGATTGTATAAACAAAATTACAATTGATTGTTCTCATTTCCTTTATAATGCTCTGCTGTGTATTATATGAAACAGATAAAATATATGCAGAAACAATGTTTATTTTTCTTTATTGAAAATTCTGGATTTCCAGCTGAGCAGAGTATTTACATGCTCTTCTCCAGTCAGTGTCTGCTGCTTAGCTGAGTTTAAAGGCTGGGTGTGTATCTTGTATTGTAAGCTGAATAACGCATCATGTTTGCAAAATAAGGATTCTCCCCTGTGCCTCATTAAAATGAGGATACTGAATTAAAATGCTCAGTAAAGACATCGCCTGGCTTTGCTAATATGCGTCATGTAATTCCTGTTGGGCCCTGTGACTGGAAGTGGAAACTACACCCTCTAAGGTCTCCAACCTGCCAACACACACTGCTGTTTGTGGCACCTTCCTGCTATATTATCTACATTATCCTTGGAGAAAGAATTCTGCCTATTGTATTTAAAAAGGAAAACAGAAAAAAAAAATAAAAATTGAAACTTAGGAAGCTTTTTAAGTAGGCCAGGTAATCACTATGAGAGGAAAGATGTGCAGAGGAACAAGGTTTCAGGCTATGCTGTTACACTTAGTTAGTTTCATGACATTCATGGCATGGGAGGCTCTGTTCTGCCTGTCCCTGCTTGAGCAAATAGATTGCCTTATTTGTCTTGTTTGACACTTCATTGTTTAGGATTTCTGTTCCGCATAATGAAAGACATAAAAATATTACTGAAAGTTTTAATTCCCTGGGGAACTGGATGTGCTTATTCTATAAAGCTGTTTGGAGGAAGGAGCTTTGGCAGCATGTCGGTTGTGTTCAGTGTTTGATGAAAGGTGTCTTTAGAAGACAAACAAAAACGCCCCTCATCCCCTCTGTTTGGGGTCCGTCCCGTGGTGAGGTGGACTGATGCAGATGGCAGTACTGAAGCATCATCCAGATTTGGAAAAGGCCCATGGAGGGTCCAGCATGTTTTATGGAAAGATGATTCAGGTCATTTTTGCCACAATGCAAAGCTTTGAGAAGCTGCTGGCTAGTTACCTGGAGGGCTTTGCCCAGGGATCTCAGCTATTCACAGGGAGTTAATCATCTCCCTCACCTCCCTTCAGCACAGGCAAAAGTAGTAATAATGAAAGTGGAGTACAGCAATAAAGAGGATTTCTTTCCTCAGCACTTTCCAAGTGCCTGCATTTCACTTGGTAGATAATCGTGTGGGGCTGGCTGTGATTTCCAAGCCTGCATTGATTCATCATTTTAAACTTGCTTCTCTTTTTGATACTATGATTAGTTTTGGCCAATGTGCACTAGACTGGAGACAACAATAAAAATAATTGATTTAATAATTCTTAAATTAAGCTTGTGACAGATCTCTTCCTCAGAGGAAACACACATTGGAGTCTCCAGGGTGGTCACACTTCCAGCCTCCTGAACATCAGAGGGGTTTTAACTGCAAGGCCAGTCCCTTCTTGTCTCCCTCTGCTGCAGTTATCCTGCAAGCTACCCCCTGAGATGCACAGCACAGACCCCAGGAGTGGAGCTAGCCTCAGCCATGTATGATACTCCACCTCAGGGACTCCCTGTCTCCAGTGGGCAAAAGAACAAAACAGCAGCATGCAAAATTGCCTGTTCTGGGCCTGGATTTTTATTGCCGTCTCTGAGGAGTACTGGTACGTAACCTTCAGTCAAATGCAACCAGTTGAAAGAGCAGTTCTTTCTGGAAGTCTCAAAACTAATAGCTTTTCCCTGAAAACCCCCAGTCTGAAATAAACCAAGCTGCATTCAAGAGAGTCTAATGGTGAGAGCGGAGTCCCTGGACTGGGAGTCCTGAGCCTGCTGCAGGAATGCTGTGGCAGGGCAAAGCACCTGGGTGCTACCTGCTCCTGCTCTCATGGCGGGACAGCCAAGCTGGAAGCAGTCACTCCCCAGCAGCACGATGGGCTCTGGCGGGCATGGTGGTGCATGGGGTGTCATCGCCTGCCTCCTGCATGTCCCAGCCTCCTCTGAGGGGACCGAGCACAGGGAGCCAGTGTGTGCTTTGATGGGCTCACAGCCTGTGCCCTGGGAGGTCTGGGCAACAGGGAGCAGTGCGCAGACACAGGGAATAGCATTTTTCTTTAGAAGACCTGTAGGAGCCCATTTGTCATTTGCATGCCTGGATAAAATTTTTCCTGTCACTGGGGTAGGGAAGGGTCTCACTGGCTTCAGAAAGCAAACATTTTCGATTCACTGAAATGCTACATTTGTATTATTGCTTGGTTTTGCTTCATTTATTTGCTTTGGAACATTTTTCAGCTGGGACAGTTAATGAATATGAAAGAGATTGTATCTGTGTTGATTCAACTGGTCTCTTTTATAAAGTGCTCAAGTCAGCTTTAGTAGCTGAAAATGCAGCTGTTTCTCTTCAAATACAGATGGTATCATAGCTGATAAGTCAAATTAAGCCTGAACAAGCAACCCTAGACTGCATCTCAGCTAGTTTAAGAATCAATTTTAGAGATTTATAATACCACAGTGGGTACTGTTCTGTATTATCTCGATGTGCAATGATTTACACATTTACCAACTACTTACCATTAATAACATAGACACAGAAAATCCCAGTCAGTGAAGTACAAAGTATGCTACTGAACAGAGTTCCCAGCAGTGCCATGGGGCCTCCATATTGAAGGGAAAGAAAGAAACTCTGAATAAACTGGCTTTGCATGTCTATAACTCTGTATTGGTGTATTGGCATTCATCCAGTGTGGTTGCTTTGACATTTTTTCCTTCCGCTCAAAATTTTTTTGAATATAATAGGTTTCTGGTATGGAGTCGCTAGTATGATGCAGGACAAGCACAGGTAAACAGAATTTGCCTGTGTTGAATATGGGCAACTTCTCAGTTACCTCCATATACTGTTCACATCAGGAACATTACCGTATGAGCTTGCCTGCTTTTCTACTCTTGGCAGACTATTTTGTTGCTTATGAGCCCAAGAAAACTGTGTGTTTGATGCATTGATAAGCTGAAATTTAGGGAGTCTTAAGCTTTATTCTTGATAAGTAGATAACTATAGAAAGATACACGTTTCTACAGGTAGTTTAGTTAAGCTGCAAAACTGCATGTTGCCTCAAGAAGGTCAAGGACTCTCCACAAATCTAAACCTGTCATTCTTTTTTTTTTCCCTGCCACTTCCAGTATGGTTTGCTGTCTGCCACATGTCTGGCCCTCACCACCAAGGAGTTTGTGAACATCATACACCTTAACTAGTCTGGAGTTGCCAGCTTCACTCCCAGCCCACACTTCTTCAGAGAATTCAGTTTCTCTCTCTTCTGTCTCAACATCCCCGCCTTGAACAGTGGCGTTAGGGAGAGGGAGTGAACGCTCTCAAACTACATTTCTATGTTTTCATGCTCATGAGAGGAAATACCTAACTTGGACAGGTCACAGAACAGCTAAAAAAAGGTGGTGGGGTTTGTGGTTTCTCTGCTGATAGCAGTCAGATGCTCTGGCTTCCAAAAAACTGGCAGCACAGAGTACACCCACAGCTTTGGTTTGAGCTGGAGGCTTGCGGCTGTGCTGGGAGGCAGAGGTGGAGACCTCCGTCAGGGCTCGGTGCCTGGAGGCCTGCCTTCACCTTCCAGCTCTGCTCCAGACCTCAGCCCCCTCCTTTCCCTTCATAAAACAACAATAACTACTCTCTGTCCATCAGCCTGTATTTACCTGGGTTGTGGGTCCTTTGGGGACTCATTATAGGTGAGCAGCACCTATTTCGGTCAATCCAAGGCCAGCAACTAACTTGAGCAGTGACAACCCAGAAGAAGTAGAGCAAAGCCTGAATATGACAGAATTTTTACATGAGTCCATTCACTGCCCCGGCTGTGGCTGTAGCAGAAGCAGCCGCCCCTGTGCTCTGCTGTGAGAAGGTCTGGCTTACCGGGAGAGCTGCCTCAGGAGGACTACCAGGCATGCACAAACTCTCACAGTGGGAACCCATCTGGGAATTTTGGAGCTCAATTCTTTGCGTGACAAAGTTTGGAGAAAGGAAATAACTGCTATTCCCCTTGTTCTCTCCTTTCCTCCCACAAGTGAGCCTCAACATTCGTTTGAAACTATTTAAAGAATTATTACCCTTGAATGAGGGGGAGGGGGAAGTACCATATTTTTTATTGGTCACATTAATTGCATATTTTTATCTATTATTTGGTAGACTGGATAGCTATAACTTTCAAGTTAGGTTTTTAGTACAAATGCACCCTTTCATTTTCATAGTGTGCTTTCCAAATACTTTATACAACTAGAAAAAATTGCCTCTATGACATAAATGTGTTCCCTATTATGCCATTATGCAGTTATTTACTGAGGTCCTCTAAGACACAATTCATCAAAGATTTTAAGGGTTCTAAACTCAATTCCACAAGGACACAAAGGGAGAAGCCCCCCCCTACCCCTCAGCCACCCCAACAGCCTACAACACATAGGTGAGATGGAGAATGTCCACAGAGGACATCTATGTACCCACGGTGGAGCAGAGCGCAGCAGGGCTCAAAGGGAGCTGGTGCAGCTGCATGCTGCAGACATGCTTGCCTGGGTCCTAACAGCATGAAAACTGAATTAATGTGGTTTTTTCCTGGGCTTGTTAGGACTGCCACTGACTAGCTCAGGTGCAGCAGCACCTTGCTAAGTTTATACGCTTTCTGTTTCTGAGGAGGGACAGTGTCTGTTCAACACCATGTATTAGTAGTACATGGAAAGTCATTGCTGAAAGCATCTCCAGGTACAATTAAAGATTTCTCAATTTTTGTCTGAGAAAGGAGCCACACAAGTAAAAGAGGCAGACAAGATAGACTGTGCTGTTAAACCTGCGTTTTGTGAGACTTTTAGCATACAGTTCCCTCAGCAGGTTGCACAAATATCTGAGAAAATGGTTGTGAGGCTTTTCGCCAGTGCTGTTCACTACTTTTAAATCTATTGATTTGTATTAGTCTTACATTGTTTCTTCTTCCCCCAGCACTAGCTCTGCCAAAAGGTGCAAGACACTTGCTTTGCAGATTCCTCCCTGACCCCATGACCACCTCTTGTGCGAATGGGTTTTCAGCAGCTGGTGAAGTCCCCTGAATGTGGAAGGAGTTGTAGGACCCAGTGTGTAAGCCTAACCATTAGCTAGGGCACCTCTCTTTCTCTCCAGGAGTCTGTTTGTCCTATAGTCTTTCCCCTGGAAAATTTATGGTAATGTTGCTTAACCACAGACCTAGTGGCCTGGGAATACTTAATAGGAGAGGTGGGAACCGAATAGCAGTAATGCAACTCTCGGGCATGATCAGTTGCTTCTCCTTTAATGAGGAGTCCAGAGAAAAAAACCACTTTATTAATATGCAGAGATAGGTCAGTTTTATGAGAGAGGTGTTCAACAAAGACTGAATACTAATATAAATAGCCACAACTAGGGTCTTTTCTGGAACAAGATTGTCCCTTCCCTACACATTGTCATAAAGGGCTGGCTTTTTCAGGCCCCTTCTTTCTCATATCAGTATTTTAGTTGTGGACACCACTCTGGAGAATACCCCTGTTGTGATAATGTATTTCTAAACATAATACTCTTTCATGCTGCAAACAACTGCAAAAACTAACAGCATGCTGTTCACAAGCCAAACAACTGCATTAATTTACATAAAGGAATAAGGAATAAATGACACTCCAGGGGCATGCAAATACCTTCAACCCAGCATGGCACAGACATGGCAATTGTACCTAGTTTGTCCCTTTGCATTTTAATTCTTCTCTTATTTCTTCTCTTATTTCTTCATCAATTGTAATGAGGAAAATAAAATTAAAGAAGTTGGTGGCTTGATGTAGAGACAAAAGTATACTTGTCACACTAAGCTGTAACTAATTGCCTATTAAATACAAGTTATGTCTGGTCATGGTTATGAAACTGCTGTAGGCTCCTTTACAGCAAGTTCTTGAAGTTGTGGTTTATGCTAACATAATGGCCTGCAAAGATCCGTAGTATTAATTCCTAAATGGTTCCAAACCATTCTAAGCCGTTCCTCAATGATTTGCTAAATCTACTGAAATTCAGTTTGAATTTCTTTCTGCTGTTGTTTAATCCAAGCCCACAAAGTTCCCCCTCTCATTCCATAGTTCTAACAACACTTTAGAAAATAGCTCATCATTACCTCAATGCATTTGTTTTATTATGTAGATGTGATTTCAGAATGACTTTTTAAGTTGCCCATCAACAGAAATAGGCTTGCAGTGTTCCTTTGTCCTAGAGCAAGCTTGGGCTGTTCACCACCACTTAACATTAACAATCTTATTTATATGTTTTGTTTAAACTGTCAAGTGACAGAGAAATAAATTAGTTGGGTTGTTCCTTTACAAGATGAGGTTCAGCAATGCATGTGAGGCTTTTAGAGATCCTGTACTACAAGTTCTAGTATGTGTGTTCTTTGTTCTAGCCCCATGTTGAAAACCTGGTTAACTTACAGTGAAAGGTGCTTGAGTACAGAGCATAGCAGTTGCTGTTAAAAAATATTAAGTAACACGTGAGTGATTACAATAGCCTCTTTATCCTCTCACATCAACCGTCCTGAATTTTCCATCATGTGTTACTTCCTGTGTAAATCTACGCCCTCTTACAGTCCACATACCTCTCTGATTGCCTGGACTAGAGCATTGAAGAGGAAGGCTTCCTGGTCTGTGAGATCAAGTAGCCATTAAAGTGATGAGGTGAATTTTTATTAATTTTATATAGCAGGGAAGATGGAACAAAACCAGTTTTAATTCCAGACCTGGAGCCTGATTTTAAAAACAAATCCTCTTACTCAGAGTTATGTTAATTTCACCTAGCTCTGGCTTAAAAACCCTGGTTTTTGTAGATCTACCCAGTATTTTCCTTTTTCATACTTGCTGTTAGTTGTGGAAGGTGAATATTTTATGAGATTAAACTCCTTTTTTTTTCTTAGTAAACAGAAAGCTATGTAAAACCAGATTTTTTTTTCTTTTCTGTACAATTAACTAAATATTCCCTAATAATCACACAAAGCCACATCAGAACAAACATAAGTACGCACACCAAAAATCCGTTCGAAACCTTTCTTCATTCAATTAAATTTGTAAGCATTATTTTCCATTAGTCATACTCAAGCTCTGAATCAAGCTTCTGAGCACTGAAGAAGGAAGAAAATACTCCTTTTTACAGCAGTGTGCAAGGAAGTGAGCAAGGTGGGGAATAAGATGGGGAAGCTGTAGCAGGAATATGAAATTAGAGAACTGAGAAAAGAAGAAATCGAATGACGAACAATCTGCTCTTAATTTGTGTCAATTGGCAAGTAACAACCATGAAAACTATTTTGGGAATGGATATTCTTTCTCTAATTCAAGTAACTGGAATCAATCCAGCACGCTTTTCCTTATCCTAAATTCTAAAAACATGTTGTACCTTGTGGGCAGAAGCACCAAGAGAGATTATTTTTCTCCCTTTGCTTTTTTCTCCTCCATTAAGGCCAAATTTAATTAGAAGAAGGACAGCTTAAAAAAATGAAATCTGCCTTGTAGCTGTCCTGAAAAGTTACTTGTGAGCTGGAGAAAAATGTGGTTGGTGGGACACAAAACAATTCCAAAACATTGGGTCTGATTCTGCTGGTGTGGCATGAATAGATGAAATCAGTGTCCTGACTATAATCAAGAGGGTGGGTAGCCATACTGTTATGACTGGTCTTTCCTGAATAAAGCCAATCTGTTTCATAAATAAAGACAGACCTAGGCATTAACCGTGATCAGTTAAAGTCCATTCTCACCCAATGAATGAAACCAGCACAATTTTATCCTTTAAGTGCAAAGGAAAATTGTGTGTTACCTTTTCAACTTAATGAACCTTTTCAACTGAAGTATCCAACAAATCTTTACTACAAAAGTATTAATTCATATTATCAGGTAAATCTTTAAGTTCAGGTGTGAAATGGAAAGTAATCCTTAATTAAAATAATTTAAAGGGAGGTAGTTATCATTTTGATTGTTTTGGTGAAGAAAAACCCACCTTGATGTCATTTCACTGAAAAGAAACAGTACAAGCAGCACCTTACATATGTACCTGTCACAATATTAAAATGTAAACAACATCACATTTGAAATAAAATGAAAATGATAAATATAACTGGATTACACTTCACCATTTTCTGGCTATCAAAACAAAAGCAAGATTACAGTGATACAAATACCTTACGACACCCTTAAGTCCAGACAGTTTTAACAGCGTCATTAAATTTCAACGTTACTTAACTAGCTAAAAATCACTTTTACAAAATCTCACCTCTCAGTTTCTTCCTTTGCCCAACTAGTGTCGTCAGGTCCTTTTTACATATTGGCAAGCAATAATAGACTTTATTAATTTCAGGTTGCTGAATGAGCATTTGTCACTTCATATGTTAGTTACTGGCAACACCAGACCTTAAAATAGTTGTGACATTAGCAAAATGTCATGCTAACTGCATGTCATCTATGGCAAACTGCACTTTGTTTAGTTGTAACAACATCATACAGGGCTGCCTAGCCATCATAAAAGCCCAGTGGCTTGGAATCCCTTCTAGAGATGGGCATCTTGATACAGAGTGTTGCCTGTGTGGTTTTTGCAATGTACATGGCTGCTATAGGCTGATGCTGGAGGCAATAATGACCCCTGCAACCTTAAAAAACAAACCCGCATTGCTAAAGAAGCAATGTCTGGGTAAACAACAGTCGGCATCAAAACCTGGAACTGGTTCCTTAACCACAATATGTCAATTGCTGTCCACTACAGGTTTGGAGTTACTGGGGCTCTCTTGATGGTGTAAAATGTGGGAAAAGTATCTTAGTGCTCATTCCTGTGCATTAGTGCCTCTTCTGGACCACCTCTTGGAGATACTTCAGATTCTCTGTATTGACATAACGCCCAGCAAAAATAGCAGAGTCTTTCTACCAAGAAGCAGGCATTTCAAAGGAGTAGGTGCTTGAATTAAGAGTGTGTTTACAGTTTCTTGTGAGAACTCAATTGCCTCTCTTTTATTACATGCAATTTGGGTGGGAAAAAAACCACTTCACTAGTCGTGAGAAAGTGCAATGCAAGTTTTGGGGTGTGGGGGGAAGTCCAACACTTGTAAAGTGCATTTCAGTAATAATGAAAAATTAAACTTCTCTGCAGAAAGCCTTATGTTAGGACTTATTTCATGTGATACATGAAGGATAGCATAATGCAGTATTGATATTGTATTACAAAGGACAGACAAACTGTAATATTTACCTGAGGGAGAAAAAGTAAATTTCCTTTTTCAGGAAAACTCACTCAGAAATTTGCAAGAGACCAGACACCCTCCCCCTGCCAAATGTACATTTTTAT
Source organism: Aquila chrysaetos chrysaetos (assembly GCF_900496995.4). Classification (NCBI taxonomy): domain Eukaryota; kingdom Metazoa; phylum Chordata; class Aves; order Accipitriformes; family Accipitridae; genus Aquila; species Aquila chrysaetos. The sequence goes on from NC_044030.1 coordinate 49,763,164, forward strand.
CTTGTATACACATGGTGAGTATTTGTCTGACCAGCTAAATTGGGCTCTATCAAACCTTGGTTGACATCAAAGAAGCTTAATCTATTACTTGTCAACAGGCATGTGTGTCAGAGTTGTTAGGTCATCTCTTGCCTTACTCCAGTTTCTTCAAACAGCAGTACTGGTGGTCTGCATCAGAACTGCTGGTCACTGCACAGAAGCAAATCAACAAGCTCCAGGCTTGCATTAATGTCAATATCTGCTGTGTGTTTAAAGGTTCAGATTAATTTTAATGCCGTAAACTCTGGGGACCTTAGCTGTAGGCAGTGCTTTTGCAACAACAGCTTAGTCACATGAGCTGCCTTGAACTTGCAAGCAATTGTTTTAATGAGCGTGGGTCGAGAAATATCTGCTCTTTTCTCCTGGGTACAGGCCAAGGGAGAGTAACTTCTGTAGCGCAGCTGACAACTCAGCATTATGAACTTGATTATCAGAGTTAGTGAAATCTGCTGTGTGCATCTGTTCATCTTCACCAACCAATTTGGTTTTTTAGAAACTCGTTGTTTCCTTTTCTGCTGCCTATTATCCAGAGTGAGCCCCTGTGAATGTAAACAGCATATGGTGGCACCATGCCAGGCATCTTCCACTGTACACACACACGTGTGCATGTCAGATATACACACACACCCTTCTCTGGTGACCGCAGTCACAGTGGTTTCTTTCTGATTTTGACAAACTGGCTTGCAAACTCAGAGCAATTTCCATCATGAATTTCAGAGGACATTTCACGTCACTCTGCAGTTATGAGTGAATTCCTTTGGCTCACACACCTTTGCTTTTTGCTCAGTGTTGCTCTGAGCTGCAAGTAGGATGAGGAAGAATCTGTGCCTTACAGTGACTGTTGCTTCATGGCTGAAATTAATAATAATGCTCCCAGCAACATGATTTTTGCTATAGCAATGGTAGACTACCTATTTTGGAAAGCACTTTGAGAGCTGAGAGTGGCTGTCTGGAATTGCCATGAGAGAAAATCAGTGCAGAAAGATGGCCTACAGCTGTCCTCTCTACTGCTTCAACTCAGCCATTTCTTTCTAATCTAGGGAAGTTTGTGATATACTATTTCACGGGCACAAAAATGAGCCCATGTGAATTGATGATAATCAGCAAGTGCCACTGGGCCAGGAAAGACAAGCAAGGCTTAAAAATGAAGTCTCCAACTGCCCCTGATCTGCCAGGGCTGCCGCTGTCTTGTAACCAGAGCCTCTTACATCCTTGGAGCCTTGACCTGAGACTGAGGGAATCCCAACTCTGATATTCCTGTCTGAGCCCTGCTTGCTCAGTGTCCCCCTGCGTTTTCAGATTCCCAAACCAGTAAAGATCAGTAAAGAATGGCAGTTGTTCTGTTATTTCAACCCAAAATTTAATCTGATCTCATGACACTTCTGTTTTGTGCCACTTTCTCATGAGAGAAACTCACATCGGCCAGGTTCAAACATTGTTCCTCGTCTTTCCGTACATCTTGTCCTCATCTCCAACAAAGATCAAATTCTATTGGTTTGCCCACCTGAACTAAGAATCTCAACTTTATTCATTGCCAAGACTTAGCAAAACATTTTTCTCTTTTGCTTTGGTTTTTTGTGGTTCTCTCTGCTTTTAAAGTCTTTTTCTGCTTTTAATCAGGTTTGTGCAATCAAAATGATGTTCTGCCTGCTGGCCTGGATTTCTTTCCTAGGTCTGGTCTTCCACAGAACTGACAGGAGATAAAAAAGCTTAAATGATGTGTTGTTCATGGAAATTAAAGAAAATAGCATCAGATTTTCCTGCACACAAAAAACAATCTGCTTTTTTCCCCCTGAATGGTCTTTTAGAGGCTATTTCTTTGTTTTCTCTTAAGCTAAAATAAGTTCCCATGAACCAGTTTAGTATCTTCTTTTTGTAGCAGACTGCATTAACCCTATTTCACAAAATGGCAGTAGTCCCAGCAGCTGATCAGATTCTTTAGTGCACAGAAACATAAAAGGCACATGTGTTTCAAACAGGTAAACATTTTGGAGGAGATGGCAACATAAGGGGGAATTTAAAACACCCTCCCCTCTCCCTAATTATTTCAGATATAAACCATTAATGAATTTGTAAACCTGGGCCAAACTCCATAACATTTTTTCAGTAAAAACAACCATGATTTCAGTGGGAGATGTGATTGAGTTTGAACTGCAAGATTTGGGATGGAAGAGGACTTCCATAAATTAGGAAGAATAGTTGTGGACTGCTCTCATGGTGGCCTGGTCAGGGAAAGCATAGTGGATGGAACTGTTACAGTGAATTACATGTCTTTTCACAAACCTGCACTGGCTAGAATTATATGCAGGTAAGTTACAAGACACAGAAAGAGTAGATGTAGTTATATCTCTTACATCTGGTAGGCAGTTAAAATTAATGTAATATAGTAAGCCTAAAGCTGTCAAAATTAGACTTACTTCGTAACGAGTTGACCAGATACATGGTTAAGAGGGAAAACAGAGATTCCATTAGTATCAGGGACTGATGTGCTGCCAATATTTCAACAGTATTGGCCCTAATCTGTGCTGACAGGATTTAACATGTTTACTGTGGACAAGTGGGGAATCTCTTAACTTGTTTGCCCTTTGAAACAAAGGTGGTCTCTTAGGAGCAAGGAAGGAGGCTTTGCCACAGCAAACAAACTTCTAGGAAGGAACTTTGATTAGCAATGTTAGTCCTTTGCTCTTGAAAACCGGTGGTGGCTAGACCTACATCGCTTGAAAAGGGTAAGGGAGAGTGACCGTGGCTGTGGAGCAGAGAGGAGAGGATTAGCACTTAGAATTTGGGACGTCTGTTAGTTTGGGAAGTTCTGTCAATTAACAAATCCTCAGTCTGAGTGCAAGTTTCCATGAGTGACTGGGCCAGACTCCATTCAGTGAGCTGGCAATGGCAGGTGCAGTGCTGTGGGTCTGGCCTGTGGTGCTGGGATTGCCACAGCTATTGTTTCCTGCGGAGAAGAGGCCTTTCTGCCCACAGATGGCCGCTTCACCTCTCCACCTCTTACAATGCAGGCCCAGCTGTAAGGGCTGCTGCCTGACAAGCCCATTGCCGTCGCTCAGGTGTTGACAGGCAGGGATATCATAGTGCAGTCCCATACACTACTGAGTGTGCAGCCCTTCTGTACCCTGACCTTTGTACTGGGTGAGGTCCACAGTGTTCATGCGGGACAGAAGAAAATCGTTTGTTACTCCAGGTTAGCTGGCTGAAAAAGTTCCTGCTTATTCTTAGGAAAAATCTTACTAGACTTTGCCTCAAGAGCAGGCAGATGATGAGTTAAAGATACCTGTATCTGGGACACTTTGTGCTTCTCATCCTAAGAAGTCAGCATACTTTAAAATCAGACTGTCTCAGCAAGGTATCTATCATTACACAGCCTGGTAAGAAAACATCTGTGTTTCAAGTTTCCCATCTATTGCCACTGCTGAGGTCAAGTTCACCCTTTATGTCCTTGTACCCTCAAGAAATGTGTACGGTGAAATCTTTCCTCACAGTCACAGAGGCATTTTGATGGTGCACAGTTTCGGTGCTGACCCTCTTGTTAGCAATAAATTCTCTTGTGAGGCATAAATAATACATTTCTTAAAGACAGATCTGAAACACTTTAACAGTAAGTGATAATTCCTATATTAGTTGGCAGCTTTTGAGAAAAATGATGTGTGCTTCCAGCACCTTCATCAGTTTTGGGGACAGTGGGAGGATGTTTGTTCTTGTAACTGAAGCACTGTATTGTTTGAAGGTTTGGGTTCAGAAGACTTTCTGTGTGACCTTGAGCAGCCATTTGCCTTCTCTGTTCCTCACTTCCATTCTGTAAATGGGTTGCAGACTGTATTCTCAACAGTGTATTACTCTTTTTCTAAAAAGCTAATTTTTTAAAGCACAAATATTTACACCTATCATTTACGATCAAATGTTCAACAGAAAGTTTTGAGGTGCTGGTCTTGTTGATTCTTTTGGATGAGAGAAAAAGAGGCAGAGGGACCTGAATCAAACACTTGATATTTTCTATCTGAAAATGCAGTTTTCTTTACCATTGTATTTCACAGAAGCTTTTGAAAGGTTTTACTTTTGTGCCAATTAAGAAAAACAGCTATTGAAACTTCATGAATTACACAGAACAAAATTGTCATCCTCTAAACCATTCTTAATATGGTATTTTTTCCCTTTTAGTCTGTCTTGATAATCTGGAGTGGGAGCTCTTCTCCCTAAAACAGTCCCTGTCTTTTACCATAGTCCAGATTCTGATAGTCAGCATGACCATTTCCACATCTCTTCCAGTAATCCCATTTCCTTCAACTTTCTTCTTACTTTTGGAGTCAGATTGTTTAACGTGACTGAAAATGTTTGGAAATACACTTCTGCTGTGCATATGGAGCATGTCAGTCTGAGGACAGTATTATAATAAAAGTCATAAATTTTTAACAGTTTGAACAGAATTTGGTTTCAAACCTGATTGCTTTTCTTTGAAGCTGGTAACTGTATTTTCATACTGGTTTTAGAATTACTTTTATATGTGTTCCAGCCTGCATTGTTATTTGCCAACACTTCTTCCTCTCTCTGTGTATGTTTACAAAACACACAGTCATTACGTTAGGTCATCTCTAATGCTTCCCTTTAAACTCCAGGAAAAATGCGATAAAAATTAAAAACACATTTCTGGAAAAAAAAGATATCAAAACAGAGTGACTATTTTGAGAGGAGTCTTTCTAGAAATGCAACATCCGTAAAGAATGCAAAGGAAAAGGAAGCAAGAGAAGCCACATATGGTTTATGTTTGGAATTTGAAGAAAAGATGGTGTTGTGAGATAGATAGTGCCCTTTCCTTCTGATTTTTTATTAGAATGCTATGAGAGATGAACTACTAGTAGTTTTCAGCTAAGAGGCTCTGCAGGGTAGATGGACGTTCTCTACATCCTCTTTGCTTGAAGTGGTGCAGGTGGATGTCTACATGAGGATGCAGAAGCAGTGTAAGTGAAATAGTTCCTTGCTTTTATAGCCTGTTCACTTAGTTGAAAAGAATTTTGAAATATAGGAGAAGCTATGAGTTGTGAAACATGATTTGCGTAGTAAAGCCTTTTTTTCTCAGAAGTTTCTTGTGGGAAAGAAAAAGAAGAATTTGCCCACCTTGACCATCCATATTTAAATGTATTTTCAGAACTATATGTTTCATTGTATTTTTAGAAACTGTTTTCCAAAGGTGGCTACTGAAACAATGTCTCTGAAGTTTACTGATGTCTCTGTTCTGCAGATAAACAATAAAGGGGCACGCAGACAGAGATTTGTTTCAGGAAGAGATCTGTGGTGTTCCTGTTTCTCTGATGACTGGTGAAGTAATTTCTCTGAAGGGTCCTATTTACCTGTGTTTCTGGAATATCCAGTGCAGGTTCTGTGCATGCTATGGTGCTTTTAGATCACACAAAAATCCTTTCTTTTTCTTCTTAATGATAATGTTTTCAGCTCACTGAATGACAATGCTTACACTGTGTGCGTGAAAACACTACTTCCAGTCTATGTTCAGGGGTGCTGAAGGCCTGTAACATTTAAACTGCCTAAAACCAAAACCAGGGCTGAAAAAATGGACAAGCAGCTCCTGTGGATGATGGAGTTGTCCTGTGCTTGAAAGAGGGCATGCAAAAATGCAAGCAGGCCTTGAGATCCGCTTAAAAACATACATAGTTGCAGCAAAATCTCTTGAAATATCAGGGTGGGCTGTCAACTGTTATAAAGCTTATGTGTAGCTCACAATCCGACCAACTGCATTTTTATGTTTGTGTGTGGTCAGGATGCGCTTTTAAATTATATACCCTACTAATTGACTGCAGTTTGAGGTGCTTTGCTTAGCACCTTTAAAAGTCAGATCACTTTTTTTGACGTCTAAATATAACCTTGGATGGCTGGGGCACCTGTGTTTTCACAAACTTTCCCAATTGTTTAAAATCATAAATAGAGCTCGGATCACATACATTATTCTGCCAGTGAAGATGGTGCTTTATACAGCATAGCTCCTACCAAGAACCCTCACAGTGTGATTTTGCTGAGCACACAATATGGGTGACAATATTAGTGATGCGTTCCTGACCAAATTGTCCTATTAACACGTAAGTGTTTTCTCTGTGATCAGTTTCAGTGGGAAAATGATTGCATTTCCAGTCTCTATTTTTGGACAAAAATTACTGTATAATGTTACTTGGTCAGAACCACACTTCAAATCTAGTTTATTGCACTGCTGATGGATATTTGAATTATGCGCTCTCCACTTGTGAAATTCTTGCACAGTGCAGTCTAGACATATGAAATTCCTATCCTCTGTAACGTAGGCTTAGAAGAGCAGCTTTGCTGTTGGAGTGGAGCTGAAGGAAGTGTCAGGCTTTTCTGCTGAGGTATTTTACTAATAACAGATTATAATAATGTAATTAAATCAATTTGCATAGAAATAGAAAGATGATTCTCATTTGCCATTGAGGCAGCCTGCACTGAGAAGTGCTATCACTGTGTTCACAAGTTCTATATGAAGGGAGGGACCTTAAAAGTAATATGCAAGGATGAGCTACTGTTTGGAACAAACTCAGATCTGTTACCAGGTGTATTGGGAGAGAAAGATTTGTTTCCCATGTGCCTCACTGTCCTAGTTTCAGCTGGGATAGAGTTAACTGTCTTCCTAGTAGCTGGTACGGTGCTATGTTTTGAGTTCAGTATGTGAAGAATGTTGATAACACACTGATGTTTTCAGTTGTTGCTAAGTAGTGTTTAGACTAATGTCAAGGATTTTTCAGCTTCTCATGCCCAGCCAGCGAGAAAGCTGGAGGGGCACAAGAAGCTGGCACAGGACACAGCCAGGGCACCTGACCCAAACTGGCCAACAGGGTATTCCATACCGTGGGACGTCCCATCTAGTATAGGAACTGGGGAGTGGGGGCAGGGAATCGCCGCTCAGGGACTAGCTGGGTGCCGGTCGGCGGGTGGTGAGCAATTGCACTGCGCATCATTTGTACATTCCAATCCTTTCATTATTGCTGTTGTCATTTTATTAATGTTATCATTATCATTATTAGTTTCTTCTTTTCTGTTCTATTAAAGTGTTCTTACCTCAACCTGTGGGTTTTGCTTCTTTTTCCCGATTTTCTCCCCCATCCCACTGGGTGGGGGGGGGAGTGAGTGAGCGGCTGCGTGGTGCTTAGCTGCTGGCTGGGGTTAAACTATAACACTCACCCAGTCTATCTGTGGCCTATGCGCTGGAAGAAACCTTGTTCAAAAAATTCCTGATATACAGTGCAGGAGACATGCTCGAAGAAGTGAGGCTGGAAGCTCCCCAAGGATTTTTGCGGGCTCTCAATCTGGGAGCCAGCTGGCAGCTATAAAACTTCAGTGGGAAAAAAAAAAAAAAAAAAAAAAAAAAAAATAAAAATAAACATAGAAAAATAGGATAGTAAGTCCATGCTCTCCCTCAGCCTACTTGCATAAGCTGTTCATGATGCTACATAGTGAGCAAGTGAGCAACACATTTCAAACAGGGAGGGCAGGCTGTAAGTGCCCCAAGGAGCTTGCTTTCAAAGGAGGGATGTGAAGACAGAGGTGGGGAAGACAAATGCTAGCAGTAACAGACAGCCATGACACATGTTTGTGAGCTCAGCTGACTTCCAGGCTGTGTGGGCAGAGGATTTTGGTGGCAAATCTTGGGGATGAGAGGGAAGGACCTTCTGCTTTGTCTCAGGAAGGGTGTATCAGACTTAGAGGCTGGGTTGAGATAGACAGAAAGGCGGCTGTGTGAGGTGACAGGGAAGCAGGCAGTGCTGAGCACCATGCCCCATGCCAGGGACTGGCACAAGCCAGCCTCAGCTGAATGCGGCTCCGAGGCTTATGCAGCCTCCTCCCCTGCTTTTGCCTTCAAGGGGACATAGGCGTGAAAAGAAGGGCTGATGGCCAGACCACTGCTTCCGAGCAGAAATCTCTTTTCCTCCCCATTCTCCCAAAAGATCATGATGTCAGAGGTTCAGAGAAAACCTCCCTTGAAAGAGTAGCAGACGTAGCACATCTCCTCCTTAACCAAAGGGATCCATGTGGATGAAGCTCTCCCTTAAAGACCTCAGGTGTCTGGGCATAAGTGCCATCCTCGTGAGCGATCAGCGTGCACCCCCAGCACATCTGCTGGCAGTGTCTGGGGGATGCCCACAACTGCTGAAACCTGGTCTCACATCCTCTCCACTGGCTGGTGAGCAGAAAAAACCCACATGGTAAAAATCCTTTGTGGTGCAATGGGGAATTGCTATAGTCAAACCTGAGGTCCTACAGTGGGGGGCTTGGCAGTGCCATTTATACAAACAGATCTGGGAGCCAATACACCATGGGAGTTGCTTTTATATAACCCATATATTTTAATAAAGCTAAGGTTTTGATTCCCATTGTAACACGATTTCTGCCAGAAGGGTGATTGGATGCATTTGCTCATTATCAGGAATATCAGACTGGAGATTCATTTTAACAGGGTTAACAGGTAACTGAGAAGGAAAGGAAATTACTTCTGCATCACAGAAAATATTTGAATAGTGTCACTTTCTTTAAGGGATACAACCACCCATTACCACGTGTGAACAAAAACCTTCCCAATCAAAGGGGACATAACGATAGTCTAGGCTACTCAATGTTCAGTTCTCAGTAGAGTCTAAATTAGTGAGCACCAATTTATTTGATGCCTTACTGCACAGCGAGATGCTCCTAAATGAATAATTGCTAAAGGAACAATCCCAAGCATCATCTTTTGCAGAAGATTACTCTTCTTTCTTCAGAAGTCTCTGCAAGTATGAGTTTAATAATAATTTGGATGAGTACCGTGCTATCTTAAAGCCATCAACATATTCCCAAATTACACTTAAAATGATTCCTAGACATTGGGAGACTTGAATGAACTACAATTTTGCTGTTAATGCATCTATAATCCTACATTAAAGAAGGAATAATATCAAAAGCAGCCTAAGCAAAGTCTTTCAGCTGTCATTTCCTAGAAGGGTCATGATTTATGCTCTGTGTCTCCCAACTGAAACTCTTATCTGTAAGTAAATTGACAGTAACTAGTTGGTGGCAGCCTCTGGCTTATTCCCTCTATAGAGTCCTCTTTTGCTTACAAGTCATTAGCACCATTCTGAATGGTCATACCATGTTTTCTGGGCCTGCCTAGGTTGTTGCTGAGGGTGCTACATGAAGGAGTTAGTAGGTGCCATTGGTTGAAAGCTTTGAAATCAGGAAGAAACTGCTTTTTAGGACATTTTTCCCCTGTACTCAAAATATGCAGACAAAGTTTCGCTAACATTAGCAAGCCTGATCTGACTTCAGAGTTTCCTTTAGACTATACATACTAATGGTGACTTCCACCCTTCGCACTGCCAGAACAGATAAAAATGTGCAATATGACCGGGGGATAAAATGAAAAGAGGTTTAACTGTTGATATCAGCCTCCTTCTGCCACCACCACAACCCTTCTTCCATTCTTTCTTCTTTCCTTCCCCATCTCTATGTGCCAGGAACCCTTGAGAAGCGACAGAGGTCAAACATTTGTATTCCAATTAGGAGCTGCACACAGGATCTCTGGAGGAAAGACTCTAAATCACCTGAACATCTAACAAATCCTTTGGCATGCCAGCAGTTAGTTCAAAGGCAAAGCCATCCAGCTCTGAATAGCTATCCATTAAAGGGTTTGATGTTGTAGATGGATGAATACGTGAAAGGAAAATATCTGCAACACCCATGCCATTTCTTGAGTTATGCTTCCTGATGAAGAGTGAAGTGCAAGGTAACAGAAGGATATGCACTGAAACTTGAATTATGTTGTCAGTGATGCTTTCAATGCTGACAGAAAGAAGCCTGCAGCCTCTCGCCTGGAATGTGTTCCTGGCTCCAGCACTCAGCTGCAGCTCCAGAGAAACCTCACTGAGAAAATGCATGGTGTAAATATGAATGAACACAGACAGAGAGGTGAGCAAGCCCAATTCATTCAGTTCTGGACAGTCTGACTCTTTCCTTCTTGCAACTACTGAGTGTGACTTTATTTTCTGTCCAGGGCTTTCTCCATACAGGAATTTCCTGCCTGATGGTCCTTCCAAGCAGTTGTGTCCTTTACAACTGCTTTTACATGCAATGCTACCAAAAGAAACTGCAAAGCAATTAGTGCATTCTCAGCCCATATGACAGATTGTTGTTCACTGCTTGGATTTGCCACAGAGTCCCTCTGATACTAAACAACAGCCATTCACAGCTCACACGTAATGAACTAGTTAGTTGCTGTAATGCTGATTAGGATGTGACAGGAACAGTGTGCTTGAAAAAACAACAGTACTTGAAAAAGCTACTTTATGGATTCATTCGTCTTCCTGTGAGAGGTGGCTGGAAAATAAGTATTAGTCTTGGGGGAGAGCTAGGCTCAAGCTCTCTTTGTAAGGTACACATCAAACATGTAGGAGTGGACTGCAGCTGTGTATAACCACAGTCAGAAGGATAATTTCAGCCCTTACAGGCCTAGCTTTCCTTGTTTTTCAGCATGGATTGTACAGCACCAGAGACATCAGTGCAAGCTAGCAATGTAAATAACCACTCATATACCGTAGCTGACTTGCATTGCCTTTGCTAAAGTTCATCTGTGTTCCTAGACCTCTTAACCAGATTAAAGTGAATCTGTGTGTTTCTGTTTCTGCTGCAATCATACCTTTGATTACAAAGCAGCCTTAATGAGATGCCTCTAGGGACTTGGAGACCCAGCCAGGAGAACACAGGTTTTTTCAGCTTTGTCATGGGTTTATGTTGTGACTTGGGGCATATTACTGAATCTCTCTGTCTTTACTTCTGTGATTAGGGGAATACTAAAACTACTTTCCTAATTCTTTGAAGTGCTGTAAGGTAAATGCTTGTGAGATGCTCAGAAAAAAGTTTGAGGGTGCATATAGATAAAATACAAATTATGTGCCAGTACAATAGTATGGAAATGAGGATTGCAAACAGAATTCTCTTTGAGAGTAAGAGCCAAAGGAACAATGACGCGTTGCTGTAGTCAGTCCAAGCACTACTGAGGGAAGCTGACAGCTGAATAAAAGTGACACTGGTTATGATTGTGCATTCAGAATCATTTTCCTAAGAGGAAGGATCATGTTGTATCTGATTTATCAAGTTAGGCACCCTAAACAACCTTTATGTGCCAAAGAACTTCTCTGTAGTTGGTATTCTTCCTCAGCCATACTGGTCAGTCCAAGAAAAGATGCTACCTTTTGTCTGTAAACCGTGCCTTGCTATGATGGAGTATGTTATTTTAGCAGAAAGTCAAAAAGGGCTCCAGTGATCTTTGTGGTGTTAGAGTGCTTGGAAGAATCAAGGGAGTTTCATAAGCAAGAATATTGCACAGAACCTTTTTACAAGACAAACTTTGTGGGTGGTAGGGATGTGTTTTATTAGAATGAATAACATCCATGGTTATTAGACAAAAAAAATAGGCAGCCTTAGAGCCACAGTCTGAAGGAAGATTTTGAGGCCCACAAGCTGGAGAAGGACTTTTTTTCAGTGATACCAGTTAGCCTAAGAAAATACTTACCTAAAAACCTTGTTTTGCATGTTTCTTTAGATCATTAGACTACAGCACAGCTACCACTGAGGTTTATTCTCATTACTGGTTAAACCATAGGGATTGAGTTAGTCACTCTTAATTGCCATGACTTGGTTATGTGTGCTGTAGTGAGCAATTGTGGTAGGTGCAACAGGTAACCACCTACTGTAAGAAAGAGGCTTGTTAATAATGCTATACTGCTCTGCATTCAATAGCATTTGGGGGTTTCTTTAAGAAAATACCGAACTGGAATAACCCACCTGCCCTGACCTGGACTGTTGGAGGTACTACTTAAAGCATGAGTCACTTGAAACATAATGCAGCAGACTGCTGAGGGAGCAGCAATCCTTCAGTGGCATGGATTCTTTCAGGACAAAGTAACTGGGGCAGAGTCTGAACGGCTGCACACTCTTTTGAACATAAGTCTGTCCTTTCAGGGTGGAAAGTGCCTCCCATTGCAGAGGCCAGCTTAAACAAAAGAAAAGCTGGCAAGTCAAAGGTCACAAAAACTAAGCACAGGAGGTTGTAAACCGATTTCAGCTCAGGCATGATCATCTCAAGTGCTGTCATTATCTGACATGAGAAGATTCTTTTATGAAAGTAGTAACAAGATCGACTTATTTATATTTTTTCTATTGAAAGAGTAGGGTAAAACATAAAGTCTCCACATCAAAGGTTGTACAATATAATAATAAAATTATATGCCTGTGTGTGTTTCTTTGATGTTTTATTGCGCTTCTTTGATTCCTTATCTGCCTACCTCCTTAATACTTTGTCTAAGTTAGCATTCCCACTTAGCAATTAATTTTATATTACGGTTTTTAAGCAGCTGACACCAGTTCCCCTGGAAGAAAGCAAGACAGGTGTAGGAGTTGGACATTGTGCCAGTCTGCCTATGGATACAGATAAAGAAAAATGTATATTGTTTGGCAGGATGATGTATGCTTTTTCATTTATATAAAATAAAACTCCTCTGAGGGTGGTGAAAAGCCTCTGGGTTTAGAGTCTTCTGAAGAGGTTATTTCTACCAGCAGCTGTAGAGTGGAGAAAGCACCCTTTAAAGGCACACTGTGAGTGTTTTTCTAGAACATTATCAAGAAGAATGTTAAGTCTTAGTACAGCATCAGCACACAACTGTGCTTGTGAGGTACAGCATGTACATACTGAAATGTTGCTGTCATCTGATCTCCAAAATAAGTAATTACATTTGAGTGATGTCTTTGTCTGTCAAATCTGTTTTATCTGGACATCACTACTGTGCTGAATATTTCCACATTGCTATCCATGTGCCTATGAAATCATGTAATTCTCGCTGCGGTGAATAAACAGAAAAGTTCGTATTAGTTGGGCTCCACACAGAAATTTTCTCCTTCCCCACTAAAATTTGTAGCTCCCTTTTCACTGTTCTATCCATCTGGAGATTTTGCAATCATATTGGTCTCTTTCAGTATTTTTATGTGGGATGTGAGCCAAAGTTAATTCAATTAGATAATTTTCAAAAATACTCAAAACTTGTTTTGTGAGATCGCTTAGTTAGGGACTCGTTGCCAAAAGAAAAGGCGCAAAATCATTCTACTATTTTTGGCATGTAAATATGATCTCTTTATTCAGAGTCTACTCAGATTAACCAAGACAAGACAGCTCAAAATTGCATCAGTGTAACCTTATATACCTCAAGAGAAAGAACAAAATTTGCAACCCATTTTTCCCTTTGTTCTCATATGCTGTGTCTGGATCCAAAAACCCTTCTCTATTTCTCCAAGAAACTTGCTCACCAAAGAAAAAAATCAAATGTCTACTCTACAGATGCAGGCACAGAAGTAATCTATGGTTCTTAAATTTCTGAAGTGATTTAGAAGGGAAAACTGTGTCCAAACCTCCCATAGAGCTGCTCCATAGAACCAGTTTAACTTAGAACATCCTTCAGTTTAGCAGTGTCCACACAGGTAAACCAAAATGAAATGCTAACATTTTTCAGTGACCTGAAAGTCTGCCTCTTGGGGAATGTCATCAGCAATTGTCCCATTCAAATAACAACCATCTCCCTTCCAGTGTTCTGCCTATGTACTTGCCAGGTATCTTAATATGCCTTTGTAGTTACATTACATACTGACATTACATACTTGTCACTCTTCATTCTGTTTTTGTTCAGGTCATATGTTCCTTAATGAATTTGTTTCATGTCATTTTTAAACTCACATCTGGACATTGTGAATTCTTAGCGCAATTATTGTCAATGTCTTTTAACGCTGTTGAAGTTATCTGACACATTATTAGAATCTTGCCTTGCAAATGCTTATTTGCTTGGATAGATATAAAAAGGGGCATGTACATGAAAAACTTGGAATGCCAGATTCATCAGCTGGCTAAGGAAAAACAGTATCTCTCCCTACAAACCTGGCCTCCCTTATGTTATGAGGCATCATGTGAGCACCCCTATTGACTTCGGAAGTACACCGTTAGTGAACGTAAGCTACCCACACGAGTGGTATGGGCCTGGGTCTTCAATATGGGGATGGCATTTGTAAATAATTTCTACAAGTCTCCTATGCTATTTTGAACTAATTACAGTGATGGTATTTTGAAGAAAGTACAGCCTTTGTGCCCTGTGCTTCTCTTCTTTCTTAAATATTTATTTAGTGGGATATCCTTTCCTTGGGGTCAAATCCAGGTCTGAGGTGTGTAGAAAAATGTTTGTGCCCCTTCTGTTACTATACCTCTAAGATTTACATTTTTGCCCTATTGCATCCTGTATCACTCAGGTATAGGCTAATATGCTGGATTCTGACAACTTATACTAACCAGAGATGTACTTCCCTGGAACTTAAGTTATATTGTTATACTAGACTCAGCTTTGTTGGAATAAATCCAACAGGCTTTCTTGTTCTATAGTTAAAGTTTATTTCTGAATTGAATACAACTATCCTTTTTCTTTTTGCTTTTCAGTCCCGTGCTATGCATTTCTGTAAAGTGTGTGTGTGTGTGTGTGGTTTTGACAGAGCACAAAGACTTTTATGAATTTTATTTAACCTTCCTTTGTGGGGTAAGGATCCCTGGCACTCTCAAAAATATTTGTTCAAAAGCCAAGACCTACCTGTTTTTGAAATATCATTAAAGGCACCAATGATACCTCTTTCTCTAAGAAGAAAGGAAAATATACATAGGGTGACAGAATTCCCTCAAACTGTGCTTTTCTAAAGTATAGGGTTGTAGAGTAAAGAATAGTTGGAAGGTCAAGTGTCACAGCAAGTCTGTCAGCTGTTTAGCAGTTGAATACTTCAGAAGAAATATGCATGCACTTTAAACAAACCTCTTGATTTGCTTTTTTCCTCCTTTTATGTAGTCTTTCCTTCTTGTCTTGCAAAACTCCCTATTCAGTCCCTAGAAAAAACCTTTCTTATAATGACGCACTGGAAAGCAGGTAGCCCTTAGAGCTGTCAGCACCTGCAGCTCCAAATACAGAGTTCAGAGATACAAGGGAAACAGCAATGGAAACTACTGGAACCCTAGAAACAATTTAATCTTAAATTATCTTGTTTCTTTAAAACTTAGTTGAGCAAAGTTGAAAACACCCCCCACCCCACCCCCCCCCAGGACAGCACTGTGTTTCCAACTGTGATTGATGCTGTATTTCTCACTGTACACAGGTTTATTTAATTCCCTTTTCTTCATGGATACATACCCCATGTTTCTTCCTCCCTCACCTTCACCTGCAGTTCCACCCAGCTGGGAACACTACAGCCTCCTTTACTTGCTCGCTTGTTAGCACCAAAGCAGTCATTGTTGTCAAGACTACCTGTGCTAAGGCATTGTATTCCTTCTCCTCCTGGTCTCCTGGGGGTAATGCATTAGTTAATATGCAGAAGGATTTCTGCCCTGTGTATATTTATCAACCAGTTTACAGCAGATAGCTGAGATGAGCTGTCACACATGTGCTGTGTTTCTGTCACGTGAGAGAGGAGGGGGCTGGATGTCACAGTGTGCAGGCTAGTCCCTGCTCCCTAATTCTACTGTCTCTGCCTCTCCCAGGTATTGAGGAGGTGCTCCAATGTGTCATAAATATCACACAGGTCAGGTGAGAGCAAAGTGATGCACGCAGAGAGAATTTTGTGTAAATTTATGGTTTGGTTGGATGAATCCACCCCAAATCTGGTTAGAGTTTTAGATGCCTGTATTTTTGGTCATGGCTCTCCTGGTACCTTTGAGATGCAGTGCAGCGTGATCTTACAGTGATGAGAGCTCACTGTGGCTTTTACCTAAAGGCTGAGCTACGCAGGCCTGGTGGGCTTTGTGTGGCCTTTAAAGCAATGAAAAAAGGTGTTTCCATCATTTCTTTGGAAAGATGAACCTGATGTTCTCAATGGTTTTACAGTATGGGAATATTTTATGTATTCTCTTTTCAGGAAGAATCTTCTTAGGGAAGAATCCCCAAGGAGTTCTGAACCTGGATGAACTCAGGGACAAACTGGCCTCAAAACATGATGTAGGTAAGATAGGTGCTGAGACACACCCTGATGGAAAAGTAAATCACTGAGACATATTATTCAGGGATTTAGTTGCATTTGCATTGGTTTTCTAGTCTTCAGTATGCATTGCACATGAAACAAATTGAACAGGGCAGGAAGCAAAGATGTCTAAACAGTCTGTGGCACTACAACTTGTCATACAGCCTGTTTTAACAGTTGGTTTTTTTTCTACAGTGCTCCTATGTATGAAGCTCTTGCTATTTTAGAAGAGTGCAAACTGTTACCTCTTCAAGTTTTCTATAATCATTTCCTTGGAAGGTTCACAGTCCCTTTTAGGCAATTGTGTTGAATGGTTACGCCTTGTATTAGGGACAAGAAGTATCCTAGTGAAGTGTATGTGAATGCACATTTATATACATACAAGCTCATACCATCACACATGCGCAAACAGTTCTGGGCATATCCGTACCACACATGTTGGGACACCCTGCATATGCTTTCAAGACCTGACAGGAGTGTGTTTGTTGGAACAGCACAAAAACATCCTGCTATAGCACACAGGATACCAGTTGCCCAAGTACTCATGCTGACATAGTACTATGCTAGACATGGGTCTTCTCTGCAAGCTCGTATCAGCTTCAGAGGCTGCTCTTTCAAGACTATAGCGATGTATTTTCTGTGTCTGAGAAGAGCTTGTAATTAAGACTTCTCTCAGTGCATTTGATAGTATGCACTGGTTCTTCCATATGTGGTATTTTCCCCTATTTAAAGTGAGCCCAGGGACATAAGTATGTATTTAATACTGATATTGAGAAGACATGCATGGCTCAGAGCATTTGAACTTTAAGCTAAACTTTCCTGTGGCAAGACTAGGCAATCTCACATATTTCTAAAAGATCTGGGTTTTTACTGCTAGACAGGAAAAACACTCTTTCCGCCTCTTGTTATTTTACGGTAAAATAGCTGAAACTCTCTGCATGTGATTACTCTCTTGCTGACTATGGAGGATGCAGGAATAACAGTGCTGAAATCAGAAAAGCTACAACTACAGTGTAAAATCAAGTCTTTTTTCTCCTGGTTTCTGTAACACCTGCCACAGTACTGTTCCAGCCTTGGCACACTGTAATTAAGTATAGTTATTACTAAATATATAAAGTACCAAGGATAGCACTTCACATCTCCCAGACTCATACGTTTAATTAGATTTATAAAAAAATAAAATGCAGCTCCACAAGCTCTTGCTATCTTGCTTGCCTTCCTGCCCTGGGCCACACATGTTGTTGAAAAAATGAAGAGGAATTCTTAAGTTTCAACATTTTGATAGAACTTGGTAGAACTCCATTGCAGGAAAGAAATAATGTACTATCATGCTTGGTTGTTAAGTCAAAAGAAAAAAATTAAACATTGATAGGTTTTAAAACCGTAGTCCAATTCTGACTTTGTGTCTCTTTTCCTTTCACTTTGGCTGCATGGATATATGATGGATTATACACCATCATCTGGCTTGAGTGGGTCTGCTTTATGGCTTCTAGGACAGTAATTGATTGCTAACATTTTGGGTTGGAGGAAAATGGGGGAAGGTTTGCAGGCTACTTTACAGATTTAAACAGAAATCGAGAATTCACTGACAACCTTCAAAACTGTCTCCAAATACGCACTGCATGCTTTCTACATGCCTAAGTGATGATGGTAAAAGGAAGAGGAGGGGATGAACATTTATTCATTCTTTGTAACTGTATCATTCCTTTTTTTTAAAATCCAGCTTTTCATAATAGTGGTGAGTGAGGGGCAAAGGACAGCACCCAGAGCAACAGCCTTTATTTTTTGCATGTCTGGACCCAATGTCTGAAATACACAAAAATGGGCTTAAAGAGCTTAGAAGAATGAATGTGAGGAGAGTAAAAGCAAAAAAACCCCCAACTTTCTTTTCGGGAAAAACAATCACTCAAAAAGCAATTTAATCACTCAAAACCACCATTTACGTTTGCTCTCTTGCCTTCACTCTTGGTGTTTGTACATTGTGTATCTTGGAAGCAACTGAGCCTGTGCCTACCTGCAAAAAAACTGTGAGATCGACCTTGGCTTAAGTTTGGGTGAGCTGCACTCCCATGGCCAAGTGCAGGAAGGCTAGCTCCCACCTCTTGGAGCTGCGTTGGCAAACCTGGGGGGAAAGGGGCTCATCTTCCTCCTCCAGTCTCGCCTAATCAGCAAACCATTTCTCTTTTGGTTTTCCTTTAAGCATTCAACATTCTTCTGAAGAGCAATCTAGTAAATCCCACTCTTCATTTTTGCTTCAGTGTTTTGGGGGTTTTTTGAGCTAATGCTTGGGCTGAAAATTTCAAATAACGTGGGTTGAGAAATTGCAAAGGGAACTCTGTAAAGCTAAACAGCTATTTTACTGTCAGTTTTTCATTAAACAAACAATTCTGTCAATATTCAGCAACTGGATATCACTTCTGTAGGTGCTAAAATAGGAAGAAAAAAAAAATCTGGTTTGCTTTATCTTCTCTTGCACATGATTCTTCTAGATTTCAGTGTTTATAATTGTTTATTTTAGACATAGATTTTTCTTCTCCTGAAACTGGTGTTTATTTCCTGCTGATCCTGAACAAAAGAAGGAAGGATTGGTTACGTGTTCATTTGCTTCATTCAATACACAAATCGGGTTTCACTTCAGAGATGCAAGTTCACTGCAGTCAAAAAAGGTGTATGTCTCCTTCAACTCTTGATGTTTAAGAGGTGAGAAAATAATGGCAAACTTTCTCCCACAGTAAGAAATGAAAAACAATCCATGTCCTTAAACTTCTGTCCAGTGTCCAGCAGTTAATGCAATCCAAGGCTCCAATTCATGACAGAATTTAATTGAGCCACATTGTTCTCACATCAAGTTTTTCTGTTTCTATTTACCTTCCTTTATGGAAAGCCAGGTTTTCTATTGTGTTCTGCCAGTCAAGCGGTGCAAGGTGTCTGGAAAAGAGCCAGTCATCATCTGGGGAGATTTTATCCTAATCCCACTACCTGTACTTGGCCCCAGTGCAGGAGCAAGTTGTGGTAGCATAGCTAGAGTCAGCAACTTCCTCTTACCACACAGGGGCAATTACCGGCTGTGTGCTGCCATGTAATATGCCAGGTAATGGCAAATGGCACGCAGGTGGCACAGGGGCTAAATTTCCCAGATGAAGCACAGAGTAAAATGTGGTAGAACTGTGTTTAATGAAGCACGTGCTTTGCAGGTAGAAAGCTGGCTCTTAACATGTGACAGAAAATCAGGCTGTGCAGGGAACTTGTCAAGGAATGAGGAAATCTTTGCATTTTCCTAGGCTTGTTCATTCCTTTTTTTTACTGGTATTCCGAGTTGGTTCAGTGAAAATTCAGATACGTGAATCTTTCCCATGTAGAGGATATTCTTAAAGAAAAGCCTTCCCCCCCTCAGAAGAGCCGTATTGGGATTCCTTGTTGATTTGCTGTTACAACTTTCCTGTGGTTCTCAGCAACCTACAGAGGTAATTAGAAAGCTAGAGCCTGCAACCCCAGTTTTCCTTCTTGCAGGGTGCTTGGATTCAGTAATACCAAAAGTCCTGCCAACCTCTCCTCAGACGTAGCCTACCAGGTGGGCTACTGAGGGCCTGGGAGCATAGAAAACTGCTCTTAAAAGAAGACTGACACAATGATTTCTAGCACGAGACCATGAACAAATAGCTACAATGGAAGTAGCTAGAAGATCTTCATACAGATTCTTGTTTATTTCCATATGTCTTTGGTAGTGGCAGTGCTATCTTTTCCTGAGAGTGAAACACAATACACTAACAGCTTTGTTCAGACTTGAGACCATAGACTTTCTTTGTGTCTCTAGAACAGCTGTTGCAAAGTGTTTTAAACCACTGGGCTGCTGCCAGACCACAGTGTTTTTCTGGTTTCCAATACGCTTTTTTTCAAATTTTTAATTGACAACAGTTTAATATACTTCTGCAAACAGCTCACCATGACCTTAGACCAGTGTTTTAGTGGAAATGTTGAACAGGAGAGGATTGTATGCTGTGGATCCCTGCATTGAAATGCTTTTGGTAAATAAAATATATACCACAGAAACAAATTATTTGCATCACTGTCCCACTTATCCTTTGTTGGAGAGACATACTGGATCACAGCTTTTTCTGGGTAACTGTGATAGTGGCAGCTGATTAACTTAGTAAAATTAGTAAGAATATTGCTGATTTACATGGTTGCAAAAATATCACTGATCAATACACTATGTGTTCCATGAGTTGCTCTAAAGTCTGTCCCCAGGGTATCCAGGACAATGATGAAATTTGAATGTGGTGATGTGTTTTAGCAAACACCTTTTTAATGACTGTCCAAGAAAGTCAAGTGTCTAGCACCTGGGTGACCAGCATATTGCAGGAAGGCAGTGTCTTTAGAGACTCTCTGCACTACTTCACACTTTTTAAGAATATAGAAGAGTTCAGACTTGGTGGTTGTTCTCATCATGCAGGTAGTCAAAATCAAGAACTAAATACAAGTTTTGTCTTTGCAGATGCCTGAATTCATTAGTGAAGAGTGAAATACAAGGAGGTGTGGCATTGCAACTCTTGCTGTTAACAGGGTCTGTGTTCCCAAGTCATTAGAAGTGAATCCTATTGGCACATGTCCTGAACTGCTGAAAGAAAAGTGTCTACCTTATGTATTGGAGCAGTCTGAAATGTATTTGAGATGGGAATGTTTAAAAACTGGCAGTAAAAGCAAGCAATGCTAATTGCACAGTGAGGTTTGCCAAGGTTGCAGGGAAACTCCCAGTTTCCCAGTGCACGTTACAGCAAATACCATTGAGACAATTAATCAATGACTGGATTGCAAGCACAAATAGGGTAACATTGTGTTATGTTAGTAATGCCATTTGTTGGAACTAAAGTGGCCTGTCCGTTTGCTGCTCTTTGTTCTTGTGTAGAACATCTACACTGATTGTGGGAAACAAGAGGCAAACTTACACCGTAAAGAAACACGGAGCGTTCACCACTGATATGTTTGTGTGCGATACCTGCCATTGCTACTTTGCTTTTTCAGCTTCTGCCTCTGTGCTTTCTGCTCCCCTTCCACAGCCTCCAGCAACTTAGAGAAATACACATAGCCTTTGTCCTCCATGCAGCTCTGTATGAAGTGCAAATATGAAGTGCTTTTCTGATAAAAAGAACAGAGTCTGAAAGCAGTTTAGGGAGGTAAATCACAAAAACTGAAATAATTTCTACCCCTGATGGCGCTTTCAGAAGGTGTAAGTTCAGCTTCGCCATCATCACCAGGAATTGCAGCCCTGCATAGAACAAAGTTCCTGAATTCTTTGCCTAGTGGAGTATGGGCAAGTCACTTGATTTACCTTAGCCTGAGTTTCTTTCTCTGTAAAACTAACTCATGCAGTGTTATCCTTTGGTCACTATGACTGAAAGACAGTAGCTTCACATAATGAATCTTTCCTCCAATGTGTACCTGGAGGTATTACAGTGTTACTATGATAAATCAATGCAAATAGAAGCAGAAAAGCAATAAAAAAAAATTTTTCAATTAAAAAAAAAAGAAAACCAGGCAGATATGCAGTATCAAATAACCGGTGGTAATCCTGTCACTTGAATTATATTACCTTCAGGTCTTCTTCAATTAGTCATACTATTTCTCTATTGATGTCCTCTCCATGCCTCATTTGAATCTAACTGTAAAATGTGTCTCTCTTGTTTATCTGTGTACCATCATCTGTGGCTCTTCATGAAGAATAGTGTTGTTCAGCATTGTTTGTAGTTACAATATTTCCAGTTATTAATATTTTACTTTGCTTACAGATTAAACTAACTGTATTGTCTTGGTGTTTCTGGTTTTGGAAGTCTTTATGATGTGTAATCCCTCTAATGATTTTAAATAGTGTACCAGAATAGCCTCATTCTGTCCTGTCTTAAGTAACAGACACAATTACTGAAGAGTAACCAGGTAATTATAATTTGAAATAATGAAAGCTGCTAATTTTTACCCTTTGTGATTATTATTACTTACTACCAGCCCACCTCATTTTCATTGTACTCCTTCTGTTCCCATAGAGACATCCTCTAGAGATGTAATAGAATTCCAAGAAAACGAAAAGGGGCAAAAAAGTAAAACCAGACAAGATTATGCTTAATACCTTTATCTCTGCTATCCAGTGATGCTGTATTTGATTTCTTTTTTCTATAGCACCACTGAAGTTACCAAATGGATTGATTTCTGAGCCCCTAATCTCTGCCTTACATTGGTATGCCTTTCTTCTCAGTTTGAAAATCACATAACACTGTGGCGTTTGGAGTTGCATCAAGTATAAATGCCAGTCAACTGACTTTGCTCCATCTGATGCATATTTCCCCTGCTTAAGAGTGTAAGATGAGTGTTTTCTCTTCAGTGAGAAGCTGCTTTCATCCAATTTTTGTTGTGGTCGCTGTTGTACCATCTATAATACTGTTTTCTCTTTCTGTTTTCTGTAAAGAACCTCTTTACTTGCAACCCATGATAGCTCAGACAAGCATTGAACTCAATCCTGGTTTTGATGCAATCAAGAGGGAACATAGTTAGAACATCATCACCAGAGCAGTCATTGTACCAGAGCTGTTTACCACTGACTTCACTCAGAGGAAGACCTTGCCAAGAATCTCCAGCATATACTTTGCAGGTGTTTCTTGGGATGCCTAGAATTTCTGTTAAGTTGTTCTTGGCAGAAATTAAGGTGACGGAAAACCAGCTTTTCAAGAAGAAAATTAAACTGAGTGTTTTTAAAAATAAATTGACAAATTAAGTGTGTCAGTCTCAAAAGAAATAGTTTGTATTGGCCTCTTAGGAGGTTACTAGACAAGATCTGGAGCTGTGTCTGAGCAATACAAAGCATGGCTCAACAACAGACCTCCCAAGGCAGGTCCCCCAGGATTGTTCATGGACAGCTTTATCAATCCAGGGCCAGACAACTGCTGATACTCTGCCTTTTTGCTCCAGGAATCTCTCAGCACTGGAGAAGTCATCTTCTGGCTGATTGTGCTCCTTTTGCCATCTCTGTGATCAGTGCCTTGCCTAAGGGACACACTGCAGGGCAGCTGCAGCCAAAGGTGATCCAAAATGACTCTTGGGGAGGTGATGCACTAGGGCATGAGAAGCAAGGGGAAGTACAAAGGCTAGGAGGTACGAAAAGCCAGATTAGGGGAGGTGTGATGAGTATGTCAAGATGTTAGTCTAGGTTATGTTTTTGTACTCTCTAGTCTCCTGGTCTTCTGCCCTTCCTGTGATTCCATGTATAGGTATGAACCATGGTTCTAGCTACATGTTGGCTCTGGCCCATGTGGAGTTTGTCTCTGACAGATAGTGTCAACACTGCAGCAATGTTTATTTTTCTATGTCAGTATAAATGTTATTGCTCCATTTAGAGAATGAAGTGGGCACTGCCTGATGGCTGATTCAAACCCTACAGTTTTCCATTGCTTTTACATTGCATGAGGACAGGGGTGAGCAGATTATATTACATCTCCCCACAGGGCCTGCTTAAAACAAGCAGTTGAGTTAAGCCTTGTCTTGAAGTCTTTCTCCGGGGCTTACAGACACAAAATAACTCATCTTTGTGGGACATTCCATCTCGAGAAAAAACGTCCAGTGCTCTTGTTCGATGGTGACAGATTGCCACTGGGTTTAATTAAAACCAAATGCGTTTTCACTGTAGCTAATGGCCTGACTACATCTGTCTAAGTGTGAGAGAATTCCTGGCTGTTATTAGACTGTTCCAGTATTCCTGTTACACCTGTGTGCATACAAGACAGTAGCAGAGACAAACCAGACAGTAAAACATCTTCTATTGCTTTTTCTGTGCTTGTGAAAGAGGCAGGTATCTGTGCAATGTCTGTGCTGATAGCACAATTTAATCCTTGAAAAAGGAGGGCTTTTTTCCCACCCCACTGATAAGGTATAATTAGCCTGTGTTTCTCACTGCAGCAAGATATCACTAAGAGTAGGCACTTTAGAAGGATCCCAGAAGGATTAAAGGTTTTGGTGGATAATGAGAAAGTCTCCAGTTTCAGAAGATAGAAAATGCATGCGTGTGTATATATGTATTAAGAGAGACAGAGAAATCCCCCTGCTTTCACTGATAAAATTTAGGAGAAAATGTTACCCATGAGCAGGTTATGCTGCAAAGTGATTTCTGTCTGCCTCCAGGATAGCAACTGCCACCTACAATCAAAAATAGTATATAGGAGAATGAACACATGCTGTAGTCTCCTGTATTATGCTTAAAATGTGACATAAGAAAAAAACTGTGGTCCTAATAAAATATGTCCAGGAAAAAAAGTGCTATGAATACTTTATTATTTAGCACTGTAACTATGCTAATAGTAGGCTAAATTAAACAGACTTAGCTTGCAGTTGACTCAGATAAGCTTCTTACAGAAAATAACAAAGCAGATATGACAACTGAGATGATAGAATCACAGCCCAATCAACCCAAGTCCCTAGAGCGAAGATACAGTTACAGGAGATTGCTTTGCATGCAGTATGAGGGTAAGTGACATGCAGTTCCACAGACTGATATAGCTAAAGAAGAAGTTGAGGCAGAGGAGACTGAAGAAGGAGAGGAATATAAAATGGAAAAGAGGTGAAGATGGTGCGGGTGTCACCATGACAAGAATAGCTTATAATGAATGCGTGCATGGAGGCAGAGGGCAAGAGGATGTGTGATGATCCAAGCAAGGGTGAAATTGAGAGCTGGGTTGCTCCTGACTGCTAAACATTGAGCCTCAGGTCAAAGTTATGAAGATTCTTTTCCAGCACCCCTTCTTTCCCTTCACAGCCCCTGTAATTGTATTGTTGGGCTACCTCTGCCACTGCAATACCTGAGTGCCAGACACAAGGCTGTACTCATACAGACTTCTCACTCACTTTCATTGCTTCTGAAACAATAGCTGTTGGCAGCTCAGACTTTCTCCCTCCTCTTTCTTCCTTTTAAATCACGGCCTTTACGTAGGGATATAGTTCTGCAAATATGTGGAAATAGCCATATTCTCTGTACATGGTCTGTTTTGGCTTAGTTTTATTCACTTCAATTTATCATTCTGGAGTTCAGAGGCTCCAGCTGGGAGTGGCTTATCACTGACTCCTGTGAGCTTTACTCAGTCTGTGGAGCTATACATGACTAATGTCTTCAGGATTAAACCTTTGAAGGAGAAACCCCTTTGCCTCAGATGGCATAAACAAGACAAGACAAACATGCCAAAAGTATGGTTAGAGGTTTTTATTTCCTCTTGTCAAGTATGGGACATAAAGATGTCCTGGATACATCAGGCCTGTACCATGAAGATGTCTGCCAGTGTAACTGGATCAACAGAGAGGTCTGTTAGGGACAGCTGCATGCTGATAGATCCTCTGCTCGTCAAGGTGGGACAAAGCTTTGTTCCTATTTTAAAAACTCTCAGGAAAGCATCTCGTAATTGATCTCTAGTAGTCAGGATAAAGTTTCTGCAGGAATTCATGCTCACCCTTTCTTAGTTTGGAAGCTGTTATGGAGCAGACATGGATCAGTCAATATTACTGCTGATTTAACTTTGCATGTAAAATCCAATGACAGCTGAGAACCTTCCTGTTAGGAGGAATTGCCTAGACATAAAAAATCTATTTAGACCACATCCTTCTCATACACAACCACCAGTTGATGTAGCCTTTTGTAGCTTGCTGCCAGTGAAATGAACTATGTAGTTTACCCTGACTTTTATTCTCTGAAGTATTTATTATAAAGCATTGGACACTGAGGTTTACTCTCTAGATATCAAATCATTACTACACAGCTCTCAGAGCTAACATAATTCTCTGGGCTGTACTGAAAAGGCATACCAATTGCCTCAGAATGTAATTACTACCGAATTCTCTTGCCTGTGTTTTTAATGTATAAAAAAACTCGTCTGTAAGAAGACCACAGCCAACCAGTCAACATATCAAAGATTGATCATGCCATTTCACATGAAAGTCACAAACTGATATGGGCTGATTTTCACGTTACAGATATCCCCATGTTAGAGTGTTTCCTAAAAGCTCTGGGTGTATAGTTATCAGTGACATGTACCTAAGGGTGGCTGAACATCTAGAGATGGTAAGGGCAGTTTGATTTGGGACAATGGGTGGGGTATTTTTGTTCTTATTTATTTTTTTATTTTTGTTTATTTCTCTTTTACCTTCAGCTGTTGTGAAGAACTACCTCTAACCACAGTGGGCTCCCTGTTGCAGTTAATTGAATC
Source organism: Aquila chrysaetos chrysaetos (assembly GCF_900496995.4). Taxonomy (NCBI): domain Eukaryota; kingdom Metazoa; phylum Chordata; class Aves; order Accipitriformes; family Accipitridae; genus Aquila; species Aquila chrysaetos. The sequence continues at coordinate 49,789,518 of NC_044030.1, forward strand.
ACTGTTTAAAAGCAAATTTTTTCAGCTTGTCTCCAAAAAGATCAAGAACATGAAATACGAATTCACAGTCAGAAAGTAACTGGAAGAGATCTGGGGGGCTCAGGGGACTTTTTATTCTGCCAGAAAATTAAGAGTGGAAATGAGGAAATAAGTGTAAATTAACTTTTAAATAAAGCACAAATGTTTTTAATCCTGTGTTTATAATATAGGCTGTATAATCTGATTTATAACAACTGGTCTGGCATGATACATCTTGCTATGTAATTTTCAAGACACAGGAAAGATGATACATGATTAGGTAGTTTAAAAATAACCTAATCCATGCCAGTTTTGGGCTACCAGCTAAGCAGATCAGTGGAATATTGACCCCACAAGGCCCCAGCTAGGTAGGATATTGTGAACATCGACCCAAAAGCTGGATGGAGATAGAATGTAAAAATGCCACATGTTAGCCTGCACCCACCTGCTGATAGGATTTTTGCCCTAAGTTCAAGGGAAAGAGAAAATGCCACTCATTATAAGCTTAACATGTATCTCTTCAGTGCCTTTGAGAGTTAAGATGAGCACTGAGAGCAATTAGAAAACATCATTTCATTTACATTCATATCAGCTTCCCCTAATGATTATCTGCTGCCTTGGAAACCAGATGTGTATTTCACAGCTGCATGGAAATGTAGACCTTTGCTAAACATTCTTTCAGTGGGAAATTTGGGGTGCAGAGTTTTAAACTTAGACCAGAAAACCATGGCAACTTGACTGATTGGAAAACTATTCCTGGTCCCAGCGGCTTTACTGACACTAACTATTTCCACTTGGCTTTCCTCAGGTGCAAGGCTGACAGTAGCTGTGACCTGGAGGTGGCAAACGGAGGTGGTGTTCTGGCTAACTGTATACTCAGAGCTCCCTAGGAGCAGAGAAGGATGGTCCAGGTGACTAGGGCATTGGTGAGGGCTCTACACCTGCTTTCTGCTTGGTCGAAACCTTACATGCAGAAAATGTCACCAGAGCCCAGCTCTGGATTTCAGTGTGTGTAACAGGCCCAGTTCCTCAGATCTCAGCCCTAGCCTCTCCAGTTCTCTTGCGTAACACAAGCTGGTGCGGGGTTTTGCTGTGACTCTGCTTAAGCGCTTCGCTTCAAGAGAGATTTCTGGACATTAAGATGAGGTACAAATGGCTGAATTCAGAGAACTCTGGCAAAAGTGCTTAAGTCCTAGTAGCAGAGAATATGGTCTCTGACAATTTTGTTTCAGTACAGGCACAGCTGTAAGTACTAATAGAAGAAAATCCTTCTGCTGTGTTTTATGATTTAGCCCAATCAGTGTCTTAGCTCCTTTTCCTTCAAAATATAGAAAATTTCAGTCTTTATTGAAATACCCAAATTTCACCTTTGAATGAGCCTGTGGGGAACCAAATGCCTTGATTTGCTCAGCCAAGTGCCTATTTAAATGTCTTTGGATGTCTTAGTAAAATGTGAATACATTTGGCCAGAGAATTACAACAGCATAGGTTATTTCATTCCCATTTCCCCCATATTTTACCACAGAACCTTACTGGCTTTAAAAAGATTATCCTGAGTCCTGCAAAAAGTTGTTCTCAGGAAAATTCATGGTAGCTACTACGATTACATCCTTCTTTAAACCACTCTCTTCCCCATCCCAGCTACCAGTCTTTAGTAAAAGGTGGCCCACACCAGCTCCATGCCTGGTATAATTTGGAGTTTGGAGTGCAGGGAAGCTGGGTTTTTAATTTTTGCCTGCAATGCCAACCAGAGCTTTCTGAAAATGTGGATTAGGAAAGATGGTCAAAGTTTTGAAACCTTGCCAGAGTTCAGGGGGTGAGCAGTTACTCTAGGAATTCAGGTTGGGCTCTTCTTCAGAGAAAACTGAAGACCTTTCAAGTATCATCAAAGCCTTCTTCAGTCCATCCCTTACTCCTCATTCACTAAATGAACAATTAAAAGCCCATTACTGATTGCTGCGGGGGACTGAACAAGAACTGAAGAACTTAAAATTAAAATGAAAACAAACTGTCATTGGATTGTAGAGAAAGCAGCAAAAGTTCAACCTGGCCAAGAGTTATGGGGAGAAAGAGAGGAGTTCCAGCTCCACCATGGAGCATGCTGAGGAGGGGTATTGGGGTTTTTGTGCTGCTAATTGACTCTCCTCTGCAATTGCTGCAGCAACATTTTCAAGTTCATGCAAGTTGGCCCCTCCATCAGAAAACAGGAGCATTTTGCTAGCAATTTGCTAGCAGTTGCCTCTGCTTCTGCTGCACCCAGGCAGAGACCTTTTCTCTGATCCTGCTTACACAGGGTCTGTAGAAGGCAGTTACCTTGTTTAAGTGTTTGTTTCCACTATGCAGCTTAAAGTTCTGCAAATTGTTTTAGAACGTTTCAGATGAGATCACTAAATTTGGAAAAGGCAGGTTTGATATCTGAGGAGGAAGATGCTGAAATAGGGTTGACTGATGTGTATGTACAATTGACGTGTATGCATGCTATGTGCCTAACATCTGCTGTGAGCAGAATTTGGTGGAGCAGTTGTGGTCCCGTTCAAACAGGGTGACACACTAAAGAAAAAGCAGACATGCTTGGATTTCAAGGGAGTTCGCCAGACCAGAAAAACTCCCAAATGCCTTTGTTAAGGACCATACTAACTCATATTGAGGCATAGTAACTTTTTGTGGTATGTATTAAAACAACAGATATCTCACTGACAGCAGGAAATTCCTCAAGGCTTTTTGGCATATAGAGCAGCACTATTTGACTGTCACTCTTCATGTACTAACATTGTGCTAGCAATAGAAAAGAGCCTAGACTGATACAGTGTATCTGAAAAAGGAAAAGGCTTAATTGTTGCACTGTAAGTGATCATTTTTGTAGTATAACCAAATTCTCAGTAGGGATTGTCTTGACCCAACTACACTAATCAAAGAAACTTGTTCTGTAAATGCTGGAGTTAATGAACCCTGATTTTCAATGAGTTGATATCCTACCCCCCTACACCACGCTCGCCACAACAAGTTTAATTCCCTTGCAGGTTTCCTTGGACCTCACAGGTCCTGCTTCTCCCACTACAGCCACCTACAGCCACCTCTCCTACTCCTTTGCTTGTGTTCTCTGTGTTGAATGCTGAGTAAGTGCACTGACAGGCTGGGCCAGTGTGACAGCACTGCAGCCTTTCCCCCCTCAGTGGAGGCATTTAGTAGACTCTTTCTCATTTTACCATCCTGATCTTCATAGTATTTGTAAATATTTCCTGTTCCTGAGCCTAGTATCCCCCTATGCTGTTGGCCAATGGACTCATAAGAAGGAGAAAACATAACTGTACATACCTCATTTTCTAAGGAAATCTGGTTGAAAAACCATACTTCATAGCAACAAAATGTTGAATTGTAGACGAAGCCTTCGGAAGATTTCTTGGTACTATACCTTAATTGCTCACCAGATACTTTTGGTGCATTCTATTATTCCTAAACACTTACCATTATATCTCCTGTTTTAATTTGAAGCAGGGTGCTGCAAAAATGCTCCATTCCTGAAACAAAGGAATACATGTTGCCCTTTTTGTTTCTTCACCATTTTAATTTGTGATCCCTCCCACCCTGGCCCCCTGTAGTAAAGAAAATAAATACTGACAAGTAGCTAATGAGAAGAAATTATTGTTTGGCACTACCTATACAGTGAAAATCTCCTGCTTGTAATTAAAAGCACAGCATAAAACTTTTCAATAAGATACTAGAAAAAAAAAATCCTATCTCTACTTGTGTAGTATCATTTCGTATTCCTGTAATTGCAGCCCTTGGGTGCAGTTATTTAGTAATTCTCTTCCATAAGCGATCAAAGAATTTCACATAGTACACAATATTTTCCTTTTGTTCAGTGGTGGGAAGAAGTCACTAGAAGTTATGGAAAAGTAACTACACTTTCAGAACTAACGACACTTCAGTTTTAATATTGCTGCAAAATACCTGGTTTTGATCTCAATTCTCCCTTCCTTTCACTTTTCTCAACTTCAAGAGCATAAATTAAATGCAGATACCTATTTTTTTATGTAGTACTAAAGTTATTAAGTCAGAATGAGTGACAAAATAATGCAGGTGGACTTTCTACTGGTGTATCTGGTTTTAAAAGAAACATCTGTAAGACAGAGTTGTGCGCAGTCAGGCAAATTGGTACTTCACAGTATACAGTACCTGTATTTCCTCTGTGGCAAGTTTATACCAAAATGTTTCTTTTGTTTCTATATTTCACGCAAGGGGAGAAAGGGGTAGTGAATTTTGCTGTTATTAGTATAGATTAAAATATCCAGGAAGGCTTTCATCATTTTTCTGTTTCTCAGACCTTGTCTTGGGCATGTCAGCTTGCTTTCTTCATATCCTCTCATATCACTTCCTATTCACATGTGATTCTCCCTCCCTTGTCTAGTTCTCAGTCAAGCATAACACAGCCAGCTGGTTTTATCCATGCTGCAAACAATGGTACTGGGCTCTGCTAAATGATATTCTGCCAATGCCAGCCATGACTCCCTGTGTCCTTAGTTGGTTTCAAGTTGTGGCCTACCTTTCTTCCCACATTTAAATACTGTGTTTTTTGGGGATTAAAATCTGTGAATGAGTGGGGATGGGGGCAGTGGGAGGAGGAGGTCATTCTGGGTCCAAAGGGAATCAACATTGTCTCTTTGAAAACGTCCATGTCTGCTTCCCAGACTGACCATCTGGGACACCACGTGGCACTAAATCAACTACAAAGACAAAAAGGGAAACAGGGGAAAGTAATTAAATCAGAAAAAGGAAAACTTTTCCAGGAGCTGCTGTCCAGCGAACTTCATCAAAGAGAGAAAGTGGTGTGTATAGGTTTCAGGATAATGAAAACTGAGCACACTAACAGAACTCCACTCCCATCAGTAAACAAATATCCTTTTAATGGTGAATGCACCTCTTCTTTCCTTTCTAATTACTGCTCTATTTTAAGCACTTCTCAATGGCCATGATGTCAAGAAGAAGAAATATGCCTACAAACACAGGAAGTAGTGGAAATGCACTGGGTTCAATAGCTCTTCCTGAACTCCTGGCAAACCCTAAGACTTGGGATGTGCTGGGTAGTCATTTAAGAACATCAGGATTTTCTGGTCTGGTGTTTATCATGGCTGTGAGTGTAATGGCAGACTCACAGGATAGGTTGGCTGAGATGCTCAGGTTTCAATCCAAGTGGAATTCTGGGTTCTGCATTTGGAAACCAGCTGGATGATGTATTTGCTTCTTCAAGTGACAATAAAATCCTTCCATTTCCAGCACTAATCCAAGAGGATATTCAACAGCAACTTCTGAAGTTAAACACTGTATGTGTGCAGGAACTATTTGGTTTACTCCCATGAGTTTCAAAGGAATGTTGCTGAGGAGCTGTCTAATCTACTGAAGGTGCAATGTAATACATCTTCAGTCATTAGGGAAGATTCAGAGAGTGTGGGGGAAAAAAGCCAATGTTGTACCAGTATGTAAAATAGGTTTTATAGTCTTGCATAAAATGATGAAAAACCTCAGACAGGACTCTGTAAGTAATTGATTTCCATTTTGTGCAATTACTGAGGGCAATAAAATGATTTTATGGGAAGTAGGTATTGTCTGGCAAACTGAAATTTTGGATGAGAGTGCTTTCTTGGTTGCAAAAATAAGCTTGCTCTAATGCATGCACAAGATCATGTCATTTTACATGAGATTTATCAAAATAGAAGAACTATCCAAATGAATGTAGTATATTACATAGATTTAAGAAAACATCTATTGAAAAATTTCAAAAATTATTTGCAAATTTGTTGTAATTTGTCATTCTTCTCATGGAAGAAAATGCAAAAAGTGTCAATTTTAAATTTTGAAGATCACACAAACATAAAGCTTGCTATGATTAAGTCAATTCCCTGCAACTATTGTTTCTTACTCCTTTCTTTTGAATAAATATATAAAGCTTCAGATGTAGATTAGTTAGGCTTCTGGTCTCCACAGCTCTAAAGGGAAGGCTGTTCCCAGAGGCTTGTTACTCTGATTATTAGGACTATTGTAATTCCCAGACAACATGCGGGAAATTACTGGCTCATAGAGTTTTTTTTTCCCTGATCTAAAGTTATTCTCTAGAAACAACTCTTCTGCTCTCCTTCAGATTATGTATAGACTAGCTACATTCCTCTCAGCCTTGCTCTGATATTCTTGCCTAGCTCTGTTAGAGCCCTCTTCTCTGAATCTCTTCCAGTGTGAGTTACCCTCAGCAGACCCAGCTTGTGTGCAAAATTCTAGATAAGGTTTTATCGATGCTTACCACTGTAAACTATGTCTCATGAACAACATGTGCTGCAACACAGCAAACACACCAAGGAGCAAGGTATTTTGTTACAGAAGCAAGTGGTGAATGCTGGATGACTAAGGGGTCGTTGGCATGCAATGAAGCAATGCATTCTGGAGGCTCAGCGCGCAGACAGAGCCTCTGAATGCAGGAGCAGGAGGACAGGCTAGTCTGGTGAGAGCAGGAGGTGCCAGCAGCTGGTGTAGCTCTTTTTTTTTAATACTTCAAGGATAGACTTACCTTGTGTAAAATAGGTGTGGGCTCAGGGGCCGCAAAATGTCAATTTCCTTGTCGATATTTGTCTTTGCTTAGGATTATGGTTGTCACTTTAGATATAAGTAAGTTTGTAAAGCATGTTCTATAGTAGAAGCCTTTGCATTGCCCTTCTTTGCCCCCACCTTTTCCCTCCCACTCTCTTACACTGTTTTGTATCAACAGAGGTGATGTATGCCTCATGGCAGGGAGGCGTATGGTGGTACTAGTAACAACAGTACTGCTTAGGTCTGGGTTTCACCCACTCAGTGTTGATGGAGAATCCCTCCCTGCCTATACCATCCATGCTTAATATTAAAAACCTGTCCCTCTCTCCATCTCTCTTCCAGCTTTCACAGTACCCTTCTGTATTTTTCACCCGGCCTGCTCTCTTTCATCCTAAGTTTTCTTCCCTCTCTCTATCCCTTTTTACTGCAATTGATCCCAAGCAGAGGAACTCAGAAACGTTTCAACCTAAGTCCAACTTTCAAATGCCTGATGTGTAAGAAGCTTTTCAAAATTAGACAAAGCAAACTCATCTATCCTCAAGTACAATTACCAGCCAGAATAATCAGACCAATTTTCATAAACAGTTGGCATCAGCAATGTGCCTGCAGGGTTTGAAAGAAAAGTGTTCCCACAAATTATTAGGTAAACAGCAAAGCAAGCTCATGGGCTTTTTGTGTCAGGCTGAGGGTACAGCCATGTTGCAGAGAATGGAGTGGAGAAGAAATGGCCTGAGGGGAAAGAGTGCCATCTCTGAGTAGAGGAACTGATCTTATAGAAAGCTGATAGAAAGCTCAGTCAGAGAAGAGACAGCTTGCTTCCTCCCCAGCTCCACCAATGTGTATCCCACCAGCACTTCCCAGGTGTAGAGGGCAGGCCAGATCACATCAGGTAAGCCAGCTGGTTGGCAAGCTGCCCCACAGACAGGTGCTTTACCTGCGTACCTGGATATCAGGAAAGTGCTGACCTGTAGCAAAATAAAATTATTATGAGTTTGTGCATTAAGGGGTAGACTATGCAGTTTTTGAGGCTCTTGTTCGACTTTCAGCATCCTTTTTTGTGACATTACTGTCATGTCAATAAGCTGACCAATGCTCCTCGCTAGATTTTGTCAGAAAGGTAATCTTGGTAAAAACACAAAGAACCTTAGAATTTTGACTCATGTAGCTAGCATTTCTAATGCCTAATTATCTGGGAAAATTCAGAGCTAAATGTCTCACTGAGTGAAAAACTTTGCCTACAGACAAATGATAGATATATCTGTCCTTGATGTTTTAAAAGTTTTGTTTCAGGTTGTGCTAATTTTGTTTTCCCAAATGACTTTTCATCATTTTAGCTTGTTGCCCATATTGACTTCTTCCAACTGAGGACAGGAAACTTCATCCTCACTCCTTGAAAATGATGAAAATAATTAGAATTGTTGCATCCTTTTTTAAAAAAATCTAAATGTCATCTGTTTGCTGATGGCAACCTTCCTCAGAAATTTCATTTGGAACAAGAATCTTTGCTGATAAAGAGGAAATGCTGCAATATACTTCAAAACAAAATACAACTTTGGCCAGCATTTTTCCTTTTGGTAACATTATTAAGGAAACTAAAAAGCACTTAAGACTACAGTACAAGGATGGGTGTTCTTATGAGCATGCAACTTTCCCGCATAGAACATGAATATAAATGCCTTGCTGAATCAGGCTAGAGAAGCTCAATGCTCGTTTATTTCTGAGTATTTCACAGCCCTTACCTGTTTATCTTACCTTCTGAATACCTACAGGAATGATGGACTTGTCCTGTTACGAAACTGCAGATGGATGAACCTGACATGAGAGCCCTGAAGCAGAAAAGGTCCTCTTAACAACAGCTATTGGATTTTTAAGAAAAACAAAATGAACTCACCAAAGGGCATCTTTGTTCCTCAAGGTTAACAGCAAAAACCACTGCTACTTACTGGGCTTGGAAGCACTTCAGATGTGTAAAACATACAGGTTCATGAGTTTTGCTTTTCATGAGGTGGTCAAACATCCCAGTTAATGCTAGATGTCTGGGCTCATTGAAACAGAGTGATAACCAAAATGGCAAGACTTTACAGGGATTCTAAATGTGATAGATATTTCTAGATTTGCCTTAGGTAATGTTCATCCCTCAGGACAGGACAGTAATAGGGATGCTGTCTGTAGCAAGAAACTGTTTGATGCATAGCTGTCTCTGCCTTACAGGCTTAGGCTTCCCCCAAGAACCAGGACAGTAATCCCAGCCTCCAAAGCTCTTATCTCTCTCCTGCTCCTTTCCCCTACTCTTACCTTCCCTTTCACATGGCAGAAATGCCCCAGCCTTTCTTTCTGGGACCAAGAAATTCCAGTATTTCCTATACTGCTAAGAAGCCTGGAGTGTCCTGATCCCTTAAATGGCCTTATTTTCTACTACCCAAAGGTAGTATTTCTGTTAGTTTTAAAGAGGACATGGTATCTTTATTTTTTTAATCAACCCTTATAAATGTCCCCTTCACCTTCTAGTTGGCCTCTATTAGTCAAGCTGAACACAGCTCATACTGTACCTCCCTCAGCAACACTAACTTGAATTCAAGTAAGAAAACTTTGTGTTTCACAAATACAGCTCAGCTAACACAGACAGTTCAGTCAGGGCTGGAAGGGGTTTTTTTTAATCTACAAATTTATTTTAAAATTGCCAGCGTGAGAAATATTGAAGTCTCTCCATCCCAATTTCAAACAATAGTGACCAGTAAGGTGCCACATCTCTCATTATATCACTGTCTGTGGGGCACTTCAGTTCCAGAGTGTGTGAGGATCTGGACTTTTACTTGTTCTCACCACCATCCTTCAGTTTTTCCTGAGTTTCTGATATGATTATTCATCCTTAGAATCTATCCATGGCTGGTTTAATTTGTTTTGATTACAGAGAAGGGAGCAATTCTAACATGTCCTTTTATGGTCTTACAGTGAGGGTATCAGACACCTCATAGAAAGGATTCTGGTAATACTCAGCCACCAAACCATCATGACATAGAGTTTTAGAAAGAAACTGGTGACTGTCTAACTTAATATTATTTAAACTGTGCTCATTAAAATAGTTTCCATGTTTAATAATTGCAATGCTAGTTGTCAAAACTCACGCATTTTACAGCTCTGTTTTTTTTCAATTATATTATAAAAATAAAAAAACCACAACAAATTGTGATGCGGTATTGTGAAGAACTGTGTTTTAGAAGGAAATTGCAAATTAAGGAGACTGGCAATAGTGGCATGCACCTTTTTATTTCTAGGTTTGAATCAACTCCAGAAAAGTTGCTGTGTTTTGATGCCTATAAAATTCCCTACGTGAAAGCTGTTTGATCTCAGTCCCATTCCCAGTGGAAAAATATGTTTGTCACAAAAAAGCACTACAAGTCTTACTAATTGGTGCCTTTGTTGCTAGTTTCAGGAGACTGAACAGGCCCTGAATGGACTTAAATGTTCTCCCCAGACCAGCACTAAAGTGAATTAAAACTGTGGAAACAAAGCCGTTATTTCTGTTTGTATGTGATGCATAGGTAAAGTGAAAGTCTGGGCCTATAAATTCAGTAGCTTTTATAAACACACTGAAAGTACATGCAAATGGGAAGAAAATGTGATTTTCATTTTATGCTATTGCTGAGGTCCAATCTGCAGTCTTTATTCAGAAATAAGTCTTAGTGCCATCGATAGGAGTAATGAGGAAAGAAAGAATTCCAAGGAGCTCCAAGTTTGTAAAATTATTTTAAATGCATGTATTTCAGTAGCTTTCCTTGCACATGATTTGTAATATATTCCCATACTATATCATTTGGCTTGATTGTCTAAGGTGACTTGTATGTACCAGGCAATTATTAACGAAAGGTTTGGGATAGCTCAGTGGTTAACCCTCTGGGCTGGGACTCAAGAAACCCCAGGCTGTTTGCGGCATGACAGACTTCCTGTGAGATGCTGGACAAGGCAGTGAAGAAGGTAGGATTAATGCTGCCTATTTTATGTGTTTGAAAGTGACATGTCTGGTCTGAGTGAGCTTTCTTGGTTTGATTTTCAATGGAGAGAGAGTGAGAAGCAGCTTCAGAGGGGAATTACTTCTACAATACAAATGTTTCCTATCATTAGGATGAATTGCCACCTGAAAATGCCGGTGTCACTTTCACCAAAGTAGGACAACCCTAATTTTTGGACAGCTGATGTGAGGTGAATCCTACTTTTAGTTCTGCCTGAGTCAGCTCCAAGATGAGAATAAGAGTACATTGGTTACATGTGTGTGCTAAGAAGCATGTCAAATACATAAATACAAACCATATAGGTATGGCAGGCTGAGAATGATCGTCTGAGTGCAAAATGGCTGGACAAAGTGATGTATACATGCATAATACAAAACACTGTCCAATAACTGATCATAGTATGTAATTGGTACTGTTGCTGTTGAGATCCCAGCTGCTATGGCAGTGCATGCAAGTGCTTCCTCAGAACTGGACTCTAAACCACAGACTTCATGGTCCATGTCACTGCACTTCTGCAGAGAGAGAGATCACACTCCATATTGCCTAGTACACCTTCCTGCACTAAATTTGCAAAGGAAAACCTTCCATGAAATAAATAAAACCCTCTAAAAATAAATAAAGTAAGTAGGTAAGTAAGTTTATGGGCCAAGTTCCCTGTGTCACCACACAGGGTCCCATAGTTGCACAGGGGGAGTTTTGGGGGCTCTAGGTATTGGGGTGATGGGCAGTCCAGCAGCTGTCTTACATCCACATTGTATATGACTGAATGCAGCAGAACGGATACAAGATAATCTTGCTGCACTTCTTTCTCCTGAGCCTCTAGAAAGCAGAGCAAGTATCGCTAGTTTGCAAGGAAAACCTTAGTGACTGCCACGGCAGAGGGTCTCATTTAAGCAGATGAGGTACCGTCCTCTGCTGGTAAAAAGAGGCAGTATTTGCTTGGCTTTTTACACAACACAATGCGATGAAGTTACTGGAAACAGTAGGAACCTTATATCCCCCATTTCTGATTCTACATATACATAATCTCATGCTGAGGTCACTGAAAGGAATAGTTTTGCATAGTTAATTTTTGAAAGAAAATGCAAACCACAGTGGTTTGGAGGACAAAAGAGAAGTCCTGATGCAAGTATACAGGAGAATGTAATGGTTTCCACCATTTTAATTCACTTCAGTGCTGGTCTGGGGAGAACATCTAAGTTCATTCAGAGTCTGTTCAGTCTTCAGAAACTAGCAACAAAGGCACAAATTAGTGAGAATTGTAGTGGTTTGTTTGGAGGTTTTTTTTGTGACAAACTTATTTGTCCACTGGAAGTAGGACTGAGATCAGTGATAGAGTTATCTCTGTGCAGCTTGCCATCGCTAGTTTGTTTTGCCTGTGTGCTTGCATTGTTTAAAGTCAGAGTGGTACATGGGGGTTTGAGATATCTAACACCTACTGCCTTGACATGGAAGGGCTTGTACTAGGCTTTGCTTTGTTACTGTGCCACATCAAACCAAACCACTGTGGAAATCAGCTGGCCAAGTGGAGATCTGGAATTTAGCCCTGGTAGTGCATCCTGGTGCACTTTTTGCACCAGGTACTGCTTTTTGCTGTTTTCTGTCCAAAATCATGAATCAGTCTCTCAGGCCCCCACATTTTGTTTATATTTGCTCAACTGTTAAGTCACCCTGGCTGGAGTTTCTCATCTGTTAAAAATTCGGCAAGAGACAAGTATTTGCTTGGGCTTATTTTGGCAGAAAATATCCTGACTCTGTTAGACTTCATATGTTTATCAACAAAGTAGCTGTCACATGTAACTGCATGGTTTTATCGCGTGCATACAGTCATCACAGTGAAGTATTTGGAAGTGTAGCCTCATGGGCTTTTTCTAGCAGAGAATACAAAATACTTTGTCAAAAACATGAGGCTGTAGCACTGCTTAATGTTATTTCTAATAACCATGCTTGCAGTACGCAGAACAAGCACTATTATATGAAAACAATTTCAGCCCCCAACTTCAGGAGATAATATTTCAAAGACAAATAATGGAGCATTCAAATTTTGTGAAGTGGCATGATGTGCCTGAACAATCATTGTATGTGTCAGTTCAGTACTCTGTAGAGGTGCGGGATTTTTATGGTGTCCTTTATGTTTGCAGCCATGAATCCCAATGTTGGTATAGTTCAGGCTGAAAAAAATCCATCACTGATGTAATCTTATAACATATGAAGCTTCACTAGTTGTGGAAAAATGTCCATGCTTTTTAGAGGTCTTGGGCCACAGTTATGGGTAGATAGACAGACTTTGACACTGTTGACTGCCTTTCACCTTGCTTCCAGGCTTGCACTGGAAATTATACTTAGTTGTTTCTTTCCCTGAATTTGAAACACTGATTTGAAATTAATGGTATGCTGAGTTATAGTGAAAGAGAAACAAGCAAACAAAAAAGCAATGTGGGTACACTTTAAGTATGTGTATGCTACAGTAGATCAATAAACTGCATTCTGTCTGGTTACACACTTTACTGTCATGTTTCCCATAGAGTGGGCAAACTGTTCACTTCTTGATGATTTTTCCAGTGCTCAAAAGTTATTTTCTAAAAAGATGTCCCAAATAACAACCTCAAATCTCGACATAATTGTACTGTGCTCTGGAAAACTGCATTTTTTAGTTTGTTATACAGCAACATTGGAAAGATACATGTTGAAGCAAAAAGCCCTTTTTGCATTTTATTATTCAATGTCCAGATTATTCATATTAGGTTCAGAAAAAATTTAGAGCTGAGGAGGTGTGACAAAACATTTTTTTACAGGTAGGCTGGATAGATCACCAGAAGTTGTTAATGGGGTTAATTTAGATTCATTCTAGAGTTTAGGTTAATTTTAGAATTTAGATTTTAGATTAGCAAATAGATTCTATGTAAGGGATGGCACAAGCTAAAATAACTCACCAACACTACAGATTCTCTTAACATAAGCTCCTATTCCTTTTACAGAGGCATAATCCTTTACATGAGAAATTTCATAAACAGGTGATAGGATCCTGGAAGAACTTAACATTCATGAAGCTTGGACATTACAAATTATCCAGTCATGCTATGCAAACAAATGTGTTCTAAAATTGCTTAAGGCCACCTTGGCACTGTACAAGGGTCCAAGACTGGAGACAACAAATTTCATTCCATAGAGCTCAGATCCATCTTGTCCAGCCTTGGATACCTGCTTTCTAGTATGTCACTCTATACTCACTTCAAAGACATGAGAGAAACAGATGCTATTAGGGCATAATTTATCACCTACCAGAATAGTTAATGCAAAATAATAAATAATAAAATAATGCATTGTCTGCAAGACTGTTTCTTTCCATCTACCTTTCTGTCTACCTTTTCAAATCAGGCAGCCTGAACTGTTTCAAGTGGAGATGTGTGCCATGCATGTTCGGTTGGGTTAATCCAACCTAGGGAAACTAGGTTACTATTACCTACAAGTTGAAGGGAACAGAAGAAAAGTGTAAGTGTCTTGAAGAGAACTAAGAATCCTCCCAGAATACAAACACTTTTTTAAATGCATGCAGATATTTTGGCTTTTCAAAGAGCAATATGAATGGATCATTCTTCTTATTTTCTGACAACTCACCCTTACAGAAATTCTGCTATACCTCACTCTCTGTATTTTTATTTTTGAAGAAAAGGTTTCCTTCCTTCCTTCCTTTTACAAAATAAAAACTATTGTCACCTATTCAGAGAAACTGGAAGCAAAATTTTTCTGACCTTGCTTTGCAATTTGCTGTCCCTCCTGCTTGTTTCTGACAAATGCATACTCTACTGAACAAAATGTTTCTCTGGTGGTGTTCTGATTCTTTAGCTCAAAGAAAAATAGCTGGGGGAAAGGGCATTCAGCTGTATGTCTCCCTTTCTCCAAAATGTGGTTATTTTTTACAACTTAAATATTGATCTCACATTGACTTCTGTAAATGATATTGCAAAAGCTCAGCGGAAACTGAACCAAGATATGCTGTGTCATTCTGTCTGTATTTTCTCTCTGATACATGTTTTTGTGTGTAGGACACATCATTCTAAAATAATTTATTTATAAGATGTGACAAACATGAAGATCTGTATGTCTATTGCTTATACTACTGTTCCCTCCAGCCCTGATTCTCTACTTCTTGTTTTTCCTCTTGGTTCCAACGCCCTACTGACATGTCAAACACATAATTGTCTGCCAACAGAAAGTGATCCTCTGATTATTTACTCCAGCTAATGTATATTTAGTATGTACATCAAACATTATTCCTCAGCTTGGGAAAAAGAAGCCTTCTCTTGTTCTGCATCCCTAGTTTTCTCTCCATTTAAAATGAGAAAGTTTGATAGGATAGCAAATACTTTCAGTTTTGACATAGCTTCCTTCCATCAGTGCTCAAAAGTAGGCTCAAAGTTGTACTGGGAGTCAGTGATATCCAGATAGTCTCACCCTGTGCTCTGTGCACAGCCACAGAGCCAGAGGACAAAAAAACCCCATTGACCACCTCCAAATAGTCCTCATTTTTCCAGCAAAAAGTCTGCAAGAACTGTCTTAACTTACAGCAGATGAGTACCATGTGCATATGCACTTCCCTTTTGCTCAGATGTCTCCCAGCAAAGTCCTGGAAAATATGGATTTTTTTAAAGCGTGTCCCAGATTTTCCATCTGTCATTCTGTGGTTTACCCTTTCTCACTCATCATTCCCTCACTCTTGCCACATATCTGCAGCCCATGCTTTACCTTGTCAGAGAGCAATCCCAAACATTTTAAAATGTTATGCAGCTGATCAGGAAGCAACAAAGCATTGGTCCTTGTATGTGTTGTGAAATAAACAAAAGAAGCAAAGAAAAAATGACAAGTCAATAATGTAGCAAATATAAAAAGGCTTGGACGCTCACTTGTAGGAACATGTTCCTGTTATTACTGAAGATGATGGAAACTTTCCACTTACCAGCTCCCTACAAAAACACAGAAAATACAGATCAATGCTGTGCATTTTCTTGTAATGCTAAGGCTGGATCCTAGAAAAGATACTGAGCAGGTCCCAGGCTTTATTGGATGCTTCTTGAACTGTTATTGGTTATGAAGAGGCTTTTACATAAGATTGCAGGACTGGCTTACGAGCTGGTACTGACTTAAATGTTTTTTAAGGAGGTCACAGGCATCACAGGAAAATCAAAATTATCAAAATACGGGGCAAGGTCTGGTAGGATTAAGTTGTCTGAGTATCTGAAAAGGTGAGTTCAATTTCCTATTCTGTGTATTGCTTGAGTCAGTTTTTGCAGCGTCTCATAATTCTCTCTCGGACTCAGTTTCACCATGAAAAATGGCAACAAAACTATTCTAGTGGGTGGTACTTCAGGATATATGGATGAAAAGTGGAATGGGCAAGCTCCAAAGCACAGTAAAGTGAAAAAGAGTCTCTCCATCTCCTTGCATGCAAAATATTTCTGTTTTCATTGCACTGCTTCAATGTATATATTATTACATATATGTATATAAATTGCTTTTAAATATCCAGTATTATTCCATACATAGGAAAAAGAGAGGGATATTTTATTCCTTACATATCAAGCTGAGTTAGTCAAGATGTTTCATGGCCTGCCTTACTGTATTGCTACACAAGAGAGTCCCAAAGAGTTTTCTGACAGGAATAGTTTTTATGAAACATAGGGAATAACCTAAGCTAGATTCATAGCTCATAAAATAGTACTTCTATTCCTAAGCAGAGTAAGAATATGCATATTTCTTTGGGCCTCTGCCAACTTTGACTTGGAAGCAGAAAGTAAGAAACATCTGGAAAGGAGGGATGGTGGGAGTTTTTGTCACTGTGTCAGTGACAAACTGCCTCTTCTGAAGGTGTTGCATCAAAATAGGTGGTGACAAAAGAGGAATGGGGGCAGAAGAGGAGGCTGAAAGAAAGCTTTAGCTTTTGCCTTGGTGGATCAGTTGTGTTCTAAGCATTAATTTCAAGTGCCCTTTTATGTGTCCCTGCAGTAAAATAAAACCTGGGTGGGCAAAATTCTTCCCCCATTGAGGAGACAGTATAGCCTCTTAAGGTTTTTATGGGACTTAATATTCTATTCCCCTTTACAGAGTGGCATTTTATCTTTCCTCCTGCACAGGCAGAACACATCCAGTCTCTAAATCTTCCTCACTCACCTTTGAAAATTTATGGAGGCTTTCAGGCGGGCTTGCCTGAATGCCATTGACCTCTGTGGCCTATGTTATTGACCAGAACACAGAATCTTCTGGCCACATAATATACGCCTCTTTATATCCCTGAAAGAGAAGGAAATGACTCTTAGAATGACCAGGACCACAATAAAACCTGGAGCTAGTTTCCCAGTTTCCGTGCATTGCTGGGCTTTGCAAGAAGATAACATAAGGGATCAACATGCTTATAAAGGAGCGCTTTGAACTCCCTGATTAGACAGTCATTACTTTCCTGATGATCTGCTTAAATAATAACACCACTGGCAGTGTAGGCTACTTGCCTATTACAACAGGGAACAGTGCTCTTGAAGAATAAGCTGTATCATAAAACCATTGTAGGTAGTAGTAATGTGCAGTCCTTTGCAAGGTAAGATCTGCTGTGGAGGTTTTCTAAAACAAGTTTGAAATAGATAGAGTCCTACATGTGCTACTACCTTTTCAGAACCACCAGCTAAAATGTTACCTGACAGCTTCCATCTTCCCTTTCCCAAGGATTCGTGCACATCCTTCAGAGCTGTCATTGCCTGGTGTCTTCAAGAAGGAGCAGCTCTCAGTCAGGTTCAGCTGTCATTCAGGAAATCAGTATCACTGAGAACAAAAGACAACATAGATAAGCGTAGAGAAATACACGTTAGGTGTTCTAAGCAATCGGCATGAAAGAATGGAGATAAATTAGCCATGAATAGACTATTCATAAGCTATTGTGGGAAAAAATGGCTTCTAAGAATTCATTCGCTAGCATAACAGAAAGCTGGTTAGATGATGAGTGCCTTGATGCCAAAGCAAAATTTGAAAGAGTGAGAATAATAATTTAAAAATATATAAAAGCAAAAAAATAATATTGTACCACTGAAATCGCGCAAAGGTTTGTACTGTCATATCAAATTATAAAGGCTGAAGGCAAGAACTGTTAAGAGTGGAGCTGCTGAATCATTATTATCATGGCAATAGTTTTCAAGCAATGTGAAATTTACATATTTTATGTCTTATTAACACATATGTATTTGTGGGCAGAGATCTGTGTACATGTATTGCTGTACCTGTGTGTATATATATCAATGTCTGTTTCCGTTTTCATTTAAATCCAAAATCTCTCTTTAATGTCTGGTTTTAGAACACCTTAAAACTGGTGGGAGAGAGTCAGATCCTGTCTTTCAGTATCTTCAGCGATATCTGTGTTTAAGTATAGATAGAGGAAGCTTAATTCTCTCTCTTTCCTTATGTGTAAAACATAGGCACACACAGAATGAAAACTGATGCATGAGAAAGTGGTGAAATCACCATTTTAAAAAAACTACTTTTATTTTAAAAACATGAATTTTCGACTACTGACAAAATCCAGTTGATAGCAAGATGGGAAATTTCAAAGCAAATGAGCAGATTTTTGTTCTTTTTTTAAAATTTCAAAATTGCAAGCATTATTAGTAATCATATGAGCAATAAAGAAAATCTGGTGTTTTGGTCCCGGTTGCATGAACAGTGAGATATTCAGGAACTGACATTGGTAGGCACAGTGGATGCAATGTGTTGTATCTCCTTCTTTTGTTACTTCCATGGAAGAAATGAACTCTTAGTTTGGGGTTCATGGCTGTAATTGTATCAAGGGACTGTGGAGCTACCTGCGACTTTTGTCCTGTCCCTTTCCTCTTCCCCGGAGAAGCCATTGCTCGTTAGAGATTTTTAACAGCCCTCTCTCCAGCTGCCCTTACGGCTCCACACTGCTGGCTCACATATCTCCTGTGAAAGCCCATTTTATGTACATCTGTGTTAGCCTTGACACTTTTCCTGCAGACGTCTGAAGAGAGTTATCTGAAGGTGCTCTGGCAGACAGGGTCTGGTGGCCTTATGACATTCAGATGGCTTGCAACAGGAAGATGCTCACAAGTGCTCGTAAGGTAAGAGAAGATTTTTACCCTTCCTCTGGCAGAGATAAGGGGAGAGCCACACACTGTCTAGCATGTGATTTAAGTCAAGCACAGCCTTAAGTGCATAACAAGCATGGTCCTTAACTCGATTACAGCTGCTCTAATCAGCAAAACCGTTAACCTTTGCACTTTAGTCTAGCCTGGTCTGCATACCTCTGGGCAGAGCAGACCTGCTTTATGAGGCTTTCCAAAAGCGGCACGTTGTAATCAGTGTGCTTACATCCCCCACGCTGTGTGGGAGGCGATAGCACAGTTGTGTTAATGGCAGCTCTGTGTCTCGGCACCCAGCTATTCTGGTGACAGGCGTGTTTGAGGCAGATACCTCTGCCTTGCTCAGTTCTCACACAGCAAACGTAATGCTGGAGCGTCTTAGCTGGCATTAACAGCTCAGCTTGTTATCCTGCCTTTTCCTCTTGTCTAGAATAGCCTGCTCTGGTGTTGACTGTCTTGCAGAGCCAGTAACAGCAGTATGGGACTCCTCTATCACTTCTTATGTCTTCACTGTGCTACACAGTGCTTCCTGGTAGGGTGCACTGAGAAACATGAATAACACACATAACATGCCTTTTTTCTCTCATGTGCTGCTTCTGTGCTATCAAGATCAAGGTTGACAAACATCTTGCACTGGGAGAGGAACTCAGTAACAATCTACATAATCTCAGAGCAGTCAGTGGTACTGAACAACCAGGGTTCACCTGCCCTCCAATGATCACTATGCATGTATGCTACATGTTAGCTTCAGTCCTGGTGAAACAGCAGCTTTAACAAATCTCGAGGGGTGAGTCCTTATTTTACAGTGGAGTTCACTTCTTAACCCCCAGTTAGCAACTCTGAAAGTTCAGCCTGCCATTCACAGACCCCTGGAGATTTTGTTTGTGTCTTAGACAAGCAGAATCACATTTCAGAAGCCCCTTGAAGACAAAGATGAGATTTATTATACAAAAAGTACTAGAGGAAGACAGCACGGAGAAGGGAGGAGAGTTTTGAAGTGCTCGTAATAAAGTTTCTTTAATGTCCTATTCTGGTTTATCTTTTGCCAGGTGCTGAGTGAAAAGCTCCAAACTAAATTACCTTCTAAATCAGTCAGGATGTACATTTGTTTGGCCGTAGACTCTCAGACAACATAAATGCTCTTTCCCCCTCCTTCCTTCTCCCCCCTCAAATGCACTGAGTCTTCTCTAAACATCGGATAAGAAATGGAACAGGAAAGTCACATAGCAAAATTGCACTGATACCTGGGCTTGTTTTGACATTCCTTTTATCCAGAGCTTGAGAAATAAGTCTCTTAACACCATCCATTATGAATAAAAAAAAAAAAAGTGTATGCCTTGCCTGTACTGATAGTACCTTTACACAGAATGGTCCATTTCAGTATTATACACATATATATATATTCTTTAAAAATCACTGTTCAACACAGACAGTAACTGAGTTAAGCATGCAAGTGATATTACCCTAAATACATTTAACTTATTTATCAGTTGGACCATATACATTTACATAGGTAATGGAATGAGGGTCAGAGTTCTCACACCTTGCAGGCTTGACTACCTTTGTGTATTTTATTGTTGTATAAGCATTACATCATTTTTACTTTATTAATTCTCCTACCTTTCTGTTTGACTAAGACAAATGCATTTTGGAGTTAGGAAGTTTGATCCTGGGCATTGGAGATTAATTTATAGTTTCAGAAGAGATCAGTTTCAACTCCCTAATTTTGCCCTGCACCCACAGAGCTTGCAAAATAAATCTTTCCATTCCTAGGCCAGCAGCCGATCACAAATGTTACAAACACTGGCAGAATTACCACCTTCCAATTCTCCCCACACAGTATGTGCCTTCTGTTCTCTGCTTGTGTTCCCTTGGCCATACTAGCGCTCACAGCTCTTTGGCAGCACGGTCTCCTTCAAATAAACTTATTTATTTCATTCAAGGGAATTCAGTGAAAAGACTGTGAGCCAAACATACACAGGAATATCACTTTTCCATTCATATCTCTGTTCTTTTTGATACTGTATTTCTTTGGCAAAGAAAAACCACCTTCCTCCCACTCCTCTACCCCCTTTTTTTATTTCATCTTACACTACATTGACTTTTTTGCAAGATGAGAATACTAAGAATTTATTATCCTCATTGTGAAATTGCTGGTACTTGAAATTATGACCCTGGATATTAGATGTGAGCGAGTCTTGACCTTGCATGTGATCTTAAGGTCATTTTATTGTCTAACTCATCTCTCCAATCTAGTTCTATGAAATAGCTTTTTCTGGAAGGTACCATGTTTCTTGTCTGATGCAGTTTTTATCTGTTGTCTAGTTTTTATCGGTTTTTCCAGTGATGTTATGTGCCTGTTTTCTTCCACAGTGCCTCACATCCCATAGTTAGGAGGGTCATGTCTGCTTCTTCAAGCCTTTAATGCCTTACTTCAAATACATCCCCTTATTAACTCTCTGAGCTCAAATATTTCCTTTCTGAGTGGCAGCTCTTGGTGGAATGTTTTGCATAATCCTGCAGGGAATAGTTCAACAGGACTTAAGAGAGGAAGCTAGTATTTTCTAGTATCAAATGTTTTTCAAGTGTGTGTGGGGGGGTGTCTTGCTATTTGGATGTTTTTATAACAACCTTCCTTAAAGTCCCCAACTTTGCACATATGACTGTAGGAATGAAGTCCTTCCCTTGCAGGTGGCAACAGGGCAGGGATGGCACATTGCTTCCAAAAGGCTCAATTATATAGTACAGTGCTTACATGTTGACAATATTAAGCAGGTTCCTGAAGTCAAAAGTAAGATGTACAAGGTGCCTCTCTTGAGTTACAGTCCAAGGGAATTACTTTTTTCCCTACATGGTAGAGGTCTACTTCTTCAGAACAGAGTATTGTTGTTTTAGCTGATGTTTCTTTTATTAAATAAAAGGAATCAAATGAGTAAATGTAAGTGAAACTACCCCAGTAGTTTCAATTTTTAAAGTGTGATATTGCTACATGCCTTGGTACTTGCCAAGAAGACAAAGAACCATCTTTGGAAAAAGCCAGCACTTCCAGGGAAACAGTTTCAATCTGTGCACAGAAGAACTTACCTCAGAACCATGATATTCTATTTAAGGCCAAAAATATGCCATGACAAGAAAAAAGCTTTGGACTCAGCTGTATAACAAATAAGTAACTCCTGTGTGCTTCACTGTGTGTTATCATCTTCTGTTGGATGTGCTGGGCCTGTGTGTATAAAGTAGCTTTATAGATGTGCTAACCTGCCACACCTGATGTGGTGCCACAATGCAGGCTTGAGACATAAAGATAGCATCCCAGAAAATACTTTTCTTGAGTTTTATATATTTATATTTCAGCATATAGATAATTGTAAAAAGCCCACCTGTATTCTGTGTTTCTCCTACACTTACTTGTGAATTGGAGTCTTTAAGCCACTTTCTCACCTTCTGCATTTTAACTTTCCTTAGGCTGTGGTTTAATATCTGGAGTATTGGATTGCCCCCCACACAACTCTTTTTTTGTTCTTAGCCCAGCACACCCCTCCATAAAGGAACGGATTCCATTTGTTCCATGCAGTTCATTCATTCAGTCACAATCCTAATGAAATTTCTGGTCTGGTCTGGTCTGGTCCCCCAGCTCAGAAAAGGGTACAGAAGATCTACGAAAAGTAAAACAAAGTGTAGCAAGGGTGATCCTAGGTATGATGGTTTCCACATGTGGAAAACTCTTTGCTTCTGTGCTTCACTCCATAAAGGAAAGGAAAAGGGGAGTATAAAAGCAATCTATAACATCATCTGCAGCTGGAGAAGGATCTTGTTTAATGTCTCTTCCAATAACACAGCAGAAGGAGCATCAAATGAAAACAGGAACTAAGGGCTTCAAAGCGAACAGGATACAATCAGATTGGAACTCCTTGACTCAGGCTGCAATGGATGTTAAAAGTTTACTCATGGCAGGGAAGAGAAGCTAAAGTACAGAGGGCTACAAAATGCCAACACATCCTATGAAGTTCAGAGATCAGTAAGCCCCAAATCTGTGGAGTCTGAGTGAACAATCCGGGGAAGTAGCAATACATGCTTGCTTTATTATAGTCTTCCCAAGGCATCTGCTATTGGTTACACTTGGAAACAGAACCACTAAACCGGATAGACCTTTGATCTGCTGTGATATGACCATTCTTATTTTCCTCATGGTCCCCATATGCTGTTAGAACATCTGGCCAGTTAGATATCTGTTAGCTTCATCTTAAGAAGTGAAGAGAAATCTGGCCAATACATCGTTTTTATTATTGCGGCTACCAGGCTTTACATATAAACCAGTGCAATGCCTTTGGTGCACTTCCAGCCTACTGCAAGGCAGTGCATCTCTCGCTTTCAGAATAGAGGTGTTTCAGTGAAGGGGCAGTGTTTTGTGCAGACTTAGTATTGTGGGACCTGTGTGCAGGATGCCCCAATCTCATCACGGATTTTTACTGATTACTAGGGCAAATGAGCAACCACCTAGCCGTTGTGAGTGCCTTAACCACCAGAGAAAGATTGCAACCACTGAGAACATATGCTTCTGTGTTTGCGTTCAGTACACGTCCCCCAGGTGAGCCTGCTGAAGTAGGTTCCCATTTTTACCATTTAAGCCAACAAGAGGCTAGAGAATGAACAACTGGTAACGGAATTCAGTGCTGAGCAACCGAAAATTTCAGAGATCTATCTGCAGGCCACTTCACCGTGTGAAGTTCCAAAGGCCAGCTACACTTTCTACGAATAAGTACATCAAGAAGAAAGTACAATCAAAACTCCCATCATCAGCTGCTGCACGCGGAAGAGATGCATGGGAAACTCACTCCTAAATACGAGCCCAGTTGCTCTCTGAGTGCCAGCGCGCATGCCCGGTCAGCATTACCGGGCGCGATGCGCGGCCCCGGCGGGGTGAACGAGCCGCCGGGTCTGGCGGGGACGCGGCTGGCGGCCTCGGAGCCGGGGCTTTCCCCGCGCTCCCCGCTAGGTGGCGGTGAAGCGCCGCCGAGACCGCGGGGCGCCGGCCTCTCGCTGCAGCAAGCAGCTCGCGAGGAGAAAACCTTCCAGGCTTTTTTAAACCCGAAAGGGTCGGTGCATCTTTCCAGCCTGCGGTAACACCCTTAATCGGCTTGTCTCCCTGGTGACTGAAGGACCTCGATGTCTACAAGAGCTGGCCGTGCCGTACCCGGCGAAACCCCCCGCGGCGGATGCTTTCTGGACACGTCCACACCTGCTGCGGCCGCCTTCGACAAAGCGAGGCTAGAAAACGAAGGGATTTCCAGCTTGGCGTGGCCTTCATCCCCATGCTCTACCCCAAAGCAGCCATGTGGTGGGTATGCTGGCCCTTCGTGGGGGAAGAAATGGCCCTTTGGTCGTGCTAAGGGCTATAGACACTGCCATCCCGACGTCAAAGGAGACAGACACATCCGGGCAGTCTGTACACATGCAGAAATGGTGCAGCGTTTGAAATGCTGCCTGGCAGAGGAGTGTGCTGTCTCCCATCTCTATAGTTAAAGGGTTAGCTGAAGTATATTGTGGGGTATATACCAACAAATTATTCAAATGCACAGGTTTAGTCTTTACAGCTCTCAGGCCTAAAAATGGAGATACGAACAAAAGTTTCCCTGAAGTTTGAGAAGGTCAGATGGAGAATTATCTAGATCTAGCTGAGACTGTGCAAAGATGATTTAACTTGTACTTCTCTTGATACAATGGGAATTCCTCAGCAATATTAACCAAACCCCTAAGTATTAAAGACGTGTAAAACATACTTTTACTTTCTCCTTCCTCACCTGTTTGCCAAATTTTCATCATCCTGGATTCTTCAGATCTCACTGGGAATGTAAGCTTTCATACTATGCCAAGAAAAGGGTTGTTCAGTAGGAGCTGGAGTATAAATACCATGCTTACAACAGATGCACACATCCCTGTGCAAATGCACCAAGCCAAAAAAGCACACCAACAGCAATACTGCCTCTCTCTCTAAAGGTTACCATTTGTCCAAAGGAATGTTAGAAACTTGAAACATGTAGATGTACAGACCCAGCAAGAAAGTACAGTGAATGTGTGGTCAACATTTACGTTACAGCTGTATTTTCTTATGAGACACAAATTACTTTTACTAAAGTTTCTGGGGAATGCACTATGGATTTTGTCCCTGAAATTTTTACCATTTTAGCTGTAGACTTTCACAAGGCCCCAGTTTATTTCCTCTCCCAAGATGCAGGATAGCTGAAAGCTGATGGCAATTTATGTCAGCAGCCTGGTTTGTTTCCTGGCTTGTAGCTGACAATTTATTTGACAAAGAAGCACTTTTAAATGACCACATTTATGAATTCAGTTGGGCCCAGAGGTCAGATTTGTTCTACCTTTAGCCAAGGTAACTTAGTACTCAGTAAGTTAACTCAGGTGTATGTTTTGTCAAAGCTACATCAGTGAAAGACTGGCCACCACCTTGAGTGAGAGTACAAGGTCAAAGCTGAGCCCTACAACAGCTAAGTATCAGAAGACTGAAGAATAACATAAGAAGGAACAATATCTAAGTGTCAGGACACACTGCAGGTCCCTGTGAGCTGGACCAGATGTTAAAGATTAAGCATGTAAAGAAGAAGCTGGTTCTAGACCAAGAACACTCTCTTCCCCGTATGTTCAGGTTATTTATATCCCTGGGATAAAATGGCTTGTCCCCGTGTGGTAACTGACACTTCCAGATCAATAGCACAGACTGAATCATTGCCGTCTGAAAGCAGTAGGGCCTGTGCTGTTGGAGAGGACAGGCCATGTCCTTGTTAACACCTCAGGAAGTGCAATCCCATCTGGCACTGTTTAGCTAAAGCTTTACAGGAAAGAAACTGCCTTCTGGAGTTTGTCCTTTTGAAACAAGACTGCGGAAATACTGAGGACAAGTTTGTCTAGCATTTTGAATTTTATCCTCTCACTGATAAGGAGAAACTTTCCTTCTGGTAGGTTGTTGAAGGACTAGGACATATCCTGTGCTTCAGCCTGAAAAAGAGATGAGAGGGGACACTATAACAGAGCCAGCATCATTGTGGGTGATGTGAAAGGCAGGTATCTACTTCTTTTCTGTCAAAAGAAGCTGTGAAAAAGCAGGCATAAACCAGAAACCTCACTTGGCAGTTTTTTTACCTGTCTCATGAGTAAAGCTGTGGAGCTCACAGCCATGGGATGCTTTTTAATGGGCTTAAGGGGAGACTGCAGAAGCTCATGGAAGACAGACCCAGTGAGGCCCTTAAATGGGAAGGAAAAAAAAGCACCTCTGGTTAAGTCCTTGAGCATGAAAACATTGCAGTCTGGGAGAGAGTACTGGGGAAATGATGCTGTGAGCTGACTCTTCCTCGGGCAGCCCCTTTCAGCTGCTGAGCTCAACGAACCTCTGGTCGTTCATGCTGTGGTGGTTGTTTTCCTCCTGTGTCATGAGGGAATTTGGACCATCTTTGGAGACTTCTCAGTTGCCTCTCTGGCAAATTCATGTGATTATTAATCTTACTGTATTCTGTGAACAACCTTCTTACATTTATTGCCATCAGTCAAATGCAGGAGTGCTCTGTAAGGTTTCTGAAGCTTGAAAGAGTATGAGAAGACTGAGATAAAATAGAATGATGCTTCATCAGGCAAACCTAAGGTGCTGAATAAGATATAGGAGATGGAGTCTCTGTAGCATTCATAATAGTTTAAAAGCTTAGATGCAGTGTGTGCCACCTGCAATCATGTCTTTGCAGTATTACTTATTAACAATGATCATAAAAAAGTAATTGTCAAAATTTAAACCATCACGTTACCTACTAGTGGAAGAGAACTAGGCCTTCTGAGTTCAGCTGCTTAGCACTGCAAAATGCTTTTCCTGCCAGTACTCTACTGGCAAAATTAGAAGAGGCACGTGCTGTAAACATCAACCTTCCACCTGCAAATATTTTACCCACTTGCATTTCTACAAGGAGTTTGTGAGTCAATGGGGGGAGAAAATATACTAAAAAGTCTCTGCATTTTCCTGCATTTCTTCAACCTTTAGGATTTTGGAAGCCCTTTGTGTATTTTGGATTTGCTACCTTGAAACCGTGCACAGTGGTCACATTGCCAGCTGCCACCCCCCTGCACTGCATCTGTTCTACCTATTTCCTGCATAGTGCAAGGCTGCCTGCCTTATAAAAATGGTGTATATGTACATGCTCTTAGCTGTAGAGGCTTCAAGAGAGTTGAGCTGGTCTGACATTATTCTTTAGATGGCACTGACATGAGTTCGTTCTGCACTCAATATACAGGTCCTACAGGAGTCAGAACCTCAGTGTAGTCTGTCAGGGGCTCCAGTGCCCCACAATTTTGCTTTCAGTAACTGACCCATCTACTGACTAAGTGTTCTCCTGCAACTTTGCATGGCTGTGTCAGAGAGCAGAGCTTCATTTCCTCTTGTCCCAGTGTTCAGAGGCGAGTGGCTGAAATGCCAGCCCAGGCCTTGTCAAGGAAGTAGGATGCTCTTTCACACACGGGGTACACATCGGGCTAGACCCAGAGTCTTCTTGACCTTCATTGGCTTTTGCATCCCGCATCTTGCACCTTGTTTGTACTACTAGGGGTGTTTTGCTCTGTCATTTCCACTGAGCCAGTCCATAGCAAGTTGGAGGAAAAGACTGGTGCCAAGGAGGCAAAAAATGATGTAATTCATTTATTGTTTCCACATATGAGATATGGAGTGTAAGTATTACCACTGGAGAACTGATCAGCTGGAAGCAGCCTCTTGTGACAATGCCTGTGCTATCTTCAGCCTGTGCTGAAGAACAGATGTGCTACAGAAATGAGGCAAATCATAGCAGCCTCGGTTCCCTCAGAATAAAAATGGGCATGGTTTCAGTCTGATTCATCTTCATGCACACTGAGTCAAAAGAGGACATATGGACAGGGCCATCACCAATTGATTAATTAATTAACTTTTTAATCAAGAACTGAGTAAACAGATGAGGGCATGTGTTGAAGGCTGAGTCCTTTTGTTGGAAATGGCCCACACAAAGAACTGCCTGGCATGAAGGAGATAAGTTCCGGGCTGCTGTGCTAATCAACTCCCAGGACTCACTGATGCACTTAAGAGTCCCAACTTCCTCCATTACATCAGCTGTGAGAATGCAAGATGCCACTTGAGTGAGAAAGCAAGCAGTTTAATATACAGCTGTGGCATGAAATAATTGCTTCTCCAATTCTCTTCTGCGTATTCCCAGAGGGTATTCCAAGAAAGTAGATCAACCCCATTTTTAGCTCAGTCTTAAATTATTGAACATACTATATACCAGGCCATTAACCAACAAAAAAAGTGGTTAAGAAAAAGACTTGTGCGTATAAAAGAACAGAATATTTTTTAGAAAAAGGAGGAAGTACTTTCTATTTTTTGTGTGTGTTTAAGACAGTTACATTGTTATTTTAAAAATAAAAGCTTTTTTAACTTATGAGGATTCAGCTCTGAATATGGGAAGAATCATTATGGGGATGGCAAATGCCATGAAAGTCAATTTCCTTTTTATAAGCTCTCTCTCTTTATCCTAAGAGGCTCTTCTAGAATGTAATGTTAATTCATGCAGTGCATGGAAATGTTAACAACTCTAATGCCTCTCACGCTAGAGGGACATCTGCACTGCAGATCCAAGGCGTGACTGCTGTGCACAGAAGTATCTGTCTCACTTGGAAAGCAGTAAAACTACAGCAGAGCAAGATGCATTCAGTAAGTACTCAGAAGCTAAAACATGTGGTACCATAACTCTGCTGCTAGTGGTCTACAAAGCATTTAGTAAATGTACATCTATACAAACTGCAAAAACATCTCTGCATATACTATCACTTGCGGTATTAGTGAACTAGTGATCTTAAGTCATATTGGGCTAAGAAAAGGGAAAACAGACCAAAACCTGTGCCCAGGGGTGTGCTAGCCATTCCATAGCACAGCATGGCACAGCTGGCACAAATGTACCCACAGGGCCACAGTAACTACAGCCTGGCATTTGCTCTGCCCTCCCTCCTTCCCACTCTGCCCACTCCATGATTCCCTGAAGGGCCCCTGGAGCTCCAAGGAGAATGGCAGGAAGTGGTGGGGCATGGGGAGAGAGAGGTACCTCCACTGGAGGGTAAACAGTAAAGATTGAAACACGAAGGATTAGGCTGCTTTATAAGAGATCCAAGCGCATGCAGTGGACATCTTTCCAAGTGGCTAACAATCAGCTAACAGCAGTAAAAAGAGCAATGAAACAGCGGAGTAGGACGTTGAATAGCACCGCTACTTCACGCCACTGCTCGCTGTGCTGATCTGAAACCGGGTGAAGGTTGCTGGCAGCTCAAAATTCAGCCTGACCACCAAGACAATTAACCCACAGTAACTTCCACACCACTTGGAAAAATGCTGTGTCACGTCAGTGCTGAGCTATGCATATGGGAGGATGAATGAATTATACAAGGCTTTTTGAATGCATCTGTGCAATCAGTGAGGAGGAGTTATATAAGGCTCCTCTTCCTGACAAAGGGGAAAGTGTTGGTCTTTCTTCAGCACAGTTCACCCAGGGACAGGTTCCACGCAGGAGAGCACTGACAGGCTCCCTTGTAAAAGACATAGAAAATACGGTGACGGTTTTCTCTGCAATTCTCAAAAATTTCTCACAACGGCTAAATCTTAGATACTGCATCAAGTTTGAGCAAAAAAGCTTTTAGGTAAAAGATGTCAGCGGGCACAGGAGAGCCTTCAAAAGGATTGCGGCTGCAGGTCTCCTGCAGGTTGTGCAGTCATTGCTCCCTTTTGCCTAAAAAATAGACATGCGTACTTACAGATCCCTATTCCCATAGTACATTCCCATTTCCACTCTGGCAGGTATCTTATGACCCTCTCTGTCATGCAGGAGTGGTGACCCTCAGCTTGTATGTTAAACACCCTTCAGGAGAACCATTTCTGTACTGCTGCCCACAGAGCTTCCTGCATTCACAAATGAAACAAAATCTGGCTGATGGCTTGTAGACACAGGACAGTAAGCACACAAAAGCACCTCCAGTGTAAGGAGTATTTCAGTGACTACTTCACAGTGCACACTTGACAGAGCAGTTGCTGATACCTCACGGCTAGTAGTGGGGACAGACACTTTTTCCAGTTGCTTTAAGAAGCTAGGAACAGATGGACAGAGAACTGGGAGTCCTCTCCTGAGACTTCTGCTTAATATTTGGAGGAGAGGGGGAAGACGCCATTCCCAGAGATGCCAGCTGGAACAGGTTGACCTCTGTGTAAAGAAGAATAGCTAAAGAAATGCCTATTCACACACTGAACTGCAATAACTACATGCTGTTTATTAGCAGAAAACCCACAATAAAGCATGCTAGCCCAGTGGAAGACATTTTTTTCCCTCACCTCTGCAGAGGGTTAAGAGTACCAACATGGACAATTACCATAACTCAGCTACTTGTGGTGGCTTGATTTAGAAAATCACTTTGTGTTTTCAGAAGCTAATCTGCAGTTAAAAAGTACTTTCTTTTTATATATACATGTGTGCATGTGTCTATATATATACACTTCTTGTGATACCTGTGTGACAAGAGAAAACATGACCCAAGAATGTTCCAGGTACTAACTAGAAGTTTCTGACACAAAACCTCTGTGACTGCCACTGCTGTTCTCTGAATCTGAATCTTTGTTCTGACCCCTTTCTATAGCTGAATGCCTGGTGAAACCTGCTGTAACTCTTCTACCGTTTTCTCAATCAAGCTGGCAAGAAACCAGACTTCAGTGTTTATTTCCAGTGCTATTTAAAAATAAGAGATTCACTAGAGACATCTCAGCTGCCTGTGTCTTGTTGCAGATTGACTCCAACCACTGATCAGAACCCGGTGGAGCAGGAGCACATGTGGATTGTGAAGCACTCTATTCATATTTCATGGCTGGGAAGATGCAGCTTTCTTCCTATGTGTTTGTAGGTTAGAAAGAGACAACAACAACAATAATAGTAATAGAAGTATCCTAGTATGGACCAGAGTCCTATTAAGAAAAAAAAAATGTGAAAAATTACCTCTGGATTAGGCTTCTGTTTCTGTCTTGAATTCTTTGTTCCTTTTTTATATTTGTCTTATTAACTTGACAATCGCTATGACAAGAATACAAAAAACCAGTAAGAACCTAACTTCACGGGGAGCAATAAGTATCCAACCACTAATAGGAGCTTTATGGGTTGTTTTTCATATTTCTTAAACACTCTGGAGGGCAGAGAAACACCTCTCTGTGTGATGCTCCTTTTTCTCCTCACCTTTACCCTGCAGTCATTGTCCCAGAGAATCCTAACCTGCAAAGCCTCCCTGCCCGTTGCACTGCTGATAGACAGTCAGCAGAGCCATTCCCAACAATAATAGAGTTAATGCTTGCAGAGCAAGGGGCTTGTGCTGCGCACCCCCAGAGAAGGGGTGCCCCCTGGGGTAGGCACAAGGCTGAGTACCCAAGGCACTGCTCAACAAAAAAACCCGCAGCTCTCAATGATAAAATACCATTCTGAAGAGGGCATCTGTAATAACCAGAAACCCATTATAAGCTCTGAGCTTCTGACAAGAAGCTTTGGATTGTAACCATAAGCTGTAGCTTATACCCCATCACTCCAGAGCAGACATGCTGAGGCTGGGACAGCTGCTAGTAGTTAAGCAGGAGATCACCGATATAAAATTGCGAGGCAGTATGGCTACAGTCCGCTGAATAAGAGGTCAGACAAGTATGTGAGCAGACAGGTAGATGAGATGAAAAATACTATCTGTCTTGGGTAGAGTGTCTTCAGAGATAGGAGGATGAGAAAATTCTTTTAACATACTAGGCTGATAGGACAAATGGGAAATCATATTCTGGTTCACAGGTATCAAA
Organism: Aquila chrysaetos chrysaetos; assembly: GCF_900496995.4. Lineage (NCBI taxonomy): Eukaryota > Metazoa > Chordata > Aves > Accipitriformes > Accipitridae > Aquila > Aquila chrysaetos. Next base: position 49,821,140 of record NC_044030.1, read on the forward strand.
GTTAATTTTTTTTCAAGTCAGTTTAGTCACATTTCTCTGTCTATCTGTGTTGCTTTTTCAGTAGTAATACATCTCTCAAAGCTGTAATCACTGGCTAATAAATTTGCATGTCCATGTGCAGAGACACACTCAATAAAGTAAGTGAAAGGGACTCATTAGTGAAATTAGTAGCACTGAAGGACTTGAACACAGAGCAGGCCTGACATTTTCTTATGCCTAAGCTTCTAGGAAAGGGCTCAGGATCTTACTGAAAAGATAAACACATGGAAAAGTGTTTAAGAGTAACAGAGAACATGCAGGGAAATGGAAATGGAAAGGGAAAGGGAAAGGGAAAGGGCAAAGGGCAAAAGGGAAGAAAAAAAAGGAAAAGAAATCTGCCAGCCAAGAAAGTTATACCTGTGCTGTTAGGAATAAAATTAGGATTGCCAAAATTCAACATAAATTTGAACTTTTAAAGGAAATTAAACTTTGTAGTCACCAGTGCTACATACAGGAAGAAAATAACAACAAAACAGAGAGAGCTTTCTGCAAGGCTGCAGTAAAGATTAAGGCGAATCTACACATGTTCCAAAATAAAATGAGTATTTTGGCTTGATTTTTTAATAAAGGTGATGCTGTTGAACATGGAAACAGAAAATGTGAATAAAGATATGGAAAGGGAAATTATAGCCCTAGTAGCAAGATTAGGGCTAAATACAGAATATTCAATAGATACGTTTTTGAAGGTATTTATTATTTATTTACAAAATAAGACTTTTGAGGTTGGTACCATGCAACTAGAAAATAGTATCAATAGTACCTGTATTTAAAAAAAGGAAAATGCGGATCCAGCCACTAGGCTGTGGTTGTATGATGGTTAAGGTCACATTTGCACACTAGCAGATCATCTGGCAGAGGAAGCTGAGCTGGACCAGAGGGAATGCATGATTCCCGTTTCTGTTGAATTAGGCAACATATATGATACTGTGTTTATGTCAACTTTACACTGTCTGTAGGAAGACAGATAATACTTGATCTAGAATAAAATCTGCTAAGCTCCCTCTAAAAAAAAAGCTTAGAACAGTTTTGACCTGGCAGAGATACTAAGATCATTTCAGTGCTTTGCTTTACATGGGTAAGGTTTTGAACCAGTCCTTTGAAACTGGATTTACCATAACATGACCACTGCCTAACATAACCTTAATATAACATAAGTTTTCAGAGCAAATTTTGATGTATTGCCACATGCAAAAATAGGTGATATAGCAGGGTATTGGGCTATGTAACCCTGGACATTATCCCCAGTTGTATGTAACAGGTTTTGCAGCAGTAAAAATATAAATGATAACCAGATGATGAGTAGCTGCTTTGGAGTGTTTATGCTGAAATTCATCATCAGTCTAGCAAGTTTTAAAAAAGTATTATCCCTTATGCAATTGGGTCTTTTACTGATTGTATTGTAAATTTTCCACAAACTCTGAACACTTAGTCCTCTGTATATCCCACTTAGAGGTTTTTTCCTCATCCTTTCTTAATACCTACAGAAAGTAAATTTTCTTCCTTAAGGAGCAGTAAAATATTTGATAGGGAGACAGGAGTTTATTGTAAACAGTTTGGACTTCAGTACAATTTAGCAGTGCAGTGATTGCTGTACTTTTCTCTCTTGCTTTGTAGTACAAGAAAGTTTTACTTTGTTCCTGTGTTGCTGCCCACAATGCATAATTAGAAGCCCTGGTTGGTGGCAATCTATGTACACCTGATTACTTAGTAAGTCTGATCTCTGTGAGGTCAAGGCTAATCTGTTCTAAAATCCAGACCTTCTGCTTTTGTTTAATATAGCCCACTGAGATTAAACTGGGATTAGAGCTCATCTGATCGGGAGAATAACCTCTGCAGATGAACTCTTCTACTGTTCTTTTGCAAAAATCGCTAGGTAGAAATGGTGTTTTGCAGTGGCCATGAGTCCTATACATCAATGTACATAAGGTATTTGTTGATTTTTTTTCATCCCTGAGGCAGTTTTGAAACCAGACTTTGAGTATATTATTTCCTGGAACCAGATCTAAATTGTTACTCTACATCTGGAACACATGAATACAGATATCAAAATGGGTGGGCTTTTTCTCATTCATCTCTATGTATTTTCAGTTTTCTACAGCAGTAAAACTAAGGTGAATTTAAATAACTGGAACCTGTCAAGCTGTACATTTAATAAAGTATTTAAAATCTCACCTGTTTTATTACTAAGGTTTCTTTTAAAATGTTTTCTTTTCTTTAAACACATGCAAGTGCTAATTGTGCAGCACTAAGATGTTTTCAGTTCATCTTGGTTTAACATCTACATCATAGATATCACAGAAACAAGCATGTTTACATGGTTCAAATGATATGCCTCAAACTTGATTTGTGGTGAAGCCAAGCATAAGGATTGCCGAAAACCAAATTAAATTAATAGTACTCTTCTGTGGTTTTTTTCCTACTATTTTCAGTAAAGCTATTCTATAGTATTTTCAATCTCAACTTAGTATTTTTATCTTAAAATATAAGATTGTGATGTGAGCCTAAAAGTGGAAGTAAAAGAGCAAAATTATTTGGTCAGTGTGTTCTCATTATCCAGATTCTATGAAATGCAAAAATAATATAATTGTCAATGATAGCACTGGTAGCATGCAGTGAAAAAGGTCTACAGGGAGAGAGTTCTGAAAATGCTATTTTTACACAGAGAGGCTGCTTGGCTGCTGTCCTGGATCTCAGCCTGCTCTAGGTGAGGTCACACTGTGGCTAAAGTAATTAACAAGGTCAATCTCACCAGGTCATTATAAACCTGGAATAACTCTACTGAAGTGTAGAACTAGAATAACTGAGAAGAAAACCTGGGATTTTGTCCTGGGTTGCAGTACTGCCCATGCTAGCAATTATACTGGGTTATGCTGCAGTAGATTTCAGGACTTCTCAGCTTTGGGATGAACCTTGGCACCTTCACTCCACTGATGCAGGGGGTTATCTTTTGGGTGATGTTACTTCCTAACAGCGGTCTGAGAATCATTTAACAACCACGGTTAGATCCTTACCTTCTCTAGTAATTAAGGTTTGTCTTTGGTCCTGTTTGGGTATCACAGCAAAATAAAACCCTCTTAAAAGACAAAAGTGCATGTTAAAGGGTTGATTGACTTCTTCAAAAATTTTCAGTGGAAGCAACAGAAGGTACTTTTAGTGATATGTGTAATTACATTTTCTTTACCATATGGGATGAGCTCCCACATGCTTTTTACTTGAAGAGACAATGCATCCATTGAAAGTATCAAGTATCTCACTAAATGAGAATGTGTGAGGATATCAGTATCAGTCCATAAAATTTAAGATTTTTAATTTTATCATCAAGTTCATTATCTATAATCTTAGAGTATACAACTGTGTGAATACATGAAGATAAAAAAGCAGCATTACTGCAGTCATCAGCACATTATAATAATTTCCCATGTCTCTCTGAGAAGTTACCTTGCATTCCCACCTTATCAGAAAGCACAATTAATTATTTTTTTTCTGGCTATATTGCATAAAATGTTTTCCTTGAAGATTGCTTGTGTCACTTGCAATTATTCAGTAATTTTGGCATGGTAAAAAATGTAGACATTTATTTTGCACTGGTTTTGAGAGGTCATAAGAACCTGCAAAGTTACTTTATTCACCATGTCATTATAGAAAAAATTTTCTACTACTCAGAAGTATTCACTTACTCCATTAGATTGAATCAAACAACTACTGTGGTTAGTGTGATAATGGAAAGTATAGTTACTGAATAACAAACATTTTGATGTCTTGGTGACCTGCTATGCTCATTTTGTAAAACATAATTTGCAGGCTACATAGCTAAAATATTCCAATTTCTGCCTGACTGTAATTTAATGTAATAATACATTATTTTGAGTCCTAAGTTGCTTAGCCAAATGTTTGGTTCTTGATTTATCTTAATGGCTGAAAATGGAGCTGTAACTTGTTAAGGTAATTTTGTTGCTTAGAATTCTTGGAATTCCATGGAATTCTTGACAAATAGTCTATCTGTTTTTTCCCTTTAAATGCGTATGACATTGTGAATGGTAGGAAAACCCAGACTCACCTTCTTCCTGTTGTCTGTGACTCTCATGGAGGCATAAGCTTGCTTTCTTAACCATGAAGCCACAAGAGCACATAAGTGTTGGACCTGCATATGCATGTAGGGGAAAAACTTTTTAAAAGGGCCAAAGCAGTAATCACCTTTATAATCAGGAGTTGAAGATATCTTTTGTGTTGAATATTGTCTTTGAAATTATTTCCTAAATGTCATATCCCTTTCTTGATTCCTTCTTGCATGCTATGTAAAGCTATGCAGTGTTGTTGGTTAGGAGGAAAAAATAAACTTCCTGCTCTTCTAAGTTAGCAAATACAGTCCTTTTTTTCTTTTCATTCTCACAGAAAGAAAGGTTTATTCTGTAAAAGCAAGAGGTGACACCCAGCTGATGTTGCATAACTACTACTAAAGTGAAAGGTCTCATCCAACAACTCTGTTTTCAACAAAAATGTTAAAATTTGTCCTGGGTGTCAGAGGTACAGGCCAAGCCAACACTAAAAATATTTACATTGAATATCAGGAAAAATGTGGCCCCTTTACAGAACTTAGGTTTTGTTGACTGGGAATTGCATTATTATTCTAACATCTCAGAGACTGCTTTGCTAGAAAACAGATCACAGACCGCTACATGATTGTTTATCATTTTCTTGCCATATACTATACAACTGATGATGTCTGACAGTGGGATGTTGTATAATAGTCATCAGTTTAGGTAATTGCCACAGAAGGTGGATTTTGTAATTGAAAGAGCCTGCAGAAACTAATTCAACAGGTTGGCAGAAAATTATATAAAAATAATAAAGCAGCCACCTAAAATGGTATTTGATGTAAGACTTTGAGGATAGTTAGCACTGTTGAATGGTAAGATAACACTAAATCATGGTTTGCCGCTACAGAGGTTTTTGGCGACAGCAATTTGAAAATGGGAATATGTTGTTAAACTGAGCGCTAGAATTTCATGATTTGCAGAACTATGAAAAAATGGGCAAAGCTGCACCCAAGAAAAAACAAGGTATTTGGAGTTACAGGAGCTGTCACAATTAATGGTTGGAAACTATGGGAGTGTCACGTAGACTGACCAAAAGAATAGCTGATACCTTTGCTTTCAGAAGGAAGACGGAGAAGAGACATGAAGAGACATGCTATAGCACACTGGAGAGCCCAAATTCAGCAACACCCACGTCAACGTAGGCCAGGATATTACCTGCTATAAGAAAAAACAAACATACCACCTCCTGAAAATCCCAGCAACTGAATGAGATACTTAAAGATCAAATGAAAAGTGTTAAAAAGCTTAATTGTTGACTAACTATATGTATTTGAAAGTGCATGTTATAAAATCTTTAAGTAGTGATATGCTTTGGAAAAAACAGATATGATACTGGGAGCTGAAGCATTAAGAAAATTAGGATATCTCATGGAGGTAGTGGTTGAACTATTGCTTAGAAAAGCATATGTTCTTCCAGAGCTTTGGGACCTGCAAAATTTGTGATCACTGGTGTTTGACAACATGCAGCCCCCCTCTGGGACTTCATAGTACCGGGATGGGTGGTGAGAGCCGGGTCCCTCTGCATACGGTGGCCTCCAACATGCCGCACAGCAACCATGGGCCAGGTGGCTCCTCCACGCCTGTAAGGAGCAACTGGAGAGCAGGGCTTTTCCCTGCCTCTTGCCTCCCCTCTGCAAGGGCACGCGCCTGCAGGCTGCACCATGTCATGGCTGCTCAACCTCCCATGGATCCTCATGACTGCCTCAGAAGCTGCCCTAGTCTGACAAGGCTGCCCCAAGACCAGCCATGCAAGACCAGGTGTGCAACACTGCCTAGCTGCTCAGCTGCAGTTTCTATGGGACATTTCCTCCTTCGGTCTCCATTTCATTCTTTGTATGTGCCACAGAACATGTGGTACTGCTGTGAAAGGGGAAGCACCCTGGTCATTATCCCTCTCCTTGCAGTCCCACTAGCACATTTGCGGATTTTACTCCCCACTGACACTCATGGCACATGTGCTCTGCCTATTTATGGGAAATCTAAGTTTGCTGGAGAGCAGAGAGAGACTGTTTAGCACTAAAGTGTGTTGTTTTATCAAGAGGAAGCATTAAGTTCTGTTCCAAATGAAGTTTCAGAAAATGAACTTTAAAGATGAGTGTAGCATGCCTACATGACGAACAGTGTAACATGTCTGCATATTTAATTTTGGTTCTTAAGATGTATTAATCAGCAGTTTAACAAAATTACTGACAGAATGGGTCTGATGTGAAAACAAATCCAATAAATAATTACACTTCCAGTTTCTATTGCCAGCAAAGTCCTTTGTTTTGAAAGTCACATCGCAAGCAGCCAACCTCTCCCTCTCACTCCCCCAAAATAAAATATCAAGCTGGGATAAAACTGAGTTACAACTAGATTGGCAGGATTCCAGACACCACACAAAACCCCGCCAATTCAGCTAAATCCCGTGACTGAGTCATCAAATTTGAACTCTTGGACTATCTAGGCCAAAGATTAAATAAAACAAAACATATCTCTTGGGCTTTCTAGGAGGTGGTAGAAATCACTCCCAGGGGGAAAAATTTTGCCAAAGTAGATTTGGCTTTTATGTTTTGCAAACAAGCCCAACATGCCACTTCAGTGGAGCTGGCTCTGTGCTGAAGACACCTAAAATTCAAATTCTTTATTTACTGTACAAACAACAGTGACCCAAGTGGCTTTCAACCCTGCATGTATCCAGCACAAGCTTACTTCCCACACCTAGCATTCCTCCCCAAAATGTCCCTTTAGTAAGGTACAGCCTTTGCTAAACAATGTTTCTGCTGGTCCAAAATCTTTTAGCATTGGTGCATCTGCACATTTGTTCTGGTTTCAGCTTGGATAGAGTTAATTTTCTTCTCAGTAGCTGGTATAGTATAGCTGGATTTAGTATGAGAATAATGTTGGTAACACACTGATGGTTTTAGTTGTTGCTAAGTCAAGGATTTTTCAGCTTCTCATGCCCAGCCAGCAAGAAGGCTGGAGGGGCACAAGAAGTTGGGAGGGGACACAGCCAGGACAGCTGGCCCAAACTGGCCAAAGGGGTATTCCATACCATGTGACATCATGTCCAGTATATAAACTGGGGGGAGATGGCCAGGGGGGATCGCTGCTCAGGAACTAGCTGAGCATCAGTCAGCGAGTGGTGAGCAACTGCATTGTGCATCACTTGTTTTGTATATTCCAATACTTTTAGTATTATTATCATCATTTTAGTATTGTTATTACTATCATTATTAGTTTCTTCATTTCTGTACTACTAAACTGTTCTTATCTCAACCCATGAGATTTACTTTTTTTTCCCCTGGTTCTCTCCCCATCCCACTGGGTAGGGGGGGAAGTGAGCAAGTGGCTGCGTGGTGCTTAGTCGCCGGCTGGGGTTAAACCACGACAACATTGTACATTGGTACAACACAACAAACAGCCTGTATGCAGAGGATAGTGTTTGAAGAAGTAAATTTCCATGCAAACCATGAAGCATCAATGCTCATGCTAGCAAAGGCCATGCAAATCTCTTATGCACATGCTGGGCAGCTACAAGTAATGACAGGCCCAGTGCTTTATGCCTGAATACCAGTGTTGAAGTGCTTGACCCTACAAGTTCTTGCTGTGCATGAGTGAATCAAGATGTTCCCTTAAAGGACAAAAAGAAGGAATTTGTCCAAAGAAGTAGATTTGCAATTTGCCCTTTTTTTTGCTAGGAGGGGTTTGCAGTCTTTCACCTGAGCTTAGACACACAAAATCTCAGCATGCAAACAGCCATTTACCTAAATAATGCAAAATTGACACTTAACATGGTATTGTCTTCATTCACTGTTCTTCCAAGAAGGTCTGACAATAAACTAATTGCTGAAAAAAAATCATACTGTCATAGGCTGGCCTGCTTGATATCTGCCCAGTAGATGCATAACAATCAGCATCACTGCTCTTAAATAGTTGTGTGTCACCATGCTGATTTGCAGGCCCGTTCTTCTTAAAGAAATGCCAAAACTGTGTGCATTATAAAAGGTAAGAAAACTTCAAGAAAGAGGTACAGCTTTCATCTCAAAACATCCTGCAGTAGATCTGAACAAGTTCTTTCAGATTTTAGGTTGTTCTTTTCTTGCGTTATGCCAGCAAGATGACTAGAACCACCTTCAGGCCAGCAGAGGGTTGGCAATCATTTGCTCTGCATGTTCAGGGAGAGCAGACAAGTTGTATGCTGCAGGGGCCTCCGGGTAGGTGAAGAGTACCACAAGGCATCACTTCCCTTTCTTGCCTCCCTGTTGCCCCACAGGCACAGTCTGCAGAGGCAGACTCCTTTCTCCTTGTGCAAGCAAAGAGATGCTCTTAACCCTGAGCATTTGTGGCTCAGACTCATTATACAGCCCATATCAAGAAAAGCTTCTGTTTCAAACCTGAACCAGAGCTTGTGTGCAAAAAGTTGTCTGTTGGTTTTGTGAAGGGTATCACCTTTCTCTTACTTTGTTGAAAGCTTGCCCTTGGAGCATCAGCTCCAATATCACCACTGTCAAAAAGCTGGTAAAGGCACTCTCCTTTCTCCCAGCGTGGTGTAGTCCTGGCTTGAACCTTAGTTCCAGTGATAGCATTGATTAGTCCCACTTTCACCTCCTCAGAGTTTTTACAAGTTTAGCTAAAATGATGGATCTAAGGTCCAATATCAAGCTTAAAGCTGTTCACTCACCTGAAGAAACATTGCACAGTCAATGTCATACCTGTTGATGATTGATGTCATACCTCTTCCTTACAAATTGGGCTTCCACTTGTAGAAATGATCATGGATGTATGTGATAAAGACTGCATAAGCTGCAAGAATGTCCTTAGTTTTCTTTCCCTTGCTAGTGCTGAAAAATACAGATCTTGAGTACCAAGTTTAAAAGGGAACTAACCTGTATTTTATACCATAATTATAATGGTTGGTTTAATTTTAACTCTGTGTACATGTTAAATCTTCTCTGACCTGGGGCATGGTGCATACCATTTACTATTATATACAAAGAAATCATAAAAGGGCTACTCTTTTCCAGTGATTACAGAAATCAGTGAAGGTCTTTATTCATTCTTAGCATTAAAATAGACCTAAATGGAATATAATTTGTCACACACTAAATATTTTAAAATATTATTTGTAATTATATGTAATTTCATGTCTCTTAAACACAGATAAAGAAAGCTGTCACAAGTCAGTAACAGTCAATGAGACAGTCCAAATTTGTCTGAAAGCCAGGGAAAAACAAGTTTAAGCACACCTTTCCAGTTCTTTTGACATCAGATACTGATCACTGGAGATTGCATTCAAGGTGGCACTGTGGATTTGGTATTTGGATGGAGACTTTCAGATTGTGCAGGAACTGATGCTGGTGGTCCAGCTGGAGAGAGCTGCAAAAGTCAACATCTTTTACATCTGACATAGAGCAGAGGTTCTCAGCATAAAGGATCTCATATCTGGAAAAAAATCCAGAACAAGTAATTGCATCTGTCTTCTCAAATTGTTCTTAATGTGATGAACACATTACAGTGACCCTTAGAATGTCTAATGGGTGATGCATTTGAGCTTTTTGAATATTTAAGCCACCTTCCAAATCATATCTCATTTGTTTATTCCTATCTTAGCCTGCGCATTAAACTGCATCATAATCAAGATGGATTTAAAAAAACCCAACAAACTCATACGGTTAATTCCAGATCCCATTATTGTATTTTCTCTTAAATTGCAACTGTAGAAATAATTCTTTGCTGCTTCTCTTGAACTGCTATGTTGGTCTGTTTTGTTTGTGTGCTTCTTAAAAAAGCTACTGCAGCACACCAAAAAGATTGTTGCACTTCATCTGTGATCAGAATTATCCTACAGAAGACAAGTCTGTAAGCTTAGGAAATTTGGCTAGGTTTTGGGATGAAGTTCTGTAAAAAGCTCTTAATGAATGCAGGAAGATTACACATACTTGAATTATTTAGTCTGTGATAAAGAGTCTTCCACTTAAAAAAACTGGGTATCTTGTCTTCTGAAAGCTTCTCAAAACATCCATTTTTTTTGTTTCCAGATTTTCTTTTATGTCCTGATTCCAGATTCTCTTATTAGTTTGAAAGGTCTGGGTTTTTTCAGTTGATGGGACTAATTTTGTGGTGCTGCTTTAAAACACTCTTTCGATCTCACTCTAAAATTCAATATAGCATGACTCAGTGCTATGACCACTACCAAATACAAATCCCAATATGTCATCTATTTTTTGAAAGATTTTTATTTCCATTGCAACCGCTGAAATTTTTGAAACTCTGCTGATAGGTGGGGTCTCTGGTCTATTGACCAAGGTGTATTTTAGTCCATGGTATAAGCACTTTCCGTGCACATGTGCAGGACTCTTTAACTAAACCATGCTAACTGGTACTATGCACCCAAGGACCTAGCAATGTAAAAGGGAAATGACTCCATGACTTTCCTTTCGTTGGAAATGTCAAGGGGTTAACATTGACTTCAGTCCTAAAATGTTTTTGTCATCTTTTTCTCTTTCATTCTATCTTCCCTGCACACCAGCTCTGTGCACAGTTAATCACCAGATTATGTTTATTTCATAAATTCTCACCATTTCACATCTTGCTATTTGAGGACAATTTTTACCTTATATTTATTTCCCTGAAACATTCCATGAGGGTAGAGGAGATTACTTGAAAACTAGATTACTGCAGAAATGAAGACAAATAGCTTGTAATTCATCAAGTGCAAGGAATATGAGAAAGCTGACCATAAGGATAGACAAAAGGAAGAAAAATGTAATTACCGTGTGATGGTATAGCAACGAAATAATTTAATTTGTGAGAGGACTATGGTCAGTGGGAGACATTTCCCTCCAGCTCTGCCTGGACAATGGCCTAATCAGAAATAAATTGTGTAAGAAAACTGAGTTGTAGCTAATACCAAGTTTGACCTCTATGCCTGAGGCACTCCTAAGTGTTGCAAGTCACAGGGAGCACAGGATTTCAAGCTGAGGCTCCAAGCAACGCAAGATGTGAAACTGCTGTGAAATAGGCAAGGATGTTGGAACTCATCCACCAAACCAACAATTGTTCCTAAGGCTGCTGACTTGCCCGCTTGCAGGTGTTCTTATAAATGAGGCAGGTAGGCCACATTTTATAGCAAAATAAGCACTCCCATTGACTTCAGGGCAGCTCACCGGGGTTACATTACAGCACTTAAATACAAGGAGCTTCAGAGGAGCAAATTATCATGTCTGAAAGAGAAAGTCATCTGAAAGAGAAGGTCATGTTGCTCCGTCCTGCTGTTTTTTGGAAAGTGCAATTACCCTGTAAGTAAAAATAATCAGCTGGGTATAATATATGCAGATTTTAAAGTGGATTTCGGTAATGATATCCCATACAGTATTCTTTTCTGTCATGTCACTAGATGTTAGGCTGTGGTGGTTCTACTCTAATATGGACTTCTCAAGCCTAGATAAAGAGGAGGAAGATTTGTACCTTCATTGATGGAGACTGTCCTTTAAAGAGGCTGGCATGCTATGATGACAACATTTACAATTGCTATATGTCTAGTTAGCATTTTAAACATTATATTAGAAAAACATATTATTTAGTGTTCTGCAAACATGGCCAAAAAAGCTTTTGTCTTTTAAAGGTATGCTAAATTTATATTTTCCTATCACTGTGTTCACTAGCAGAAACTGGAATCAAAAAAGCAGTCAGCTTTAGCCTCCTTAACAAAGGTGTTTACAATGCTCATTGTAACTATGGAGAACACAGGTAAAGGCCCCAGATTTTTCATCTTACATATTAAAAACAAAAAAAACCCCTCAAAAACTCTCAAAGCTTTTCAAATCTATCGTTTGTTACAAAATGTAAATTTGCATTACAACTGATCATGACGTATAGTAATGGTATTAAGACTGCTTCAAAAGGCATGTGTTAGCAAGTAGAATTTAACCCACTGCAAGTGAAACAGAAATATCAGATGGTCTTTGAGGCTTAATTGTAAGCCAATGCTTATGGTTGAAGGTAAAGCACACCTTTTGCATCTTTTACAGCTAAAGCCCTAAGTCTGGTTAGATGTTGGTACAACAGCAAATTGCGGTAGTTACACAATGATGGTGGTCTACATGCCATTTTAGCTTACAGAGTTTTGACTCTAGTGAGGACTCTGTACCATTGTGTATATGTTCACCTTTTATTTCCCAATATATGGAGTAGAGATGAGAAACATTCCTAACTGCAGGCACTTCTAAGATATACTCACCACTGAGAATTTAAAGTAGCTTCTGAATATTAAGTTTAAATAGCCTCTTTAATGTGGGCTGCTGGAAACTTGTTACTGTAGTTAATTTAAAAGAAGCCTGTTTAATTTTGCTCAATATATTCCTGAAGAATGTGTTACTCAGGTAATATAAACAGTTTCTGCTCCTCAGGCACTGTGATTTATATGCAATATGTTTGCTTATTACTACAAACAAGTAAATGATGTAACATATTTGGATGATAAAGACTACATCAGCGTTTAATTTAACTCTATGCTGTCATCTTTTTCACCCTTTTTCACTTGTTACACATTGCAAAGTGTTGAAATAATTTTGATATTTCACATGTCACCTGTTCCCAGCTGCTATTAGCATTTAAAAGCTTAACATCAATTTTCATTCAAATATGCCGCCTCTGTAGTCATGGTAACCTCCTCGTCAGTTTTATCTTCCAGTTTAGAAGATACTGCTGTGGTACTTAAAGATGTTGCCATTCAGGATTTTTCATTTGGCTCCCTCCTCCTTCCCTCTCCTGCACAAAAGATGCTTCTGCACTTGCTTTTACCAAGTCAGAGGTTTACAACAGCAAGAGAACAGCCAAAACAGAAATACTGTAAAAAAAAAAAAAAAAAAAAAAAAAAAAAAAAAAAAGTTCTACTTCATGGAGCTTTCTGTAAACAGGAAGTGGTGAAGAGTGGCTTATGATTTCAGAGGGCTCATCACACATGGTGCAGTAAACTACATATAAGCTATTAAAAACTACATATTCAGTGTATGTAAAAATGATAGCCTAGTCATATATACAAATGTGTAGATACAGAATCCAAGTACTTAGCAGATGTCTCTTCCCTCCTCACTTAAGAAGAGAAACATTGAACCAGATGTAAGCCAAAGACTGTTTCATTCCAATAATCTAATTATTCTGTATTTAGCCAGGATATGCTCTGATGTTTAATTTTGTGAGAAAAATATGGAATTTATTTTATTGTTAGTTATCCTCCTTATACTAATTTAACTGTGCTCTTTTGTTTCTGTCATCATTATTATGCAGCTTTTATGTGAGAACAGGTCAGCTGATTCAAAGTGCTTAAGTTATTGGTAGTGGTACCCATCTGTGAGCCACGTCATTCTTGTTAGAGATTTTATTGTCCTTAGCTTACAATACATATTTATTGGTGGGAGAAAAATCATTACAAGTACAGAGAAACAGATGAGTATTACAATTCAGATACATGGACTTTTGGTTAGTAGGTAACATAAAACTCACTTGCTTCCAGCTTTATTTCAGAAATTGATAGAAGTTGGGATACTACACACATAACCCAGCATGTCTCTGGCCGTCTGCAAAGCTGCAAAAACATATTGTAGGTATCTTTTTCAAGTGGCCACTTCTCACAGACTGCAAGGCAACAATACAGCAGCCGCAAGAAGTCATATAAGCATGCTTACCTTTAATCGCTGTCATCACTGTATAGCAGGCACAGGTTGAATATTTGAGATATAGCCACTTCATCTGTGTCTTCCATATGTGGATAGAGACAGTAAATCTTCATTTTAACTAATTTTTATCTATGTGGTGGCTCTAGAAGGATGGTTAACACAGTCTCCATGTGTCTGTCTGCATCAGCCTGAGCCTGAACAATGCAAGGCTGGATAATCAACAGGCACCATTTATCAGCTGTCAGCCACTGATGAGAACCTCCCAATATGTAATGTGAAATAAATGTAAACCACCTGTGCAAACTCTGACTTTGAAGGGCACTTTGTATGTGTGAGTCAGCCACAGCTCTCACTGCAAATTGTTGAAATTTTGGAAGTATCTTCTGAACCTTTTGAATCTCTTGCATGTCCACATAGTCTCTAAGATGCCTGTTGTGTTTTGGTGCATCTAGTTTTGCCATCTCATAACTCTTTAGAACTCATGGGTTTCCAATCAATGCCAAGGCAACCCAAATGGAACAGGTGCTGCAAAATGCCACTGTGGAGACACAAACGGACTATGCACCCCAGGCCTACTTAGACAATCCTTATTTTTCATGTGATATCCTAATAATTACTTTGAAGATACTTACAATGTCCATGGTTTATTGCTTAATAAAAACTCTTACATTTTTGTATTCTTCAGGAAGCACGGAGTAACGCTTATTTTCCATTTGCCATGTGATAGAATCGGAGTTCAAAACGAAGAGGGTAGGAGTTGTAAAAATGAAAGTTGTTCTTTTGCCCAAAGAGACTGGGCGTTCACTGTTTACATTAAACTTTTTTCAGAATGTGAAAAGGATATCACTAGAAGCAGAATAGCGCCAGTGAGCTGTTTACCAAACTCTTCTCAGATATTAACCACCGTCCCATCCAACCCATCTGAATCTCCCTGCTCTCGCCTGGGCTCTGCATTTTTCAAGGATTTCCGCATGGAGGTTTTTCCCAGCTGCCCTGACCTGATGAGGGTCTTCCTGGGGTGTTGGCCCACCTACACTAGATGACTTTGGTTTATCCATGGATTGCCATATGGGTTTTTCTAACCATGGCGTAGAGTAGTAGTACAAGTGGTATTTCAAAAGAGCAGCTCTTTATACTCCAGTGGATCTACCGCATGTGGCACCAGGAATTAGCTATGATAGAGCTGCATCTTAACAGTTCCATTGTATTTGAATCTTGATGCAATTACTTAACGAAGCACAATTTATTGGGGCAATACCTGTATCGAAAGATGGAGACCAAAATAGAAAGGGACAGTTCTGGCTACGAATTTACCCTATTTTCTAGGGTGTTCAGTGCGCCTTTATTGTTCTCCATGACAACTCTGAAGCGCAGTTTGAGGAAATTTCTGTTCATGCGTGAATTAATGACGGTTAATAACTTTACAGTGGACATGTCGCCTTCCTTAAAATCAAAACCAAAATACAATGTCCTCTTCCTTCCTTTCCTGATTTCCCTTCAGAAAACATTTGGAATAAAGGATATTTTGACCAGGATACCTCTCCTTTTTAAAATGACCCCGCTCCTCGAGGCTTATTATCTTTGCCAGAAGCGCCGAATTTTACCTCAATTAATCTGCAGCAGCTAACCCAAGATAATGGGGAACAAACAAACAAACAAGCAGGCAAACAAAAAATCCCTCACCACCCTCGTTTCGCCGCTGGCCAAACTACCTGTGCGAGCGCGGAGTGAGCCAGGGAAGGAGGTGCTGCCGCCGTGCGCAGTGACACCCCCGGCGGCCCCGGGCGGGGGCGGGCCGCCGCCTGCCCCGCCTGCGCGGGGCGGGGCGGGGCGGATCCCGCGGCCGCCGCCCGCCGCAGACAGCGCGGCGAGGGGCCGTGGCGGTGGCTGCCGGTGGCCGTGGCGGTGGCGGTGGCCGTGGCCGTGCCCCTGCCGAGCGCCCGCAGGCCGGCGCGCAGCGCAGCGCAGCTCCGGGTGAGCGTCGCCGGTTTGCGCGGGCGGGGGTTGGGCTGCGGCGGTGCGGGGTCTCACCTCCCCGAATACCCGCCGTGGGTGGTACCCGGCTGCTGAGGGGTGCCCCGTGCCCCGAGCCAGCCGATGAGTGCCTCCGCGGGCTTTCCGCGGTTGGGGCTGGGGGACTCTGCGGGGCTGGAGCCGCTCCCCTTTCGGAGAGGAAAAAAGTTTGTGCGGCGCGGAGGGGTGCGGAGCGGAGCCCTGCGAACTCGGGATGAGTTTCAGGCGAGGCTCTGCGGCATCTCCGCGGGGGGGACGGGGAAGATGGGGCGGCGGGGCGCCGGGGGGGCTGCGCTCTGCCGGGGGACGGGGACGGAGGCGGTGTCGGGAGCGGTCCGGCTGGGCGCAGCCGTGTGAGTTTCGGGGCAGAGGACACCCCGGGCGCTTTTCCATTTCCCGTTCGGGTGATTTATAACGGTGTGGGGTCATCGGCCCATCCGCCGCAAATTGCGCGCGGTAGCGGTAGTGCCGTTCCGGTATCTTTCCCGCTTAATGTTTTTATGGCAGTCCGGTGAGCAGTAACTCTAAGGTGGAAAATAAAACATCTCTGCTGTGGTGCTGCATCTTGCAGATGGACTATGTCTCTATGACATCTTCTTAGTGTGGAAGCTGTTCGTAACAATCAGGAGAAACTGCACGTGACTTAATAACTTTTATGTAAATAACTGCAAGTAATAGCAGTTGTAATTCTGTATTGAGAATACAAAATCAATATTCTGTTGATTAATAGATTGTTCAGTGTTCAGCTATTGCTACAAATGACTTGAATAAGTGGTGTAACAAAGTATTTTTTGACTGTAAGAGTAAGGACTAATAATTTTATTTAGAAAGTATTTTATATTTTGTGTCATATAAAGTGCAACTTACTATGCATAATGCATATGTAACTAATTTCTACATTACATTTATTCTTCAGATCCAGTAACCAAAGCACCTTTTATTATATAGTGAGTTTTTTCCTGTTTCCAAGTGCTGTTGGTCTAATATGCTCAGCTCTGGCATACGTGAATAGTCCTTCTCATGTAGTTTAATTTCTCACCGATTCGTTTGTTTCGGGATCAACTCTTGTGTAAATTTAAACTATATTCTTAAGGATCTGTAAGAGGACCACTTTTAAAAGATACTTACCACATAGGTATTCTTAGTAACTTCCTATGTTTCCCATATATCAAAACAAAACCAGAGGTGAATGAAAATTTTGTCTTAGCTAGTCCAAGCTAGCGTCCTAGGTCTGATCAGAAGCAAGCCGAGTTCTCTGTGTAAACTCGAGCCAATTTTGCACAGGGATTAAAGAAATTGTGGATGTGTTAGGTCTTCATTTTGATCCTGTTCCAATGGTGTAGTGTTTTACCTACATTTCCATGACTGTCGCTCCATGCATGCATAACATTTCAATTAACACCGCCTCAGCTGCCTAAAGGTCTGATGAGATGCTTGTTAGCACTTTGATTGCTTTTTCATACATTATTGCCCCTGCATTTGGGATTGGGACGTTACATGATCATGGTGGAAAGTAATTACAGAAGGTAATCATCTTCGGTGTATCCATTAAAATAGTCATTTCTGCATTTTTACGTAACATTTGCACACAGTTTTTACTTTCCACTAGGATTTTTTGTCAGCAACTGAGGAGAGCAGTGTCTCAGAAGCATACGAGAGGCATAAAATGATCTGAGTATTGATAGACTGTTATCTGCAGGGTTACTGCTGAAACAAACATATCGTTGCTGTGTCTGATGGGATGTGACAGGGTTTTATGTTACAGTTGGTAATGTTCTGCTTTAAATTCTAAATTTAACCCAGTCTGTAAAATGCTTTTTAGAAGCTTTTAATCACATACTGTTTCACTAATATTAGTAATACCTGTTTGTCCCTTTAAGACGCATGAAGAAAATACTTCCTATGAAGAGTAAAAGTACTTGATTCTGGGAAGACTCTTAAAGCACTTCTAACTTCAAAGCTGGAGGAAACTATGAAGGAACAGTCCATCTGACTCCCTCAGCATCTCACACAGAACACAAAATGGCTCTTCAGAAAAAAACTGTTGCTGGTGTCTTGGAGGAGTTGTGTTTGGAGGAACTGCTGTTTGGTTGCAGATGGCACCAGAATGTTAGGAAAAAACTGAGACTGATACGAATTATAGTTCTTCTTGTCACTGTAGTGGCCATTAGTACTTTCTCTCTTTCAGTTAGTGCCTTTTTCAAGATGGAGCCACATAGCATGGCGTTGGCCAGCAGCCTAGATAGCCAAAAGCTGGTGCGTGGACACCAAAGAACTCTGTTGGATTTCACGGAACAGAATGAAGATGGCACTCCAGACCCACACACTTCTATGAGATACGAAGCTGAGCACGACAACGCAACAGATGATCATGCCAAGGGAGAGTATCCCGAGGACCTTTTCTCTCTTGAGGAGAGAAGAAAGGGAGCAGTGATCCTCCATGTAATTGGAATGATTTACATGTTTATAGCCTTAGCCATAGTCTGTGATGAGTTCTTTGTACCTTCCTTGACTGTCATCACTGAAAAACTGACCATATCTGATGATGTGGCAGGTGCAACCTTCATGGCTGCTGGTGGATCAGCCCCAGAACTCTTCACCTCTTTAATAGGAGTGTTTATATCCCACAGCAATGTCGGCATTGGTACAATAGTGGGATCTGCCGTGTTCAATATCCTGTTTGTTATTGGAATGTGTGCTTTATTTTCTAGAGAGATCTTGAACCTTACTTGGTGGCCACTCTTTCGAGATGTGTCCTTTTACATCATTGACTTGATCTTGCTAATCATCTTTTTTCTGGATAACTTGATCATGTGGTGGGAAAGCTTAACGCTCCTGATAGCATATTTTTTCTATGTGACTTTCATGAAGTTCAATGTTCAAGTAGAAGAATGGGTGAAGAAATTTTTAAACAGAAACAAGGTTGAGAAGGTAACAGCAGCAGACGCTGAAGGAAAGGTTGGTCAATTTTTAATTAGCATATATGTAATAATGTCCTTGTAAGTGCTGAGCCCTTCTATATCATAAGGATTCTAATATAGTACAGTAAGCAATATAAAAATGTTCCATGTTTTGCTAAAAGGTCTTTTTGTTTAATCAGTCCAATAGGATTGAAAAAATAAAACATGAGGTAGCCTTCTAGTAAATCAATAGCTTTTAACTCCAGAATGTTCCTAATCACACAGAAAGCAAGAAAAAATGCCAGCAAAAAGATATAATCCTTTACTCAGCATTTTGGCACATTCATGAGGTCTGAGATATAGCTACTATTTTTTCCCTAAGCTTTTGGATTAAGCTGTAACAATATCTGGGGAGGGTCTTGTGACAAAAGTTGGCTTTTTAAAGACTTTTAATGCACTTTCTTCCTCAAAAAAGTAAATCACTTGGAACAGTATACAAAGGTATTTTTATACATGTTTTTCATCTACTGATGCTGATATACGGTATTAACTTCCAGCTGTAATTAGTGGCAATTACATGAGAAAAATCTCTGGAAAAACATTGACAACAATGGTAAAAGGCAGAGGTCCTCTGTTTAAGCAGGATGGTTTCCCATTCATGGTATTTGCAACTAAGCAAACTGATTTTTGGCTTAATACCTGGCCACAAGTAGTGAAGGGAATTTAAGCATGGAGGGCTTGGTGGGTCTTCAGCAATTACTATCATCTTTTAAACAGCTCTCTTCTTAAAGCAGGCTATGTTTAAGGATTTGTGAAACTGAACCCATAAATACTTGCATATGTAGCAATATGTTAACTGGATGTTTAATGCTGAAATTGAAATGTCTGCTTTTATATGACAATAGGGTTATTCATCAGGTAAGTTTTTATTATCCAGTAATTATTCAGAGTATCAGGGAGCTATTCACTGTTTTGTTTCTTTTGTTTAACAGCCCGGTATGAGTGGTTCAGAAGAGGCACAATCCACTGATAAAAGTGTACAGGCATATAAACAGGAGGATAGAGAGACGGAGCACGTATAACTGTAGAGAGGGCCTACCTGCCTGTGACTCACAGAAAACTGATAATTCTGCCTATATGCCTAACTTTGAAGTGAGAGATTGATATTTTAGCAGTACAGACAGGTGCTTTCAGTTTTAGGACAAGCCACAGAAAAGTCCACCAAAAATGAAACCAGAAAATTCTCAATTTTTTTATTTTCTAACCCATTTTAACACCTATACACTTAACTTGTGATTTTATATTTTCCTTTTTGTTCTGTTCCTTTTCCTAAATCAGCATGCTCATCTTCATCTTTCTCAAAACGCATAACTGGGATTTTGTAAGTAAATGAAAAGAAGGGTCAACACCAACAAAGTATTTGCCCTAATGAATGAAGGGCTTCTTTAACTACATTAGCTGTTTCTGAACAATGTAATATTTCACAGTGCATTGTAAGTACTTTGACAGCTTGTGCTAAATGTGTGTAATGATAGGAAGAGACTATGGTATATCAAGTAACCGTTTAGTGCACCTTCATCTGTCCATAAACTGGATTTGAAGGAGATGTGAATCTATAACTGGTCTTAAACGATGTCAATATGAAAAGCAACTGCCTTGGGTTGTCCAGGCTATAGGGTGGTGTGGAGTAGCTGTATACCATGGTAAGCACTCAATTATTCTCAACTGGGTAGAAGAATAAATCATTTGCGAGCCATACTGAACATAATAAATGTTTAAAGTACTCTGGGAGGACTTGATTTAAAAAAAATACCTTTAGGAGCACTCATTTATTGTTTGATATATTAATTACTTTTTCTTAGAGTTTATTCACATTATAGGTGCACAGAATTCAGATAGGGATGAAAAAATCAGAAATCTAGCTACTTTTCCTAAAAACACAAGCTTTACATCATGTGTTTCATGAAGATATTTTTCATGAATTCACTTGAAGTTAATTAAAATGATAAAATAATGTATTTGTAAATCATTGAGGGGCAGAGGTCAATGAAAGAGATGCTCTAATTTTGTTGCAATTTAGCTAATACGTATTTCCCGGTTCCTGGGGAAAACAGCTTCTGAAGGTATCAGACCATGTATTTCTTCTATGACCCATGCTGTAAGGACAGATTTTTGAATATTCAGCTAACACTTTGAAATTATAGCTCATTATGAATTATTTTACTACTTAGTTGAACAGCGTTTAGCAGGATGAATGAACTGATTTTCTGATAGCAAGGATCTCACAGATTATGTTCTTTGGAAGGAATCTCACTGAAGTTATGTGTTCCTTTGTTTACTGTTATTAGATAATTGGTTTTGTTGCTTTTTAAATTGAAAAAAAAAAAAAAAAAGAGAGAGAGAAAAGAAAAACTATGACATGTAGTCCTAAGCCTGATAGAAATGCCTAAGATTTTCAGCTTGAAAGTTATTGCCTGAAGCAAAGGATGAAATGTTTTTGTAGTCTGAGATCCGGTGCCTAGTAGTGAATGCAATGCGCATGGGTGCTTATTTCCTAACCGGTGGGGATTATAAGTATTGCAGAAGTGATAGTCTTGGCTTTTGGTGGCAAGGGATGCTTCATTTCTACAGTATTAGCTGTTAGCCTAGATTGCTTCCAGTCATCAAAGGTGTACTATGTCAATGCAAAATAAAAGTGTATATAATCAAATCAGTATATCAAATGCAGAATTTGCAATCTCAGTTGTTTCTAATGGAAAGTTTTTCTACTCTTTTTTTCCCCATTAGGACAGAGAATTCCTAGGCAGCTCCTTGGAATGGGTGGGTTAGAGTGTCTTGAAAGAACTTTATTTCAGGAGTGTATATAGAAAATTCTCTTCTTTCCTCTAACCAATACTCCTTCTGCCGATCTGTTGTTGATTCTGCTGTTGCCAAACTGGCAAGTGTTCTGCTAATAAAACGTGCCTGCCTTATTTATCTTTAAGACTTTGTGTTGTAATCTGAAAGCAGCTCAACGAAGTTAGGAGATCTAAATAAGGCATCATAAAGCTGGATACTTGAAGGGTTAGGTGGCTTACTAGCAAACAAGTATCAAAGAGTAAAAATCTGATCAGATGAAAAAACCTCTTGAGATACTAAAATGTATTTTAATCTTAATTTCAGTGCTTTTATTATCAATCATCTTGAAAGGTTGAAGAAAGTTTTACGTTCTCAAGAACAGTATTTCCCATGAGAAAAAGGTCTTAGATACAAAGTGATTTTTCTGCATAGCTGTCATTTGCTCTAGATGTATTCATTGCTAGAATGCATATGTATCTCTAGATGTCTTTTAGATTCCTCTCTTCCCTGTTTTTAAGAATTAAAGCACTTTTTTTGTACTAGAAAACTTTGGCTATTCGAACTTAACTACTTTTTCTGATCTTATGTTCTTTTGTGTGTCAGTTACTTGTACAAATGTGAATGCAGCAGAGTACTTGATACAAATTTCATTGTGGTCATCCTTCACAAACTTTCAAACAAATGCAGTCTGGGTTCTTAAAGGGTACAGGTTGAGAAAATCTGGTATTTTGGCAACAATTTGGTGACACTTAGAACAGACTACAAGCTTTTTGCAATTAGAGTTCCTGGGATGCATTGGCAAGGTCCTGTTTGAACTGCGGATAGTCTCGTGCCCCGTCTCACCCTCAAGGAAGCCTGATGGCAGTCTGATACTGATGAACCCCAGAGATCACTGTGACAAGGATGGGAAAAAAGGAGGAAAGATGAAAAATCAAGCCAGCATGAAAAGACAGCATAAAACCCAGATGCCTAAGTTCTACAATGTAGGGTGGCATATGGCATATGCAGCCCAAGATGGGTCCCTGACAAGTGACACCACAAGGTGTGGGCTGCCCTGAATGGGCCCTACAATAGGTAGTGTGGTCCCACTACCAGATACCTCCAAAAGTCCCTTCCAGCCTAACTTATTCTGTGGTGTGATTTTTATGTTTTATGTAGTTATCCTGCAAAGAACAGATTCTTTTAGGGGACTGAAGAGGAAACTTTGGTATTATTTCTACATCTTCCTCATTTGAGTGAAGATGTTTAAAAACAGAAGCTTGAAATGGAGTATAATGGACAGGAAGAGGAAAATGGAAAAAGCTGATGGACAAAGTTCTTAAAAATAAGATTTTTTTGACCTTCTGTTAAGGTTTCAGTCTTTTTTTCATAGTCTGTACTGGTGAAGGCATGCTGAATATATTACATCATGGTAAAACATCATGTGAAATTACATTTCAGTTTTTAAGTACTTTTTTTCTCTAATGTAGGATGGAGATCATTGCACAAATACTTGAATCTGATTGCTCAGTAAATAACTCAAAACAGTTCTGTTTGGCAACTAGGAGAACAGAATGTGGGTGGCACAGGAATATTGTGCAATGACATCTGTTTCACTGACAGTACCATTTTAGATAGATAGCTTATGGTATATACAAGACAGTTACAGTTTATCTACATTTACAGAGAACTGCCTTTGGAAAATGAGCTATTTTTACCAACAAGACATAGTTTGACATTATTTTATTGCCAATTTTGTTGTCTTAAGAAACTTTAATAGCTTGTGTGTGATATTTTAAGATCTATACTGATCTCAAGTGTTGCCACATTGTATTTTAATGGCAGTATTTACATCCTAAAGGAAAGGTTTTTAACAGTATTTTTAGGTACTTCTCTACTTGGTGGCTGTATTAACACTGCATATGCACAGTCACTGTTATAATATATGATCTATTATGTGTTTGTTTAAGGAAAAACACAAGTTACCTGCATGCATACAGGGAAAATTGGAATCTGCAAAAGGTCTGAGTTTGTTGTTGTTTTGAACTGCTGAACAGTTCTTTTTCAGGGCTTCTTAATGTTGCATCTGCAGACCCAGTAACTGTAATTCTATCTATAGAATAGCCTTTCTTCTCTCCCCACCACCACCAAATATTTTAAAGCAGTGTTTCATAGTTCATAGGGAGATGAGAGTCTTACTCTACAGACATTGCACAGTTGGCCTACTTGTGCAAGCATGTGTGTGACTATAGAGCTATGAGTATCTGGATCTTGCATATGAACATATGCAAGAAGGTTGCATTGTTTTAAGTACATTTTTGGAACGTGAGCATCATCACTGTCCTTGTACCATGTTTTATTTTGATAAAAGCCTGGGTTTGTGTGTTCTATCTGCTTTTATTACCTCAAAAACTTTCAAGTTAACTTCTGTGTTAACCTAATGTTACTCCAATAGCAATAACTGTTAGTTAATTTGCCTCAAGTGTTTAGCATTGTTTTAATTTAGGCCTATTACTGACATACCCACAGGCTGATACTTTATACGTGCAACCATTAGTACAGTGAAATTGATACTGTTCTCAGTTTATTTAAGTGCCTCTCAGTAATTTATTGACTACAAAGAAATTATTGTAGTGGTTTTCACCACTGGAGTCTCTTGGTTTTGTATGTATGTACCCTGGTAATGAGCAGAAAGTGACAGCATGGAAATGCAGTATAGATTAAATGCTCTTAAATCATGGCCATCCACTAAGGTTCATTAGGCCATGCTTGCTAATTGTGCTAGGAAAATGAAGGCTAAAACTGCCACTTTTGGTGAACAACAAGGGGACAACATATCCATCAATATATTTAAAAATAAAAAGCATATGTAATTAAAAAGAAGTCAGATGATACTTAGAGACTGCACAAAACCAGCTGCGTTGGCAAATGTTCACCATGCTGTATTTCAGAACTCCAGACATGATTAAATTCATTGTGCTAGAAGCTGTATGAAGAGAGGAATATGCAGTCCCAAAGCCCAGAGACTTTATAAATGTTTTTCCTTCTGTCATCTCAGTCTTGGGTACTTTGGTCTGGATCCTCAACAGGATGTGGGAGCTACGGGAGACCATAGGTGGAATTTAAATCCCCAAATCGGTATACCAGACCTCAATATGTCTGCCTGCATGGGGGTACTTGAAGGACTTGAACTCTGAAGGAGCTTCACTTTCAAACAGAGATCTTCAGGTGTCATAGTTTTGCTTTGAGGCTTGCTCAGAAATGCCAGACCCAGGTGGAGCAGCATCATACTGCTTTTCCATCTTCTAACCCTCATTCCTCTACTTTTTTCCCCAAGCTAGTTCTCCAAATTTACCTCCCAGACTAATATTTAACAAAATCGAGTGGCTTTACAAACTTTTCAGATTCTGGTGGTGAGAGTGCTCAAATTTTATGCAATTATATACAGGTCTCCCACATTCACTGCTCACTTTATGTGGTGCTCCACTCATATAAAAGTTTAGGGTGGCAAGGCACAGCTGGCTCCCCTATTTTTTTTGGCCTTGTTTTAAAAGGCAATAGTGAGGCCTCCACACCATGTTTTTAAAGGGTGGGTGTTGGTACCTATCTTTTCTGAAGTGTGGGATGTGCGCGGTAGAAGCTGCCCTAGGGCAGTGCTTGTTGCAGTGTTGAGTGTGCTACAGTACAGTGATGTTTTGGGCACTGCTGACTTTAGGGTGGCTTTGGCCTTTCTGGGTGGTGACACTCCCTAGGCAGCCAGCACTACACCGCCAGGGCCACTTGCCAAAAAATTAGATTTGATGAAGTGCTTCTGCCCTGTTAATGATCTGGGTTTGTGTTGGTTTTGTTAGCAGGAGTCAGTTTTCCACTGCCAACTGTAGAGGTGAGAAAACAGCTCCTTTTGGGTCCTTTGTCCTTCTGAAATTGTTTCCAAGAATTCAGGCATTTTGCTTTTGTAACTGTAGAATAAGAGTATAACCAATTGCTTTTGTAACTGTAGAATAAGATTATAACCAATCTGAATTCGTTACTGCATAATGGATAGTAGGTTCATACTGAAGAAAGTCCTATAACAAAAGTGATGCCGAAGTGGAAAAGTGTAATGGTCAGGACAGTTCTTAAAAATAAGGTACGTGCCTCCGCTTGTCTGGCGTTTGTTGAAAGTCAGGCTTTTTAACCACAGAAATAGAGACCTTCTATGCAGAAAGCTTCTGAAAGGACTGAACCTAAAGTGGATGGTCTGGGTTCCTATTCTCTGTCACTTGTGGTTGGACATTTGTATATTTTATAAAGATGGTGTAAGGCAATGTGAGATTTGGACATTTATGAACATTACCCCTTAGGTACAGACAGCAAACATACAAAACCAGTGAATGCTTTCTGGTAAACAGCAATGAATACAGTACCAGTATTTCAAAATTAAAATAGCTTCCCTCGGTCCTTTTGACCAAAATTCAAAATCTTACTTTAGTCAGCAAAGCAAAGAAATATGGAGACAAAGGAAGTCTGAAAGCTTACACTTCAAAAGATCTATGTGGGATGAATGCATGTTAAAAATGTTTTACACATGAGGTATTCAACAGATGGGAGGATGTATTAGAGATGAGTATACGTAAACAGCTGTAATACCTATAAAAATTAAGACATCTCTTGTCTGTTTAGCAACCTTTTTTGCTATTTATAAAATAAACTTTAATGTAAAGAATAAGATTTCTTAATTTCTCCCCAGTCACCTACAATGTTTTGCCTAACCTGCAAACTATGACTAAACTATGACTAGTGTGGTACTAATTCTGTAGAATAAAGAATGGTGTTTCCTTCACCTTAACCTAGATTAGCCTTATTCAACTGTATTTCAGCCAGCTCTTATTTGAATACCACTTTTTGTTATTTATGTTAATGACTGGTTCCATTAATCTGTGCAGCAGTAAGTGTGCTATTGGCACAAACTAGAGATTCAAATTCTTTCTTGACACTGGCAGCTTTTTTAGAACCTAAAATGTCAAGATAGAGCAAAGTCAGATAATTATAATGAATTTATTATGCACAGATCAGTTGTTATGCATCGTAAGGTGAGATACAGGTGGTTTAGAGAAAGAGAGGTGACTATTTTTGTGATTTTAATTCAAACCCCTCATTAAGTACTTCTCTTGAAAAATCACTATCTTCCTTTATCAGTACAAACCAAATACCTTAGTAATACTTAGCTGTGGATTTCAAAATTCTGGAAATTTGGGCTGTCAGTCAGAACTCCTTCTTATAGAATGCTCTTGACTCCTTATTGTTCTGTTTTAACAATTGTTTTAACAATTGTTCTGTTTAAACACACATGTTTTAACTGTTATTAATATTCATACCAAAGTACCAAGATGGTAATCCAGTCTTCATCACACTAGGTGCTTAGACAACTGTATGAAATCACAGTTCCTCTCCTCAGTAGCTCATGGTGGGAAAAAATAAATGCCATTCAGAGTACCTGTTAAGAAGAATATGATTCATCATATGTATAATTTTGTGTACATTTATATATGCTTAGTCTTCTATATAGTTAGCATACCATCAGTCTTTTCCTCTTCATTCGAGCTGTCACTGAGTTGCTGATTATTTATTATGCATGGATGTCCAGGAGGTAATTTGAAGAGAGAGTTTATTTCTCTCTATGATCTCTCAATAGATCTTTGCAAGTATCAGTCAAAGATGCATCTAGTAGAAGGCAGCATCTTTTGTATAATAGGACCTAAGTCAAAATAATAGTGTTGGTGCTTTGTTTTGCTTTTGGGGAAAACAGGCAGATCAGATGGTTTGAGTTTAGTTTGGTTTTATTGTAAATCTGTGTGTGAAATTCTTGCAATTGCATTGTTAAGCACCGGTCAGTGTTGCAGGCAAGCTGAAAATTCTAAGTTAGCACAGCCTTAGGGCATACTTTTGGCAAACGAATTGCATCTGACAGAAAATACATTGTAGTACACTACCACATATTTCATTATTTTGCAGGCAACACCTGTAACTTTGAGGAAATACAGTTGCTATTTGCTGTCATTGGTGGTTTGTTGGCTTACATGTGTTCCTATCTGAAAAGAGGAAATGAAAAAAATGCACTTTTGGAAAACCAGCCATTGCCTTACTGACAGTGGAATTGAGCCTTATTGCTTTGGAGGGCAATGAGAGTCTCAAGGGTTGTTCGTGTTTCTACAGCAGGTGGAGGCTTCAGAGCTCACGTTGCCTCCAAAGCAGCTTTATCTAGTGGTGTAACTACTGCCATGCCTTAGTCAACAGCGGCTCACTTTGGGTAATTTTACTGTCCCTGTCAGATACAATTTCATCAGGGCAGTTCAAAGAATAGTTACTGCTCAGTTACTGTGTTTTGCACTATTCCATTGCTATTCCACTGTCGTCCGTATCATTGAAGTTGTATTCATTTACATGAATAGCCATAAATAGCAATGATCTTGGATGACTTCTTTTAAGGTGAGTATGTGAGAATAGTCTTAAAGGTGTGTGTGCAATATTAATGCCACCATGAAGTACTGTACTTAAGGGATGAATAGATTGGTGCAAAATAATTTCTTTTTGAGGAAGAATGAAGGTAGCAGGGAATTTGTACTGCATGCTACACTAACAAATTAATCATAAATTTTCCTTAGGAATTAATCCTGCTTTATCACCTCTTAACTGCTTACTGCTGGGAGTCTAGTCTAAAGTCAGTGGTAATACCACTGACATTTATTGCATAACCAGCTAGTGTAAACTTTTCACCCTCTTACATTGCTGTAAAACAGCTCTAGCGGATATAGAGCACTAAGGAATAGGCACATCTGCTGTCACAGCCTGTGTTTGGTGACCTTCAGGGCATTGTCTGAGACCTGTCCAGTTATGTAGGCTTTTGCCCAAGGGAAAAGGTTGAAATTTGCTGGGTTTGTAACACTAGAGGAGGGGCACATCTTTTGGGATTAATCTGATGTTAATTTTGTTGTTTAATTTGTTGTGCAAGCTTTTATCAAATTACTGATTAAAACCCCTTTATTGCTAGCAGGCACAATCACTACGTTATCACTTAGTTAAAATTTATAACAATCATATGTTTGAGTGGAAAAATAACCAGATTTTGGAACTCCAGAAATTGCTTTGTCCAGGAGCAGTTAAAAATAGTTCATATTATTAAGTTACTTATATATTTTTAAAGCAGTCATCTGAAGTAATTTGAAAGCATCATGCTGTCTAGCAGCTATTTTTTGTTTCTGTGTAATTTTATTGCTATTTAAATATTCCTATTTTTCTGCTTTATTCTTAATAGTATTTATTTGCTACACTTTGTTTTAATTTAAAATGTTTCTGGGTGAAGGGACATCCTGTTTGAAGACTTCATCTTAGCTGCATTTTTAAATGCTGCAGTGATATAAATAGTCATGAAATAGTCTGCAAAGTTTGGATTAATAAGTGGTTATTATTTCCTCTCTCTATTGAAAACCATGAAAAACGGTTAAGTTCTCAAGTTCAGAATGAGTTTTTGACCCATATGTATCTTTGAAGCAGGCACAGCAATGCTAGTTGCTCTCCAGAAGTCACAGAGTACCTGAGTCTCTTCTCACTCAAAACCAATGGCAAAATTCCTCTAAAATTTAGTCAGAGAATGATCCTGGATGAAATTTTGGAGTAATATTGCCTTTGTTTCTTGTATTCAGTTTCTGAGATAAAATTGCTACTTGCTGCCACTCAGAATCCTACTCTACATGTTACAATGAAGTGATTTTGTAAACTTTTAATTGTCTCGTTCTCAGTCTGTACTGGAACCATCCCATTTGTGTGTGTGTGTATAGGCACACCTATATACACATGCACACATGATCGAGAGTCTGAAAGGTGCCATGCAGGCCATATAAAAGGTCCATGGGATGGTAATTTGCATGCTTCCTACATCATTTCACCTGTCCTTTGCCTAGTAACCCATTTCCATAAGACTTACTCAAATATTTAAAATTTCTGAGCAGCACATTTCTCATATTTTTTTTGTCCACATTAGCTGTTCAGAGAAACATGGCTGTGTTTTCTCCTTAAATTTGGATTCCTTCCAAACAATAAATCATTCCTGCATGAGGCTGAGGACATAACATACTGAGCTATTGACATATTTTATTATACCTTAATATATCATATTAGTAATTCCTGCTATCCTGTGCCACTACAAGGATAGAAACAGGAGGACTGCATCACTGGAGAGGGATGATTTCTTGCTTTCCAGTGAGGTAATCAGGACTTGATTCTATCATGGGAATGGCCAAGGGCACTATTCTTTACTATATGACATTTCATGCAGAGAAAAGGCCACTTCTTATTCAGAGGAAAGGCCAACAGCTGGAATTACAGTAACTAAAATTTGTCATATAAGCAAGAAACTATGAAGTAAGTTGGGACGTGAATTTAAAGTATTACTTTCTTCACTTTAAGTATCTACACAGAAAGCATAAGTCTTCTTAAGCAAAGGAATAGAAAAGTCAGCAGACCCATTCCGTAATTATTTGTAAATATATTAATATATACATTTGCAAATATATTAGTAATTATTTGCAAATATCAATATTGAAAAATCAGTATTTTAAAATATATTAGTATTGAAATTACTTACTGAGTTATTTGGATTACTTCCTTTGTCCATTGTTTGCTTGCAAGCAGTTCCATAAGGGTATTTAGAATGTAATATATAATATATATATTTAGCATCCAAAAAACATGCAACCTCTTCTTTCATATTAAGGGCCATGGGAAATAAATGTTGATTTATAGTCTCACACGTGGACATGCATAAAGAAATACAGACTGTCATCTTAAAGTAACAGCAATAGGCTCAGTAACAGGCGTGGCCTGAATTGCAAACTCATGCCTTAGTTTTGGATTTAGGGTTGAGATATGGTTCTCTCTTTCATTTAATCTTCTTAGAAACCTTTGGCTTTCAAGTCTCGTAGAACGTTTTACAGTGTGCTGTAGGAAGGTTTATTTCTGCTTGGTTGATTGGATTACTGTGTGCAAGAAAAACAATGGTCAGCATATTGATGGCAAAATGGTCTTGAAGCCATGTAGAAGGCTCATGAAGGTCATGTAGCCAAGTAGAACATGTGGCATTTGAGGGAAACGTGGTAGATACAGCAGTGGTGAGGCTTGGTGGAAACTGGCAAACAAACCAGATACCATATATGAGGCATTTATTTAGTGGCATGCTATTTTTGAAGCATCTTCATATGCATAATCTTGTTAGCAGCCATTTTTGCCAAAGTTTTAAATGTTACTAGATTTCTTGCTTAAGAGTTCTTCCCATCATTAACATTATTGTCCCTCCTTAAAAATATTAGGAGAAATAGTAGGAAAAAAAATGAAATTGGACTTGAACAAACCTGTAGGTGTAGATTTTTCTCATTCCAAGAATTATTTTCTTTTTTTTTCTTTTTTTTTTTCTTTTTTTTTTTGTGAGGGAAAGGTCTACACTGAATATAAAGTAGGTTTGAAGTCAATGGCAAGTTTTACTGTTGATTTTGATGAAAGTGAAATTAAGCCCAAAAGTCGGGACATAGAGAATGATGATCTTGCTGCTTCTCTGGTCTCTCTCTGCCACTGTATAATTCCAAGCTTCTGAGCTGGTCTCTTTCCGTATTAAATCACCTCTAGCAAACAAAGCAAGCAATTTCTTTTGGACTCAGAGCAAGCAAAACAGGCTTTATCAGCTTTCTGTGCCCTTGGACTTAAACTGGAAAAGGGCACTCA